>NC_088389.1:31599621-31902651 GCF_037993035.2 Macaca fascicularis
GGATCCCTTTGAAGACCATAGGGCCAAAGGAAATATCCTCCGATAACAAAGAGAAAGAAGCTTTCTGAGAAACTTCTTTGTGTTCTGTGAAATCATCTCACAGAGTTATAGCTTTCCCCTCAAGAAGACTTTCGCTAAGACAGTTCTTGTGGAATTGGCAAAGTGATATTTGAAGGCCATAGAGGGCTAGGGTGAAAAAGGAAATATCCTCAGATGAAATCTGGAAAGAAGCTTTCTGAAGAACTGCTTAGTGTTCTGTTAATTCATCTCACATATTTACATCTGTATTTCGTGGATCTCTTTGCTAGCCTTATTTCTCTGGAATCTGAGAAGAGATATTTCGGATCCCTTTGAAGACTATATCGACAAAGGAAGTATCCTCCGAAAAACAAAGAGAAAGAAGCTTTCTGAGAAACTTCTTTGTGTTCTGTGAAATCATCTCACAGAAGTACAGCTTTCCATAGAAGAAGCCATTCGCTAAGCCAGTTCTTGTGGAATTGGCAAAGTGATATTTGGAAGCCCATAGAGGGCTATGGTGAAAAAGGAAATATCCTCAGATGAAATCTGGAAAGAAGCTTTCTGAGAATCTGTTTAGTGTTCTGTTAATTCAACTCACAGAGTTACATCTGTATTTCGTGGATCTCTTTGCTAGCCTTATTTCTGTGGAATCTGAGAACAGATAATTCGGATCCCTTGTGAAGACTACAAGGCCAAAGGAAATATCCTCCGAAAACAAAGAGAAAGAAGCTTTCTGAGAAACTTCTTTGTGTTCTGTGAAATCATCTCACAGAGTTACAGCTTTGCCCTCAAGAAGCCTTTCGCTAAGACAGTTCTTGTGGAATTGGCAAAGTGATATTTGGATGCCCATAGAGGGCTATGGTGAAAAAGGAAATATCCTCAGATGAAATCTGGAAAGAAGCTTTCTGAGAAACTGCTTAGTGTTCTGTTAATTCATCTCACAGAGTTACATCTGTATTTCGTGGATCTCTTTTCTAGCCTTATTTCTGTGGATTCTGAGAACACATATTTCGGATCCCTTTGAAGACTATAGGGCCAAAGGAAATATCCTCCGAAAACAAAGAGAAAGAAGCTTTCTGAGAAACTTCTCTGTGTTCTGTGAAATCATCTCACAGAGTTACAGCTTTCCCCTAAGAATCCTTTCGCTAAGACAGTTCTTGTGGAATTGGCAAAGTGATATTGGGAAGCCCATAGAGGGCTAAGGTGAAAAAGGAAATATCCTCAGATGAAATCTTGAAAGAAGCTTTCTGAGAAAATGCTTAGTGTTCTGTTAATTCATCTCACAGAGTTACATCTGTATTTCGTGGATCTCTTTGCTAGCCTTATTTCTGTGGAATCTGAGAACAGATATTTCGGATCCCTTTGAAGACGATAGGGCCAAAGGAAATATCCTCCGATAACAAAGAGAAAGAAGCTTTCTGAGAAACTTCTTTGAGTTCTGTGAAATCATCTCACAGAGTTACAGCTTTCCCCTCAAGAAGCCTTTCGCTAAGACAGTTCTTGTGGAATTGGCAAAGTGATTTTGGGAAGCCCATAGAGGGCTATGGTGTAAAAGGAAATATCCTCAGACGAAATCTGGAAAGAAGCTTTCTGAGAAACTGCTTAGTGTTCTGTTAATTCATCTCACAGAGTTACATCTGTATTTCGTGGATCTCTTTGCTAGCCTTATTACTGTGGAATCTGAGAACACATATTTCGGATCCCTTTGAAGACTATAGGGCCAAAGGAAATATCCTCCGAAAACAAAGGGAAAGAAGCTTTCTGAGAAACTTCTTTGTGTTCTGTGAAATCATCTCACAGAGTTACAGCTTTTCCTTCAAGAAGCCTTTCGCTAAGACAGTTCTTGTGGAATTGGCAAAGTGATATTTGGAAGCCCATAGAGGGCTATGGTGAAAAAGGAAATATCCTCAGATGAAATCTGGAAAGAAGCTTTCTGAGAAACCGCTTACTGTTCTGTTAATTCATCTCACAGAGTTACATCTGTATTTCGTGGATCTCTTTGCTAGCCTTATTTGTGTGGAATCTGAGAACAGATATTTCGGATCCCTTTGAAGACGATAGGGCCAAAGGAAATATCCTCCGATAACAAAGAGAAAGAAGCTTTCTGAGAAACTTCTTTGTGTTCTGTGAAATCATCTCACAGAGTTACAGCTTTCCCCTCAAGAAGCCTTTCGCTAAGACAGTTCTTGCGGAATTGGCAAAGTGATATTTGGAAGCCCATAGAGGGCTATGGTGAAAAAGGAAATATCCTCAGATGAAATCTGGAAAGAAGCTTTCTGAGAAACTGCTTAGTGTTCTCTTAATTCATCTCACAGAATTACATCTGTATTTCGTGGATCTCTTTGCTAGCCTTATTTCTGTGGAATCTGAGAACAGATATATCGGATCCCTTTGAAGACTATAGGGCCAATGGAAATATCCTCCGATAACAAAGACAACGAAGCTTTCTGAGAAACTTCTTTGTGTTCTGTGAAATCATCTCACAGAGTTACAGCTTTCCCCTCAACAAGCCTTTCGCTAAGCCAGTTCTTGAGAATTGGCAAAGTGATATTGGGAAGCCCATAGAGGGCTATGGTGAAAAAGGAAATATCCTCAGTTGAAATCTGGAAAAAAGCTTTCTGAGAAACTGCTTAGTGTTCTGTTAATTCATCTCACAGAGTTACATCTGTATTTCGTGAATCTCTTTGCTAGCCTTATTTCTGTGGAATCTGAGAACAGATATTTCGGATCCCTTTGAAGACGATAGGGCCAAAGGAAATATCTTCCGATAACAAAGAGAAAGAAGCTTTCTGAGAAATTCTTTGTGTTCTGTGAAATCATCTCACAGAAGTACAGCTTTTCATAGAAGAAGCCATTCGCTAAGCCAGTTCTTGTGGAATTGGCAAAGTGATATTTGGAAGCCCATAGAGGGCTATGGTGAAAAAGGAAATATCCTCAGATGAAATCTGGAAAGAAGCTTTCTGAGAAACCGCTTAGTGTTCTGTTAATTCATCTCACAGAGTTACATCTGTATTTCGTGGATCTCTTTGCTAGCCTTATTTCTGTGGAATCTGAGAACAGATATTTCGGATCCCTTTGAAGACTATAGGGCCAAAGGAAATATCCACCGATAACAAACACAACGAAGCTTTCTGAGAAACTTCTTTGTGTTCTGTGAAATCATCTCACTGAGTTACAGCTTTCCCCTCAAGAAGCCTTTCCCTAAGCCAGTTCTTGTGAAACTGGCAAAGGGATATTGGGAAGCCCATAGAGGGCTACGGTGAAAAAGGAAATATCCTCAGTTGAAATCTGGAAAGAAGCTTTCTGAGAAACTTCTTAGTGTTCTGTTAATTCATCTCACAGAGTTATATCTGTATTTTCTGGATCTCTTTGCCAGCCTTATTTCTGTGGAATCTGAGAACAGATATTTCACATCCCTTTGAAGACTATAGTGCCAAAGGAAATATCCTCCAATAACAAAGAGAAAGAAGCATTCTGAGAAACGTCTTTGTGTTCTGTGAAATCATTTCACAGAGTTACAGCTTTCCCCTCAAGAAGCCTTTCGCTAAGACAGTTCTTGTGGAATTGGCAAAGTGATATTTGGAAGCCCATAGAGGGCTATGGTGAAAAAGGAAATATCCTCACATGAAATCTGGAAAGAAGCTTTCTGAGAAACCGCTTAGTGTTCTGTTAATTCATCTCACAGAGTTATATCTGTATTTCGTGGATCTCTTTGCTAGCCTTATTTCTGTGGAAGCTGAGAACAGATATTTCGGATCCCTTTGAAGACTATAGGGCCAAAGGAAATATCCCCCGATAACAAAGACATCGAAGCTTTCTGAGAAACTTCTTTGTGTTCTGTGAAATCATCTCACAGAGCTACAGCTTTCCCCTCAAGGAGCCTTTCGCTAAGACAGTTCTTGTGGAATCGGCAAAGTGATATTTGGAAGCCCTTAGAGGGCTAGGTTGAAAAAGGAAATATCCTCAGATGAAATCTGGAAAGAAGCTTTCTGAGAAACTGCTTAGTGTTCTGTTAATTCATCTCACAGAGTTACATCTGTATTTCGTGGATCTCTTTGCTAGCCTTATTTCTGTGGAATCTGAGAACAGATATTTTGGATCCCTTTGAAGACGATAGGGCCAAAGGAAATATCCTCCGATAACAAAGAGAAAGAAGCTTTCTGAGAAACTTCTTTGTGTTCTGTGAAATCATCTCACAGAAGAACAGCTTTCCATAGAAGAAGCCATTCGCTAAGCCAGTTCTTGTGGAATTGGCAAAGTGATATTTGGAAGCCCTTAGAGGGCTATAGTGAAAAAGGAAATATCCTCAGATCAAATCTGGAAAGAAGCTTTCTGAGAATCTGCTTAGTGTTCTGTTAATTCATCTCACAGAGTTACATCTGTATTTCGTGGATCTCTTTGCTAGCCTTATTTCTTTGGAATCTGAAAACAGATATTTCGGATCAATTGAAGACTATAGGGCCAAAGGAAATATCCTCCGAAAACAAAGAGAAAGAAGCTTTCTGAGAAACTTCTTTGTGTTCTGTGAAATCATCTCACAGAGTTACAGCTTTCCCCTCAAGAATCCTTTCGCTAAGACAGTTCTTGTGGAATTGGCAAAGTGATATTTGGAAGCCCATAGAGGGCTATGTTGAAAAAGGAAATATCCTCAGATGAAATCTGGAAAGAAGCTTTCTGAGAAACTGCTTAGTGTTCTGTTAATTCATCTCACAGAGTTACATCTGTATTTCGTGGATCTCTTTGCTAGCCTTATTTCTGTGGAATCTGAGAACAGATATATCGGATCCCTTTGAAGACTATAGCGCCAAAGGAAATATCCACCGATAACAAAGAGAAAGAAGCTTTCTGAGAAACTTCTTTGTGTTCTGTGAAATCATCTCACAGAGTTACAGCTTTCCCCTCAAGAAGCCTTTCGCTAAGACAGTTGTTGTGGAATTGACAAAGTGATATTGGGAAGCCCATAGAGGGCTATGGTGAAAAAGGAAATATCCTCAGTTGAAATATGGAAAGGAGGTTTCTGAGAAACTGCTTTGTGTTCTGTTAATTCATCTCACAGAGTTACATCTGTATTTCGTGGATCTCTTTGCTAGCCTTATTTCTGTGAAATCTGAGAACAGACATTTCGGATCCCTTTGAAGACCATAGGGCCAAAGGAAATATCCTCCGATAACAAAGAGAAAGAAGCTTTCTGAGAAACTTCTTTGTGTTCTGTGAAATCATCTCACAGAGTTATAGCTTTCCCCTCAAGAAGACTTTCGCTAAGACAGTTCTTGTGGAATTGGCAAAGTGATATTTGAAGGCCATAGAGGGCTAGGGTGAAAAAGGAAATATCCTCAGATGAAATCTGGAAAGAAGCTTTCTGAAGAACTGCTTAGTGTTCTGTAAATTCATCTCACATATTTACATCTGTATTTCGTGGATCTCTTTGCTAGCCTTATTTCTGTGGAATCTGAGAAGAGATATTTCGGATCCCTTTGAAGACTATATCGCCAAAGGAAGTATACTCCGAAAAACAAAGAGAAAGAAGCTTTCTGAGAAACTTCTTTGTGTTCTGTGAAATCATCTCACAGAAGTACAGCTTTCCATAGAAGAAGCCATTCGCTAAGCCAGTTCTTGTGGAATTGGCAAAGTGATATTTGGAAGCCCATAGAGGGCTATGGTGAAAAAGGAAATATCCTCAGATGAAATCTGGAAAGAAGCTTTCTGAGAATCTGTTTAGTGTTCTGTTAATTCATCTCACAGAGTTACACCTGTATTTCGTGGATCTCTTTGCTAGCCTTATTTCTGTGGAATCTGAGAACAGATATTTCGGATCCCTTTGAAGACTACAAGGCCAAAGGAAATATCCTCTGAAAACAAAGAGAAAGAAGCTTTCTGAGAAACTTCTTTGTGTTCTGTGAAATCAACTCACGGAGTTACAGCTTTGCCCTCAAGAAGCCTTTCGCTAAGACAGTTCTTGTGGAATTGGCAAAGTGATATTTGGATGCCCATAGAGGGCTATGGTGAAAAAGGAAATATCCTCAGATGAAATCTGGAAGAAAGTTTTCTGAGAAACTGCTTAGTGTTCTGTTAATTCATCCCACAGAGTTACATCTGTATTTCGTGGATCTCCTTGCTAGCCTTATTTCTGTGGAATCTGAGAACAGATATTTCGGATCACTTTGAAGACGATAGGGCCAAAGGAAATATCCTCCGATAACAAAGAGAAAGAAGCTTTCTGAGAAACTTCTTTGTGTTCTGTGAAATCATCTCACAGCGTTACAGCTTTCCCCTGAAGAATCCTTTCGCTAAGACAGTTCTTGTGGAATTGGCAAAGTGATATTTGGATGCCCATAGAAGCTATGGTGAAATGGGAAATATCCTCAGATGAAATCTGGAAAGAAGATTTCTGAGAAACAGCTTAGTGTTCTGTTAATTCATCTCACAGAGTTACATCTGTATTTCGTGGATCTCTTTGCTAGCCTTATTTCTGTGGAATCTGAGAACAGATATTTCGGATCCCTTTGAAGACTATAGGGCCAAAGGAAATATCCTCCGATAACAAAGAGAAAGAAGCTTTCTGAGAAACTTCTTTGTGTTCTGTGAAATCATCTCACAGAGTTACAGCTTTCCCCTCAAGAAACCTTTCGCTAAGACAGTTCTTGTGGAATTGGCAAAGTGATATTTAGAAGCCCTTAGAGGGCTAGGTTGAAAAAGGAAATATCCTCAGATGAAATCTGGAAAGAAGCTTTTTGAGAAACTGCTTAGTGTTCTGTTAATTCATCTCACAGAGTTAAATCTGTATTTCGTGGATCTCTTTGCTAACCTTATTTCTGTGGAATCTGAGAACAGATATTTCGGATCCCTTTGAAGACGATAGGGCCAAAGGAAATATCCTCCGATAACAAAGAGAAAGAAGCTTTCTGAGAAACTTCTTTGTGTTCTGTGAAATCATCTCACAGAAGAACAGCTTTCCATAGAAGAAGCCATTCGCTAAGCCAGTTCTTGTGGAATTGGCAAAGTGATATTTGGAAGCCCTTAGAGGGCTATTGTGAAAAAGGAAATATCCTCAGATCAAATCTGGAAAGAAGCTTTCTGAGAATCTGCTTAGTGTTCTGTTAATTCATCTCACAGAGTTACATCTGTATTTCGTGGATCTCTTTGCTAGCCTTATTTCTTTGGAATCTGAAAACAGATATTTCGGATCCCTTTGAAGACTATAGGGCCAAAGGAAATATCCACCGATAACAAAGACAACGAAGCTTTTTGAGAAACTTCTTTGTGTTCTGTGAAATCATCTCACAGAGTTACAGCTTTCCCCTCAAGAAGCCTTTCGCTAAGCCAGTTCTTGTGGAATTGGCAAAGTGATACTGGGAAGCCCTTAGAGGGCTATGGTGAAAAAGGAAATATCCTCAGTTGAAATCTGGAAAGAAGCTTTCTGAGAAACTGCTTAGTGTTCTGTTAATTCATCTCACAGAGTTATATCTGTATTTCCTGGATCTCTTTGCTAGCCTTATTTCTGGGGAATCTGAGAACAGATATTTCGGATCCCTTTGAAGACTATAGGTCCAAAGGAAATATCCTCCGATAACAAAGAGAAAGAAGCTTTCTGAGAAACTTCTTTGTGTTCTGTGAAATCATCTCACAGAGGTACAGCTTTCCCCTCAAGAAGCCTTTCGCTAAGACAGTTCTTGTGGAATTGGAAAAGTGATATTTGGATGCCCATAGAGGGCTATGGTGAAAAAGGAAATATCCTCAGATGAAATCTGGAAAGAAGCTTTCTGAGAAACTTCTTAGTGTTCTGTTAATTCATCTCACAGAGTTACATCTGTATTTCGTGAATCTCTTTGCTAGCCTTTTTTCTGTGCAATATGAGAACAGATATTTCGGATCCCTTTGGAGACTATTGGGCCAAAGGAAATATAGTCCGATAACATAGAGAAAGAAGCTTTCTGAGAAACTTCTTTGTGTTCTGTGAAATCATCTCACAGAGTTACAGCTTTCCCCTCAAGGAGCCTTAGGCTAAGACAGTTCTTGTGGAATTGGCAAAGTGATATTTGGAAGCCCGTAGAGGGCTATGGTGAAAAAGGAAATATCCTCAGATGAAATCTGGAAAGATGCTTTCTGAGAAACTGCTTAGTGTTCTGTTAATTCATCTCACAGAGTTACATCTGTATTTCGTGGATCTCTTTGCTAGCCTTATTTCTGTGGAAGCTGAGAACAGATATTTCGGATCCCTTTGAAGACTATAGGGCCAAAGGAAACATCCACCGATAACAAAGAGAAAGAAGCTTTCTGAGAAACTTCTTTGTGTTCTGTGAAATCATCTCACAGAGTTACTGCTTTCCCCTCAAGAAGCCTTTCGCTAAGATAGTTCTTGTGGAATAGGCAAAGTTATATTTGGAAGCCCATAGAGGGCTATGGTGAAAAAGGAACTATCCTCAGATGAAATCTGGAAAGAAGCTTTCTGAAGAAATGCTTAGTGTTCTGTTAATTCATCTCACAGAGTTACATCTGTATTTCGTGGATCTCTTTGCTAGCCTTATTTCTGTGGAAGCTGAGAACAGATATTTCGGAACCCTTTGAAGACTATAGGGCCAAAGGAAACAATCACCGATAACAAAGAGAAAGAAGCTTTCTGAGAAACTTCTTTGTGTTCTGTGAAATCATCTCACAGAGTTACAGCTTTCCCCTCAAGAAGCCTTTCGCTAAGACAGTTCTTGTGGAATTTGCAAAGTGATATTTGAAGGCCATAGAGGGCTATGGTGAAAAAGGAAATATCCTCAGATGAAATATGGAAAGAAGCTTTCTGAAGAACTGCTTAGTGTTCTGTTAATTCATCTCACACATTTACATCTGTATTTCGTGGATCTCCTTGCTAGCCTTATTTCTGTGGAATCTGAGAAGAGATATTTCGGATCCCTTTGAAGACTATAGCGCCAAAGGAAGTATCCTCCGATAACAAAGAGAAAGAAGCTTTCTGAGAAACTTCTTTGTGTTCTGTGAAATCATTTCACTGAAGTACAGCTTTCCATAGAAGAAGCCATTCGCTAAGCCAGTTCTTGTGGAATTGGCAAAGTGATATTTGGAAGCCCATAGAGGGCTATGGTGAAAAAGGAAATATCCTCAGATGAAATCTGGAAAGAAGCTTTCTGAGAAACTGCTAATTGTTCTGTTAATTCATCTCACACATTTACCTCTGTATTTCATGGATCTCTTTGCTAGCCTTATTTCTGTGGAATCTGAGAAGAGATATTTCGGATCCCTTTGGAGACTATAGGGCCAAAGGAAATATCCTCCGATAACAAAGAGAAAGAACCTTTCTGGGAAACTTCTTTGTGTTCTGTGAAATCATCTCACAGAGTTACAGCTTTCTCCTCTAGAAGCCTTTCGCTAAGACAGTTCTTGTGGAATTGGTAAAGTGATATTGGGAAGCCCATAGAGGGCTATGGTGAAAAAGGAAATATCCCCAGACGAAATCTGGAAAGAAGTTTTCTGAGAAAATGCTTAGTGTTCTGTTAATTCACCTCACAGAGTTACAACTGTATTTCGTGGATCTCTTTGCTAGCCTTATTTCTGTGGAATCTGAGAACAGATATTTCGGTCCCTTTGAAGACGATAGGGCCAAAGGAAATATCCTCCGATAACAAAGAGAAAAAAGCTTTCTGAGAAACTTCTTTGTGTTCTGTGAAATCATCTCACAGAGTTACAGCTTTCCCCTCAAGAAGCCTTTCGCTAAGACAGTTCTTGTGGAATTGGCAAAGTGATATTTGGAAGCCCATAGAGGACTATGGTGAAAAAGGAAATATGCTCAGACGAAATCTGGAAAGAAGCTTTCTGAGAAACTGCTTAGTGTTCTGTTAATTCATCTCACAGAGTTACATCTGTATTTCGTGGATCTCTTTGCTAGCCTTATTTCTGTGTAATCTGAGAACAGATATTTCGGATCCCTTTGAAGACAATAGGGCCAAAGGAAATATCCTCCGATAACAAAGAGAAAGAAGCTTTCTGAGAAACTTCTTTGTGTTCTGTGAAATCATCTCACAGAGTTACAGCTTTCAACTCAAGAAGCCTTTCGCTAAGACAGTTCTTGTGGATTGGCAAAGTGATATTGGGAAGCCCATAGAGGTCTATGGTGAAAAAGGAAACATCCTCAGACGAAATCTGGAAAGAAGCTTTCTGAGAAACTGCTTAGTGTTCTGTTAATTCATCTCACAGAGTTACATCTGTATTTCCTGGATCTCTTTGCTAGCCTTATTTCTGTGGAATCTGAGAACAGATATTTCGGAACCCTTTGGAGACTACAGGGCCAAAGGAAATATCCTCCGATAACAAAGAGAAAGAAGCTTTCTGAGAAACTTCTTTGTGTTCTGTGAAATCATCTCACAGAGTTACAGCTTTCCCCTCAAGAAGCCTTTCGCTAAGATAGTTCTTGTTGAATTGGCAAATTGATATTTGGAAGCCCATAGAGGGCTAAGGTGAAAAAGGAAATATCCTCAGATGAAATCTGGTAAGAAGCTTTCTGAGAAACTGCTTAGTATTCTGTTAATTCATCTCACAGAGTTCGATCTGTATTTGGTGGATCTCTTTGCTAGCCTTATTTCTGTGGAATCTGAGAACACATATTTCGGATGACTTTGAAGACGATAGGGCCAAAGGAAATATCCTCCGATAACAAAGACAAAGAAGCTTTCTGAGAAACTTCTTTGTGTTCTGTGAAATCATCTCACAGAGTTACAGCTTTCCCCTCAAGAAGCCTTTCGCTAAGCCAGTTCTTGTGGAATTGGCAAAGTGATATTGCGAAGCCCTTAGAGGGCTATGGTGAAAAAGAAAATATCCTCAGTTGAAATCTGGAAAGAAGCTTTCTGAGAAACTGCTTAGTGTTCTGTTTATTCATCTTACACAGTTACATCTGTATTTCGTTGATCTCTTTGCTAGCCTTATTTCTGTGGAATCTGAGAACAGATATTTCGGATAACATTGAAGTCGATAGGGCCAAAGGAAATATCCTCCGATAACAAAGAGAAAGAAGCTTTCTGAGAAACTTCTTTGTGTTCTGTGAAATCATCTAAAAGAGTTAGAGCTTTCCACTCAAGAAGCCTTTCGCTAGGACAGTTCTTGTGGAATTGGCAAAGTGATATTTGGAAGCCCATAGAGGGCTACGGTGAAAAAGGAAATATCCTCAGATGAAATCTGGAAAGAAGCTTTCTGAGAAACTGCTTAGTGTTCTGTTAAATCGTCTCACATAGTTACATCTGTATTTCGTAGATCTCTTTGCTACCCTTATTTCTGTGGAATCTGAGAACAGATATATCTGATCCCTTTGTAGACTATAGGGCCAAAGGAAATATCCTCCGATAGCAAAGAGAAAGAAGCTTTCTGAGAAACTTCTTTGTGTTCTGTGAAATCATCTCACAGCGTTACAGCTTTCCCCTGAAGAATCCTTTCGCTAAGACAGTTCTTTTGGAATTGGCAAAGTGATATTTGGAAGCCCATAGAGGGCTATGGTGAAAAAGGAAATATCCTCAGATGAAATCTGGAAAGAAGCTTTCTGAGAAACTGCTTAGTGTTCTGTTAATTCATCTCACAGAGTTACATCTGTATTTCGTGGATCTCTTTGCTAGCCTTTTTTCTGTGCCATATGAGAACAGATATTTCGGATCCCTTTGAAGACTAGAGGGCCAAAGGAAATATCCTCCGATAACACAGACAAAGAAGCTTTCTGAGAAAATTCTTTGTGTTCTGTGAAATCATCTCACAGAGTTACAGCTTTCCACTCAAGAAGCCTTTCGCTAAGACAGTTCTTGTGGAATTGGCAAAGTGATATTTGGAAGCCCGTAGAGGGCTACGGTGAAAAAGGAAACATCCTCAGATGAAATCTCGAAAGATGCTTTCTGAGAAACTGCTTAGTGTTCTGTTAATTCATCTCACAGAGTTACATCTGTATTTCGTGGATCTCTTTGCTAGCCTTATTTCTGTGGAAGCTGAGAACAGATATTTCGGATCCCTTTGAAGACGATAGGGCCAAAGGAAACATCCACCGATAACAAAGAGAAAGAAGCTTTCTGAGAAACTTCTTTGTGGTCTGTGAAATCATCTCACAGAGTTACTGCTTTCCCCTCAAGAAGCCTTTCGCTAAGATAGTTCTTGTTGAATTGGCAAAGTTATATTTTGAAGCCCATAGAGGGCTATGGTGAAAAAGGAAATATCCTCAGATGAAATCTGGAAAGAAGCTTTCTGAAGAAATGCTTAGTGTTCTGTTAATTCATCTCACAGAGTTACATCTGTATTTCGTGGATCTCTTTGCTAGCCTTATTTCTGTGGAAGCTGAGAACAGATATTTCGGATCCCTTTGGAGACTTTTGGGCCAAAGGAAATATAGTCCGATAACATAGAGAAAGAAGCTTTCTGAGAAACTTCTTTGTGTTCTGTGAAATCATCTCACAGAGTTACATCTTTCCCCTCAAGGAGCCTTAGGCTAAGACAGTTCTTGTGGAATTGGCAAAGTGATATTTGGAAGCCCGTAGAGGGCTATGGTGAAAAAGGAAATATACTCAGATGAAATCTGGAAAGATGCTTTCTGAGAAACTGCTTAGTGTTCTGTTAATTCATCTCACAGAGTTACATCTGTATTTCGTGGATCTCTTTGCTAGCCTTATTTCTGTGGAAGCTGAGAACAGATATTTCGGATCCCTTTGAAGACTATAGGGCCAAAGGAAACATCCACCGATAACAAAGAGAAAGAAGCTTTCTGAGAAACTTCTTTGTGTTCTGTGAAATCATCTCACAGAGTTACTGCTTTCCCCTCAAGAAGCCTTTCGCTAAGATAGTTCTTGTGGTATAGGCAAAGTTATATTTGGAAGCCCATAGAGGGCTATGGTGAAAAAGGAAATATCCTCAGATGAAATCTGGAAAGAAGCTTTCTGAAGAAATGCTTAGTGTTCTGTTTATTCATCTCACAGAGTTACATCTGTATTTCGTGGATCTCTTTGCTAGCCTTATTTCTGTGGAAGCTGAGAACAGATATTTCGGAACCCTTTGAAGACTATAGGGCCAAAGGAAACATCCACCGATAACAAAGAGAAAGAAGCTTTCTGAGAAACTTCTTTGTGTTCTGTGAAATCATCTCACAGAGTTACAGCTTTCCCCTCAAGAAGCCTTTCGCTAAGACAGTTCTTGTGGAATTGGCAAAGTGATATTTGAAGGCCATAGAGGGCTATGGTGAAAAAGGAAATATCCTCAGATGAAATATGGAAAGAAGCTTTCTGAAGAACTGCTTAGTGTTCTGTTAATTCATCTCACACATTTTCATCTGTATTTCGTGGATCTCCTTGCTAGCCTTATTTCTGTGGAATCTGAGAAGAGATATTTCGGATCCCTTTGAAGACTATAGCGCCAAAGGAAGTATCCTCCGATAACAAAGAGAAAGAAGCTTTCTGAGAAACTTCTTTGTGTTCTGTGAAATCATTTCACTGAAGTACAGCTTTCCATAGAAGAAGCCATTCGCTAAGCCAGTTCTTGTGGAATTGGCAAAGTGATATTTGGAAGCCCATAGAGGGCTATGGTGAAAAAGGAAATATCCTCAGATGAAATCTGGAAAGAAGCTTTCTGAGAAACTGCTAAGTGTTCTGTTAATTCATCTCACACATTTACCTCTGTATTTCATGGATCTCTTTGCTAGCCTTATTTCTGTGGAATCTGAGAAGAGATATTTCGGATCCCTTTGGAGACTATAGGGCCAAAGGAAATATCCTCCGATAACAAAGAGAAAGAAGCTTTCTGGGAAACTTCTTTGTGTTCTGTGAAATCATCTCACAGAGTTACAGCTTTCTCCTCTAGAAGCCTTTCGCTAAGACAGTTCTTGTGGAATTGGTAAAGTGATATTGGGAAGCCCATAGAGGGCTATGGTGAAAAAGGAAATATCCCCAGACGAAATCTGGAAAGAAGTTTTCTGAGAAAATGCTTAGTGTTCTGTTAATTCACCTCACAGAGTTACAACTGTATTTCGTGGATCTCTTTGCTAGCCTTATTTCTGTGGAATCTGAGAACAGATATTTCGGTCCCTTTGAAGACGATAGGGCCAAAGGAAATATCCTCCGATAACAAAGAGAAAGAAGCTTTCTGAGAAACTTCTTTGTGTTCTGTGAAATCATCTCACAGAGTTACAGCTTTCAACTCAAGAAGCCTTTCGCTAAGACAGTTCTTGTGGATTGGCAAAGTGATATTGGGAAGCCCATAGAGGTCTATGGTGAAAAAGGAAACATCCTCAGACGAAATCTGGAAAGAAGCTTTCTGAGAAACTGCTTAGTGTTCTGTTAATTCATCTCACAGAGTTACATCTGTATTTCCTGGATCTCTTTGCTAGCCTTATTTCTGTGGAATCTGAGAACAGATATTTCGGAACCCTTTGGAGACTACAGGGCCAAAGGAAATATCCTCCGATAACAAAGAGAAAGAAGCTTTCTGAGAAACTTCTTTGTGTTCTGTGAAATCATCTCACAGAGTTACAGCTTTCCCCTCAAGAAGCCTTTCGCTAAGATAGTTCTTGTTGAATTGGCAAATTGATATTTGGAAGCCCATAGAGGGCTAAGGTGAAAAAGGAAATATCCTCAGATGAAATCTGGTAAGAAGCTTTCTGAGAAACTGCTTAGTATTCTGTTAATTCATCTCACAGAGTTCGATCTGTATTTGGTGGATCTCTTTGCTAGCCTTATTTCTGTGGAATCTGAGAACAGATATTTCGGATGACTTTGAAGACGATAGGGCCAAAGGAAATATCCTCCGATAACAAAGACAAAGAAGCTTTCTGAGAAACTTCTTTGTGTTCTGTGAAATCATCTCACAGAGTTACAGCTTTCCCCTCAACAAGCCTTTCGCTAAGCCAGTTCTTGTGGAATTGGCAAAGTGATATTGCGAAGCCGATAGAGGGCTTTGGTGAAAAAGGAAGTATCCTCAGTTGAAATCCGGAAAGAAGCTTTCTGCGAAACTGCTTAGTGTTCTGTTTATTCATCTTACACAGTTACATCTGTATTTCGTTGATCTCTTTGCTAGCCTTATTTCTGTGGAATCTGAGAACAGATATTTCGGATAACATTGAAGTCGATAGGGCCAAAGGAAATATCCTCCGATAACAAAGAGAAAGAAGCTTTCTGAGAAACTTCTTTGTGTTCTGTGAAATCATCTCACAGAGTTAGAGCTTTCCCCTCAAGAAGCCATTCGCTAAGACAGTTCTTGTGGAATTGGTAAAGTGATATTTGGAAGCCCATAGAGGGCTATGGTGAAAAAGGAAATATCCTCAGATGAAATCTGGAAAGAAGCTTTCTGAGAAACTGCTTAGTGTTCTGTTAATTCATCTCACAGAGTTACAACTGTATTTCGTGGATCTCTTTGCTAGCCTTATTTCTGTGGAATCTGAGAACAGATATTTCGGATCCCTTTGGAGACTAAAGGGCCAAAGGAAATATCCTCCGATAACAAAGAGAAAGAAGCTTTCTGAGAAACTTCTTTGTGTTCTGTGAAATCATCTCACAGAGTTACAGCTTTTCCCTCAACAAGCCTTTCGCTAAGACAGTACTTTGGAATTGGCAAAGTGATATTTGGAAGCCCATAGAGGGCTATGGTGAAAAAGGAAATATCCTCAGATGAAATCTGGAAAGAAGCTTTCTGAGAACTGCTTAGTGTTCTGTTAATTCATCTCACAGAGTTACATCTCTATTTCGTGGATCTCTTTGCTAGCCTTATTTCTGTGGAATCTGAGAACAGATATATCGGATCCCTTTGAAGACTATAGGGCCAAAGGAAATATCCACCGATAACAAAGACAACGAAACTTTTTGAGAAACTTCTTTGTGTTCTGTGAAATCATCTCACAGAGTTACAGCTTTCCCCTCAAGAAGCCTTTCGCTAAGCCAGTTCTTGTGGAATTGGCAAAGTGATACTGGGAAGCCCTTAGAGGGCTATGGTGAAAAAGGAAATATCCTCAGTTGAAATCTGGAAAGAAGCTTTCTGAGAAACTGCTTAGTGTTCTGTTAATTCATCTCACAGAGTTATATCTGTATTTCCTGGATCTCTTTGCTAGCCTTATTTCTGGGGAATCTGAGAACAGATATTTCGGATCCCTTTGAAGACTATAGGTCCAAAGGAAATATCCTCAGATAACAAAGAGAAAGAAGCTTTCTGAGAAACTTCTTTGTGTTCTGTGAAATCATCTAAAAGAGTTACAGCTTTCCACTCAAGAAGCCTTTCGCTAGGACAGTTCTTGTGGAATTGGCAAAGTGATATTTGGAAGCCCATAGAGGGCTACGGTGAAAAAGGAAATATCCTCAGATGAAATCTGGAAAGAAGCTTTCTGAGAAACTGCTTAGTGTTCTGTTAAATCGTCTCACATAGTTACATCTGTATTTCGTGGATCTCTTTGCTACCCTTATTTCTGTGGAATCTGAGAACAGATATATCTGATCCCTTTGTAGACTATAGGGCCAAAGGAAATATCCTCCGATAGCAAAGAGAAAGAAGCTTTCTGAGAAACTTCTTTGTGTTCTGTGAAATCATCTCACAGAGGTACAGCTTTCCCCTCAAGAAGCCTTTCGCTAAGACAGTTCTTGTGGAATTGGAAAAGTGATATTTGGATGCCCATAGAGGGCTATGGTGAAAAAGGAAATATCCTCAGATGAAATCTGGAAAGAAGCTTTCTGAGAAACTTCTTAGTGTTCTGTTAATTCATCTCACAGAGTTACATCTGTATTTCGTGAATCTCTTTGCTAGCCTTTTTTCTGTGCCATATGAGAACAGATATTTCGGATCCCTTTGGAGACTATTGGGCCAAAGGAAATATAGTCCGATAACATAGAGAAAGAAGCTTTCTGAGAAACTTCTTTGTGTTCTGTGAAACCATCGAACAGAGTTACAGCTTTCCCCTCAAGGAGCCTTAGGCTAAGACAGTTCTTGTGGAATTGGCGAAGTGATATTTGGAAGCCCGTAGAGGGCTACGGTGAAAAAGGAAACATCCTCAGATGAAATCGGGAAAGATGCTTTCTGAGAAACTGCTTAGTGTTCTGTTAATTCATCTCACAGAGTTACATCTGTATTTCGTGGATCTCTTTGCTAGCCTTATTTCTGTGGAAGCTGAGAACAGATATTTCGGATCCCTTTGAAGACTATAGGGCCAAAGGAAACATCCACCGATAACAAAGAGAAAGAAGCTTTCTGAGAAACTTGTTTGTGTTCTGTGAAATCATCTCACAGAGTTACTGCTTTCCCCTCAAGAAGCCTTTCGCTAAGATAGTTCTTGTTGAATTGGCATAGTTATATTTTGAAGCCCATAGAGGGCTATGGTGAAAAAGGAAATATCCTCAGATGAAATCTGGAAAGAAGCTTTCTGAAGAAATGCTTAGTGTTCTGTTAATTCATCTCACAGAGTTACATCTGTATTTCGTGGATCTCTTTGCTAGCCTTATTTCTGTGGAAGCTGAGAACAGATATTTCGGAACCCTTTGAAGACTATAGGGCCAAAGGAAACATCCACCGATAACAAAGAGAAAGAAGCTTTCTGAGAAACTTCTTTGTGTTCTGTGAAATCATCTCACAGAGTTACAGCTTTCCCTTCAAGAAGCCTTTCGCTAAGACAGTTCTTGTGGAATTGGCAAAGTGATATTTGAAGGCCATAGAGGGCTATGGTGAAAAAGGAAATATCCTCAGATGAAATCTGGAAAGAAGCTTTCTGAGAAACTGCTTAGTATTCTGTTAATTCATCTCACAGAGTTCGATCTGTATTTGGTGGATCTCTTTGCTAGCCTTATTTCTGTGGAATCTGAGAACACATATTTCGGATGACTTTGAAGACGATAGGGCCAAAGGAAATATCCTCCGATAACAAAGACAAAGAAGCTTTCTGAGAAACTTCTTTGTGTTCTGTGAAATCATCTCACAGAGTTACAGCTTTCCCCTCAAGAAGCCTTTCGCTAAGCCAGTTCTTGTGGAATTGGCAAAGTGATATTGCGAAGCCCTTAGAGGGCTATCGTGAAAAAGGAAATATCCTCAGTTGAAATCTGGAAAGAAGCTTTCAGAGAAACTGCTTAGTGTTCTGTTTATTCATCTTACACAGTTACATCTGTATTTCGTTGATCTCTTTGCTAGCCTTATTTCTGTGGAATCTGAGAACAGATATTTCGGATAACATTGAAGTCGATAGGGCCAAAGGAAATATCCTCCGATAACAAAGAGAAAGAAGCTTTCTGAGAAACTTCTTTGTGTTCTGTGAAATCATCTAAAAGAGTTAGAGCTTTCCACTCAAGAAGCCTTTCGCTAGGACAGTTCTTGTGGAATTGGCAAAGTGATATTTGGAAGCCCATAGAGGGCTACGGTGAAAAAGGAAATATCCTCAGATGAAATCTGGAAAGAAGCTTTCTGAGAAACTGCTTAGTGTTCTGTTAAATCGTCTCACATAGTTACATCTGTATTTCGTAGATCTCTTTGCTACCCTTATTTCTGTGGAATCTGAGAACAGATATATCTGATCCCTTTGTAGACTATAGGGCCAAAGGAAATATCCTCCGATAGCAAAGAGAAAGAAGCTTTCTGAGAAACTTCTTTGTGTTCTGTGAAATCATCTCACAGCGTTACAGCTTTCCCCTGAAGAATCCTTTGCCTAAGACAGTTCTTTTGGAATTGGCAAAGTGATATTTGGAAGCCCATAGAGGGCTATGGTGAAAAAGGAAATATCCTCAGATGAAATCTGGAAAGAAGCTTTCTGAGAAACTGCTTAGTGTTCTGTTAATTCATCTCACAGAGTTACATCTGTATTTCGTGGATCTCTTTGCTAGCCTTTTTTCTGTGCCATATGAGAACAGATATTTCGGATCCCTTTGAAGACTAGAGGGCCAAAGGAAATATCCTCCGATAACACAGACAAAGAAGCTTTCTGAGAAAATTCTTTGTGTTCTGTGAAATCATCTCACAGAGTTACAGCTTTCCACTCAAGAAGTCTTTCGCTAAGACAGTTCTTGTGGAATTGGCAAAGTGATATTTGGAAGCCCGTAGAGGGCTACGGTGAAAAAGGAAACATCCTCAGATGAAATCTCGAAAGATGCTTTCTGAGAAACTGCTTAGTGTTCTGTTAATTCATCTCACAGAGTTACATCTGTATTTCGTGGATCTCTTTGGTAGCCTTATTTCTGTGGAAGCTGAGAACAGATATTTCGGATCCCTTTGAAGACGATAGGGCCAAAGGAAACATCCACCGATAACAAAGAGAAAGAAGCTTTCTGAGAAACTTCTTTGTGGTCTGTGAAATCATCTCACAGAGTTACTGCTTTCCCCTCAAGAAGCCTTTCGCTAAGATAGTTCTTGTTGAATTGGCAAAGTTATATTTTGAAGCCCATAGAGGGCTATGGTGAAAAAGGAAATATCCTCAGATGAAATCTGGAAAGAAGCTTTCTGAAGAAATGCTTAGTGTTCTGTTAATTCATCTCACAGAGTTACATCTGTATTTCGTGGATCTCTTTGCTAGCCTTATTTCTGTGGAAGCTGAGAACAGATATTTCGGATCCCTTTGGAGACTTTTGGGCCAAAGGAAATATAGTCCGATAACATAGAGAAAGAAGCTTTCTGAGAAACTTCTTTGTGTTCTGTGAAATCATCTCACAGAGTTACATCTTTCCCCTCAAGGAGCCTTAGGCTAAGACAGTTCTTGTGGAATTGGCAAAGTGATATTTGGAAGCCCGTAGAGGGCTATGGTGAAAAAGGAAATATACTCAGATGAAATCTGGAAAGATGCTTTCTGAGAAACTGCTTAGTGTTCTGTTAATTCATCTCACAGAGTTACATCTGTATTTCGTGGATCTCTTTGCTAGCCTTATTTCTGTGGAAGCTGAGAACAGATATTTCGGATCCCTTTGAAGACTATAGGGCCAAAGGAAACATCCACCGATAACAAAGAGAAAGAAGCTTTCTGAGAAACTTCTTTGTGTTCTGTGAAATCATCTCACAGAGTTACTGCTTTCCCCTCAAGAAGCCTTTCGCTAAGATAGTTCTTGTGGAATAGGCAAAGTTATATTTGGAAGCCCATAGAGGGCTATGGTGAAAAAGGAAATATCCTCAGATGAAATCTGGAAAGAAGCTTTCTGAAGAAATGCTTAGTGTTCTGTTTATTCATCTCACAGAGTTACATCTGTATTTCGTGGATCTCTTTGCTAGCCTTATTTCTGTGGAAGCTGAGAACAGATATTTCGGAACCCTTTGAAGACTATAGGGCCAAAGGAAACATCCACCGATAACAAAGAGAAAGAAGCTTTCTGAGAAACTTCTTTGTGTTCTGTGAAATCATCTCACAGAGTTACAGCTTTCCCCTCAAGAAGCCTTTCGCTAAGACAGTTCTTGTGGAATTGGCAAAGTGATATTTGAAGGCCATAGAGGGCTATGGTGAAAAAGGAAATATCCTCAGATGAAATATGGAAAGAAGCTTTCTGAAGAACTGCTTAGTGTTCTGTTAATTCATCTCACACATTTACATCTGTATTTCGTGGATCTCCTTGCTAGCCTTATTTCTGTGGAATCTGAGAAGAGATATTTCGGATCCCTTTGAAGACTATAGCGCCAAAGGAAGTATCCTCCGATAACAAAGAGAAAGAAGCTTTCTGAGAAACTTCTTTGTGTTCTGTGAAATCATTTCACTGAAGTACAGCTTTCCATAGAAGAAGGCATTCGCTAAGCCAGTTCTTGTGGAATTGGCAAAGTGATATTTGGAAGCCCATAGAGGGCTATGGTGAAAAAGGAAATATCCTCAGATGAAATCTGGAAAGAAGCTTTCTGAGAAACTGCTAAGTGTTCTGTTAATTCATCTCACACATTTACCTCTGTATTTCATGGATCTCTTTGCTAGCCTTATTTCTGTGGAATCTGAGAAGAGATATTTCGGATCCCTTTGGAGACTATAGGGCCAAAGGAAATATCCTCCGATAACAAAGAGAAAGAAGCTTTCTGGGAAACTTCTTTGTGTTCTGTGAAATCATCTCACAGAGTTACAGCTTTCTCCTCTAGAAGCCTTTCGCTAAGACAGTTCTTGTGGAATTGGTAAAGTGATATTGGGAAGCCCATAGAGGGCTATGGTGAAAAAGGAAATATCCCCAGACGAAATCTGGAAAGAAGTTTTCTGAGAAAATGCTTAGTGTTCTGTTAATTCACCTCACAGAGTTACAACTGTATTTCGTGGATCTCTTTGCTAGCCTTATTTCTGTGGAATCTGAGAACAGATATTTCGGTCCCTTTGAAGACGATAGGGCCAAAGGAAATATCCTCCGATAACAAAGAGAAAGAAGCTTTCTGAGAAACTTCTTTGTGTTCTGTGAAATCATCTCACAGAGTTACAGCTTTCAACTCAAGAAGCCTTTCGCTAAGACAGTTCTTGTGGATTGGCAAAGTGATATTGGGAAGCCCATAGAGGTCTATGGTGAAAAAGGAAACATCCTCAGACGAAATCTGGAAAGAAGCTTTCTGAGAAACTGCTTAGTGTTCTGTTAATTCATCTCACAGAGTTACATCTGTATTTCCTGGATCTCTTTGCTAGCCTTATTTCTGTGGAATCTGAGAACAGATATTTCGGAACCCTTTGGAGACTACAGGGCCAAAGGAAATATCCTCCGATAACAAAGAGAAAGAAGCTTTCTGAGAAACTTCTTTGTGTTCTGTGAAATCATCTCACAGAGTTACAGCTTTCCCCTCAAGAAGCCTTTCGCTAAGATAGTTCTTATTGAATTGGCAAATTGATATTTGGAAGCCCATAGAGGGCTAAGGTGAAAAAGGAAATATCCTCAGATGAAATCTGGTAAGAAGCTTTCTGAGAAACTGCTTAGTATTCTGTTAATTCATCTCACAGAGTTCGATCTGTATTTGGTGGATCTCTTTGCTAGCCTTATTTCTGTGGAATCTGAGAACAGATATTTCGGATGACTTTGAAGACGATAGGGCCAAAGGAAATATCCTCCGATAACAAAGACAAAGAAGCTTTCTGAGAAACTTCTTTGTGTTCTGTGAAATCATCTCACAGAGTTACAGCTTTCCCCTCAACAAGCCTTTCGCTAAGCCAGTTCTTGTGGAATTGGCAAAGTGATATTGCGAAGCCGATAGAGGGCTTTGGTGAAAAAGGAAGTATCCTCAGTTGAAATCCGGAAAGAAGCTTTCTGCGAAACTGCTTAGTGTTCTGTTTATTCATCTTACACAGTTACATCTGTATTTCGTTGATCTCTTTGCTAGCCTTATTTCTGTGGAATCTGAGAACAGATATTTCGGATAACATTGAAGTCGATAGGGCCAAAGGAAATATCCTCCGATAACAAAGAGAAAGAAGCTTTCTGAGAAACTTCTTTGTGTTCTGTGAAATCATCTCACAGAGTTAGAGCTTTCCCCTCAAGAAGCCATTCGCTAAGACAGTTCTTGTGGAATTGGTAAAGTGATATTTGGAAGCCCATAGAGGGCTATGGTGAAAAAGGAAATATCCTCAGATGAAATCTGGAAAGAAGCTTTCTGAGAAACTGCTTAGTGTTCTGTTAATTCATCTCACAGAGTTACAACTGTATTTCGTGGATCTCTTTGCTAGCCTTATTTCTGTGGAATCTGAGAACAGATATTTCGGATCCCTTTGGAGACTAAAGGGCCAAAGGAAATATCCTCCGATAACAAAGAGAAAGAAGCTTTCTGAGAAACTTCTTTGTGTTCTGTGAAATCATCTCACAGAGTTACAGCTTTTCCCTCAACAAGCCTTTCGCTAAGACAGTACTTTGGAATTGGCAAAGTGATATTTGGAAGCCCATAGAGGGCTATGGTGAAAAAGGAAATATCCTCAGATGAAATCTGGAAAGAAGCTTTCTGAGAAACTGCTTAGTGTTCTGTTAATTCATCTCACAGAGTTACATCTGTATTTCGTGGATCTCTTTGCTAGCCTTTTTTCTGTGGAATCTGAGAACAGATATTTCAGATCCCTTTGAAGACTATAGGGCCAAAGGAAATATCCTCCGATAACACAGACAAAGAAGCTTTCTGAGAAAATTCTTTGTGTTCTGTGAAATCATCTCACACAGTTACAGCTTTCCACTCAAGAAGCCTTTCGCTAAGACAGTTCTTGTGGAATTGGCAAAGTGATATTTGGAATCCCTTAGTCGGCTATGGTGAAAAAGGAAATATCCTCAGATGAAATCTGGAAAGATGC
This sequence comes from Macaca fascicularis, assembly GCF_037993035.2. Taxonomy (NCBI): domain Eukaryota; kingdom Metazoa; phylum Chordata; class Mammalia; order Primates; family Cercopithecidae; genus Macaca; species Macaca fascicularis. The sequence goes on from NC_088389.1 coordinate 31,622,819, forward strand.
TTTCTGAGAAACCGCTTAGTGTTCTGTTAATTCATCTCACAGAGTTACATCTGTATTTCGTGGATCTCTTTGCTAGCCTTATTTCTGTGGTATCTGAGAACAGATATTTCGTATCCCTTTGAAGACTATATGGCCAAAGGAAATATCCTCCGATAATAAAAGAGAAAGAAGCTTTCTGAGAAACTTCTTTGTGGTCTGTGAAATCATCTTACAGAGTTACAGCTTTCCCCTCAAGAAGCCTTTCGCTAAGACAGTTCTTGTGGAATTGGCAAAGTGATATTTGGAAGCCCATAGAGGGCTATGGTGAAAAAGGAAATATCCTCAGATGAAATCTGGAAAGAAGCTTTCTGAGAACTGCTTAGTGTTCTGTTAATTCATCTCACAGAGTTACATCTGTATTTCGTGGATCTCTTTGCTAGCCTTATTTCTGTGGAAGCTGAGAACAGATATTTCGGATCCCTTTGGAGACTTTTGGGCCAAAGGAAATATAGTCCGATAACATAGAGAAAGAAGCTTTCTGAGAAACTTCTTTGTGTTCTGTGAAATCATCTCACAGAGTTACATCTTTCCCCTCAAGGAGCCTTAGGCTAAGACAGTTCTTGTGGAATTGGCAAAGTGATATTTGGAAGCCCGTAGAGGGCTATGGTGAAAAAGGAAATATACTCAGATGAAATCTGGAAAGATGCTTTCTGAGAAACTGCTTAGTGTTCTGTTAATTCATCTCACAGAGTTACATCTGTATTTCGTGGATCTCTTTGCTAGCCTTATTTCTGTGGAAGCTGAGAACAGATATTTCGGATCCCTTTGAAGACTATAGGGCCAAAGGAAACATCCACCGATAACAAAGAGAAAGAAGCTTTCTGAGAAACTCCTTTGTGTTCTGTGAAATCATCTCACAGAGTTACTGCTTTCCCCTCAAGAAGCCTTTCGCTAAGATAGTTCTTGTGGAATAGGCAAAGTTATATTTGGAAGCCCATAGAGGGCTATGGTGAAAAAGGAAATATCCTCAGATGAAATCTGGAAAGAAGCTTTCTGAAGAAATGCTTAGTGTTCTGTTTATTCATCTCACAGAGTTACATCTGTATTTCATGGATCTCTTTGCTAGCCTTATTTCTGTGGAAGCTGAGAACAGATATTTCGGAACCCTTTGAAGACTATAGGGCCAAAGGAAACATCCACCGATAACAAAGAGAAAGAAGCTTTCTGAGAAACTTCTTTGTGTTCTGTGAAATCATCTCACAGAGTTACAGCTTTCCCCTCAAGAAGCCTTTCGCTAAGACAGTTCTTGTGGAATTGGCAAAGTGATATTTGAAGGCCATAGAGGGCTATGGTGAAAAAGGAAATATCCTCAGATGAAATATGGAAAGAAGCTTTCTGAAGAACTGCTTAGTGTTCTGTTAATTCATCTCACACATTTACATCTGTATTTCGTGGATCTCCTTGCTAGCCTTATTTCTGTGGAATCTGAGAAGAGATATTTCGGATCCCTTTGAAGACTATAGCGCCAAAGGAAGTATCCTCCGATAACAAAGAGAAAGAAGCTTTCTGAGAAACTTCTTTGTGTTCTGTGAAATCATTTCACTGAAGTACAGCTTTCCATAGAAGAAGCCATTCGCTAAGCCAGTTCTTGTGGAATTGGCAAAGTGATATTTGGAAGCCCATAGAGGGCTATGGTGAAAAAGGAAATATCCTCAGATGAAATCTGGAAAGAAGCTTTCTGAGAAACTGCTAAGTGTTCTGTTAATTCATCTCACACATTTACCTCTGTATTTCATGGATCTCTTTGCTAGCCTTATTTCTGTGGAATCTGAGAAGAGATATTTCGGATCCCTTTGGAGACTATAGGGCCAAAGGAAATATCCTCCGATAACAAAGAGAAAGAAGCTTTCTGGGAAACTTCTTTGTGTTCTGTGAAATCATCTCACAGAGTTACAGCTTTCTCCTCTAGAAGCCTTTCGCTAAGACAGTTCTTGTGGAATTGGTAAAGTGATATTGGGAAGCCCATAGAGGGCTATGGTGAAAAAGGAAATATCCCCAGACGAAATCTGGAAAGAAGTTTTCTGAGAAAATGCTTAGTGTTCTGTTAATTCACCTCACAGAGTTACAACTGTATTTCGTGGATCTCTTTGCTAGCCTTATTTCTGTGGAATCTGAGAACAGATATTTCGGTCCCTTTGAAGACGATAGGGCCAAAGGAAATATCCTCCGATAACAAAGAGAAAGAAGCTTTCTGAGAAACTTCTTTGTGTTCTGTGAAATCATCTCACAGAGTTACAGCTTTCAACTCAAGAAGCCTTTCGCTAAGACAGTTCTTGTGGATTGGCAAAGTGATATTGGGAAGCCCATAGAGGTCTATGGTGAAAAAGGAAACATCCTCAGACGAAATCTGGAAAGAAGCTTTCTGAGAAACTGCTTAGTGTTCTGTTAATTCATCTCACAGAGTTACATCTGTATTTCCTGGATCTCTTTGCTAGCCTTATTTCTGTGGAATCTGAGAACAGATATTTCGGAACCCTTTGGAGACTACAGGGCCAAAGGAAATATCCTCCGATAACAAAGAGAAAGAAGCTTTCTGAGAAACTTCTTTGTGTTCTGTGAAATCATCTCACAGAGTTACAGCTTTCCCCTCAAGAAGCCTTTCGCTAAGATACTTCTTGTTGAATTGGCAAATTGATATTTGGAAGCCCATAGAGGGCTAAGGTGAAAAAGGAAATATCCTCAGATGAAATCTGGTAAGAAGCTTTCTGAGAAACTGCTTAGTATTCTGTTAATTCATCTCACAGAGTTCGATCTGTATTTGGTGGATCTCTTTGCTAGCCTTATTTCTGTGGAATCTGAGAACAGATATTTCGGATGACTTTGAAGACGATAGGGCCAAAGGAAATATCCTCCGATAACAAAGACAAAGAAGCTTTCTGAGAAACTTCTTTGTGTTCTGTGAAATCATCTCACAGAGTTACAGCTTTCCCCTCAACAAGCCTTTCGCTAAGCCAGTTCTTGTGGAATTGGCAAAGTGATATTGCGAAGCCGATAGAGGGCTTTGGTGAAAAAGGAAGTATCCTCAGTTGAAATCCGGAAAGAAGCTTTCTGCGAAACTGCTTAGTGTTCTGTTTATTCATCTTACACAGTTACATCTGTATTTCGTTGATCTCTTTGCTAGCCTTATTTCTGTGGAATCTGAGAACAGATATTTCGGATAACATTGAAGTCGATAGGGCCAAAGGAAATATCCTCCGATAACAAAGAGAAAGAAGCTTTCTGAGAAACTTCTTTGTGTTCTGTGAAATCATCTCACAGAGTTAGAGCTTTCCCCTCAAGAAGCCATTCGCTAAGACAGTTCTTGTGGAATTGGTAAAGTGATATTTGGAAGCCCATAGAGGGCTATGGTGAAAAAGGAAATATCCTCAGATGAAATCTGGAAAGAAGCTTTCTGAGAAACTGCTTAGTGTTCTGTTAATTCATCTCACAGAGTTACAACTGTATTTCGTGGATCTCTTTGCTAGCCTTATTTCTGTGGAATCTGAGAACAGATATTTCGGATCCCTTTGGAGACTAAAGGGCCAAAGGAAATATCCTCCGATAACAAAGAGAAAGAAGCTTTCTGAGAAACTTCTTTGTGTTCTGTGAAATCATCTCACAGAGTTACAGCTTTTCCCTCAACAAGCCTTTCGCTAAGACAGTACTTTGGAATTGGCAAAGTGATATTTGGAAGCCCATAGAGGGCTATGGTGAAAAAGGAAATATCCTCAGATGAAATCTGGAAAGAAGCTTTCTGAGAAACTGCTTAGTGTTCTGTTAATTCATCTCACAGAGTTACATCTGTATGTCGTGGATCTCTTTGCTAGCCTTTTTTCTGTGGAATCTGAGAACAGATATTTCAGATCCCTTTGAAGACTATAGGGCCAAAGGAAATATCCTCCGATAACACAGACAAAGAAGCTTTCTGAGAAAATTCTTTGTGTTCTGTGAAATCATCTCACAGAGTTACAGCTTTCCACTCAAGAAGCCTTTCGCTAAGACAGTTCTTGTGGAATTGGCAAAGTGATATTTGGAATCCCTTAGTCGGCTATGGTGAAAAAGGAAATATCCTCAGATGAAATCTGGAAAGATGCTTTCTGAGAAACCGCTTAGTGTTCTGTTAATTCATCTCACAGAGTTACATCTGTATTTCGTGGATCTCTTTGCTAGCCTTATTTCTGTGGTATCTGAGAACAGATATTTCGGATCCCTTTGAAGACTATATGGCCAAAGGAAATATCCTCCGATAATAAAAGAGAAAGAAGCTTTCTGAGAAACTTCTTTGTGGTCTGTGAAATCATCTTACAGAGTTACAGCTTTCCCCTCAAGAAGCCTTTCGCTAAGACAGTTCTTGTGGAATTGGCAAAGTGATATTTGGAAGCCCATAGAGGGCTATGGTGAAAAAGGAAATATCCTCAGATGAAATCTGGAAAGAAGCTTTCTGAGAACTGCTTAGTGTTCTGTTAATTCATCTCACAGAGTTACATCTCTATTTCGTGGATCTCTTTGCTAGCCTTATTTCTGTGGAATCTGAGAACAGATATATCGGATCCCTTTGAAGACTATAGGGCCAAAGGAAATATCCACCGATAACAAAGACAACGAAACTTTTTGAGAAACTTCTTTGTGTTCTGTGAAATCATCTCACAGAGTTACAGCTTTCCCCTCAAGAAGCCTTTCGCTAAGCCAGTTCTTGTGGAATTGGCAAAGTTATACTGGGAAGCCCTTAGAGGGCTATGGTGAAAAAGGAAATATCCTCAGTTGAAATCTGGAAAGAAGCTTTCTGAGAAACTGCTTAGTGTTCTGTTAATTCATCTCACAGAGTTATATCTGTATTTCCTGGATCTCTTTGCTAGCCTTATTTCTGGGGAATCTGAGAACAGATATTTCGGATCCCTTTGAAGACTATAGGTCCAAAGGAAATATCCTCAGATAACAAAGAGAAAGAAGCTTTCTGAGAAACTTCTTTGTGTTCTGTGAAATCATCTAAAAGAGTTACAGCTTTCCACTCAAGAAGCCTTTCGCTAGGACAGTTCTTGTGGAATTGGCAAAGTGATATTTGGAAGCCCATAGAGGGCTACGGTGAAAAAGGAAATATCCTCAGATGAAATCTGGAAAGAAGCTTTCTGAGAAACTGCTTAGTGTTCTGTTAAATCGTCTCACATAGTTACATCTGTATTTCGTGGATCTCTTTGCTACCCTTATTTCTGTGGAATCTGAGAACAGATATATCTGATCCCTTTGTAGACTATAGGGCCAAAGGAAATATCCTCCGATAGCAAAGAGAAAGAAGCTTTCTGAGAAACTTCTTTGTGTTCTGTGAAATCATCTCACAGAGGTACAGCTTTCCCCTCAAGAAGCCTTTCGCTAAGACAGTTCTTGTGGAATTGGAAAAGTGATATTTGGATGCCCATAGAGGGCTATGGTGAAAAAGGAAATATCCTCAGATGAAATCTGGAAAGAAGCTTTCTGAGAAACTTCTTAGTGTTCTGTTAATTCATCTCACAGAGTTACATCTGTATTTCGTGAATCTCTTTGCTAGCCTTTTTTCTGTGCCATATGAGAACAGATATTTCGGATCCCTTTGGAGACTATTGGGCCAAAGGAAATATAGTCCGATAACATAGAGAAAGAAGCTTTCTGAGAAACTTCTTTGTGTTCTGTGAAACCATCGAACAGAGTTACAGCTTTCCCCTCAAGGAGCCTTAGGCTAAGACAGTTCTTGTGGAATTGGCGAAGTGATATTTGGAAGCCCGTAGAGGGCTACGGTGAAAAAGGAAACATCCTCAGATGAAATCGGGAAAGATGCTTTCTGAGAAACTGCTTAGTGTTCTGTTAATTCATCTCACAGAGTTACATCTGTATTTCGTGGATCTCTTTGCTAGCCTTATTTCTGTGGAAGCTGAGAACAGATATTTCGGATCCCTTTGAAGACTATAGGGCCAAAGGAAACATCCACCGATAACAAAGAGAAAGAAGCTTTCTGAGAAACTTCTTTGTGTTCTGTGAAATCATCTCACAGAGTTACTGCTTTCCCCTCAAGAAGCCTTTCGCTAAGATAGTTCTTGTTGAATTGGCATAGTTATATTTTGAAGCCCATAGAGGGCTATGGTGAAAAAGGAAATATCCTCAGATGAAATCTGGAAAGAAGCTTTCTGAAGAAATGCTTAGTGTTCTGTTAATTCATCTCACAGAGTTACATCTGTATTTCGTGGATCTCTTTGCTAGCCTTATTTCTGTGGAAGCTGAGAACAGATATTTCGGAACCCTTTGAAGACTATAGGGCCAAAGGAAACATCCACCGATAACAAAGAGAAAGAAGCTTTCTGAGAAACTTCTTTGTGTTCTGTGAAATCATCTCACAGAGTTACAGCTTTCCCTTCAAGAAGCCTTTCGCTAAGACAGTTCTTGTGGAATTGGCAAAGTGATATTTGAAGGCCATAGAGGGCTATGGTGAAAAAGGAAATATCCTCAGATGAAATCTGGAAAGAAGCTTTCTGAAGAACTGCTTAGTGTTCTGTTAATTCATCTCACACATTTACATCTGTATTTCGTGGATCTCCTTGCTAGCCTTATTTCTGTGGAATCTGAGAAGAGATATTTCGGATCCCTTTGAAGACTATAGCGCCAAAGGAAGTATCCTCCGATAACAAAGAGAAAGAAGCTTTCTGAGAAACTTCTTTGTGTTCTGTGAAATCATTTCACTGAAGTACAGCTTTCCATAGAAGAAGCCATTCGCTAAGCCAGTTCTTGTGGAATTGGCAAAGTGATATTTGGAAGCCCATAGAGGGCTCTGGTGAAAAAGGAAATATCCTCAGATGAAATCTGGAAAGAAGCTTTCTGAGAAACTGCTAAGTGTTCTGTTAATTCATCTCACACATTTACCTCTGTATTTCATGGATCTCTTTGCTAGCCTTATTTCTGTGGAATCTGAGAAGAGATATTTCGGATCCCTTTGGAGACTATAGGGCCAAAGGAAATATCCTCCGATAACAAAGAGAAAGAAGCTTTCTGGGAAACTTCTTTGTGTTCTGTGAAATCATCTCACAGAGTTACAGCTTTCTCCTCTAGAAGCCATTCGCTAAGACAGTTCTTGTGGAATTGGTAAAGTGATATTGGGAAGCCCATAGAGGGCTATGGTGAAAAAGGAAATATCCCCAGACGAAATCTGGAAAGAAGCTTTCTGAGAAAATGCTTAGTGTTCTGTTAATTCATCTCACAGAGTTACAACTGTATTTCGTGGATCTCTTTGCTAGCCTTTTTTCTGTGGAATCTGAGAACAGATATTTCGGATCCCTTTGAAAACGATAGGGCCAAAGGAAATATCCTCCGATAACAAAGAGAAAGAAGCTTTCTGAGAAACTTCTTTGTGTTCTGTGAAATCATCTCACAGAGTTACAGCTTTCCCCTCAAGAAGCCTTTCGCTAAGACAGTTCTTGTGGAATTGGCAAAGTGATATTTGGAAGCCCATAGAGGGCTATGGTGAAAAAGGAAATATGCTCAGACGAAATCTGGAAAGAAGCTTTCTGAGAAACTGCTTAGTGTTCTGTTAATTCATCTCACAGAGTTACATCTGTATTTCGTGGATCTCTTTGCTAGCCTTATTTCTGTGAAATCTGAGAACAGACATTTCGGATCCCTTTGAAGACCATAGGGCCAAAGGAAATATCCTCCGATAACAAAGAGAAAGAAGCTTTCTCAGAAACTTCTTTGTGGTCTGTGAAATCATCTCACAGAGTTATAGCTTTCCCCTCAAGAAGACTTTCGCTAAGACAGTTCTTGTGGAATTGGCAAAGTGATATTTGAAGGCCATAGAGGGCTAGGGTGAAAAAGGAAATATCCTCAGATGAAATCTGGAAAGAAGCTTTCTGAAGAACTGCTTAGTGTTCTGTTAATTCATCTCACATATTTACATCTGTATTTCGTGGATCTCTTTGCTAGCCTTATTTCTGTGGAATCTGAGAAGAGATATTTCGGATCCCTTTGAAGACTATATCGCCAAAGGAAGTATCCTCCGAAAAACAAAGAGAAAGAAGCTTTCTGAGAAACTTCTTTGTGTTCTGTGAAATCATCTCACAGAAGTACAGCTTTCCATAGAAGAAGCCATTCGCTAAGCCAGTTCTTGTGGAATTGGCAAAGTGATATTTGGAAGCCCATAGAGGGCTATGGTGAAAAAGGAAATATCCTCAGATGAAATCTGGAAAGAAGCTTTCTGAGAATCTGTTTAGTGTTCTGTTAATTCATCTCACAGAGTTACATCTGTATTTCGTGGATCTCTTTGCTAGCCTTATTTCTGTGGAATCTGAGAACAGATATTTCGGATCCCTTTGAAGACTACAAGGCCAAAGGAAATATCTTCCGAAAACAAAGAGAAAGAAGCTTTCTGAGAAACTTCTTTGTGTTCTGTGAAATCAACTCACGGAGTTACAGCTTTGCCCTCAAGAAGCCTTTCGCTAAGACAGTTCTTGTGGAATTGGCAAAGTGATATTTGGATGCCCATAGAGGGCTATGGTGAAAAAGGAAATATCCTCAGATGAAATCTGGAAGAACGTTTTCTGAGAAACTGCTTAGTGTTCTGTTAATTCATCTCACAGAGTTACAACTGTATTTCGTGGATCTCTTTGCTAGCCTTATTTCTGTGGAATCTGAGAACAGATATTTCGGATCCCTTTGGAGACTAAAGGGCCAAAGGAAATATCCTCCGATAACAAAGAGAAAGAAGCTTTCTGAGAAACTTCTTTGTGTTCTGTGAAATCATCTCACAGAGTTACAGCTTTTCCCTCAACAAGCCTTTCGCTAAGACAGTACTTTGGAATTGGCAAAGTGATATTTGGAAGCCCATAGAGGGCTATGGTGAAAAAGGAAATATCCTCAGATGAAATCTGGAAAGAAGCTTTCTGAGAAACTGCTTAGTGTTCTGTTAATTCATCTCACAGAGTTACATCTGTATTTCGTGGATCTCTTTGCTAGCCTTATTTCTGTGGAATCTGAGAACAGATATATCTGATCCCTTTGTAGACTATAGGGCCAAAGGAAATATCCTCCGATAGCAAAGAGAAAGAAGCTTTCTGAGAAACTTCTTTGTGTTCTGTGAAATCATCTCACAGAGGTACAGCTTTCCCCTCAAGAAGCCTTTCGCTAAGACAGTTCTTGTGGAATTGGAAAAGTGATATTTGGATGCCCATAGAGGGCTATGGTGAAAAAGGAAATATCCTCAGATGAAATCTGGAAAGAAGCTTTCTGAGAAACTTCTTAGTGTTCTGTTAATTCATCTCACAGAGTTACATCTGTATTTCGTGAATCTCTTTGCTAGCCTTTTTTCTGTGCCATATGAGAACAGATATTTCGGATCCCTTTGGAGACTATTGGGCCAAAGGAAATATAGTCCGATAACATAGAGAAAGAAGCTTTCTGAGAAACTTCTTTGTGTTCTGTGAAACCATCGAACAGAGTTACAGCTTTCCCCTCAAGGAGCCTTAGGCTAAGACAGTTCTTGTGGAATTGGCGAAGTGATATTTGGAAGCCCGTAGAGGGCTACGGTGAAAAAGGAAACATCCTCAGATGAAATCGGGAAAGATGCTTTCTGAGAAACTGCTTAGTGTTCTGTTAATTCATCTCACAGAGTTACATCTGTATTTCGTGGATCTCTTTGCTAGCCTTATTTCTGTGGAAGCTGAGAACAGATATTTCGGATCCCTTTGAAGACTATAGGGCCAAAGGAAACATCCACCGATAACAAAGAGAAAGAAGCTTTCTGAGAAACTTCTTTGTGTTCTGTGAAATCATCTCACAGAGTTACTGCTTTCCCCTCAAGAAGCCTTTCGCTAAGATAGTTCTTGTTGAATTGGCATAGTTATATTTTGAAGCCCATAGAGGGTTATGGTGAAAAAGGAAATATCCTCAGATGAAATCTGGAAAGAAGCTTTCTGAAGAAATGCTTAGTGTTCTGTTAATTCATCTCACAGACTTACATCTGTATTTCGTGGATCTCTTTGCTAGCCTTATTTCTGTGGAAGCTGAGAACAGATATTTCGGAACCCTTTGAAGACTATAGGGCCAAAGGAAACATCCACCGATAACAAAGAGAAAGAAGCTTTCTGAGAAACTTCTTTGTGTTCTGTGAAATCATCTCACAGAGTTACAGCTTTCCCCTCAAGAAGCCTTTCGCTAAGACAGTTCTTGTGGAATTGGCAAAGTGATATTTGAAGGCCATAGAGGGCTATGGTGAAAAAGGAAATATCCTCAGATGAAATCTGGAAAGAAGCTTTCTGAAGAACTGCTTAGTGTTCTGTTAATTCATCTCACACATTTACATCTGTATTTCGTGGATCTCCTTGCTAGCCTTATTTCTGTGGAATCTGAGAAGAGATATTTCGGATCCCTTTGAAGACTATAGCGCCAAAGGAAGTATCCTCCGATAACAAAGAGAAAGAAGCTTTCTGAGAAACTTCTTTGTGTTCTGTGAAATCATTTCACTGAAGTACAGCTTTCCATAGAAGAAGCCATTCGCTAAGCCAGTTCTTGTGGAATTGGCAAAGTGATATTTGGAAGCCCATAGAGGGCTATGGTGAAAAAGGAAATATCCTCAGATGAAATCTTGAAAGAAGCTTTCTGAGAAACTGCTAAGTGTTCTGTTAATTCATCTCACACATTTACCTCTGTATTTCATGGATCTCTTTGCTAGCCTTATTTCTGTGGAATCTGAGAAGAGATATTTCGGATCCCTTTGGAGACTATAGGGCCAAAGGAAATATCCTCCGATAACAAAGAGAAAGAAGCTTTCTGGGAAACTTCTTTGTGTTCTGTGAAATCATCTCACAGAGTTACAGCTTTCTCCTCTAGAAGCCATTCGCTAAGACAGTTCTTGTGGAATTTGTAAAGTGATATTGGGAAGCCCATAGAGGGCTATGGTGAAAAAGGAAATATCCCCAGACGAAATCTGGAAAGAAGCTTTCTGAGAAAATGCTTAGTGTTCTGTTAATTCATCTCACAGAGTTACAACTGTATTTCGTGGATCTCTTTGCTAGCCTTTTTTCTGTGGAATCTGAGAACAGATATTTCGGATCCCTTTGAAAACGTTAGGGCCAAAGGAAATATCCTCCGATAACAAAGAGAAAGAAGCTTTCTGAGAAACTTCTTTGTGTTCTGTGAAATCATCTCACAGAGTTACAGCTTTCCCCTCAAGAAGCCTTTCGCTAAGACAGTTCTTGTGGAATTGGCAAAGTGATATTTGGAAGCCCATAGAGGGCTATGGTGAAAAAGGAAATATGCTCAGACGAAATCTGGAAAGAAGCTTTCTGAGAAACTGCTTAGTGTTCTGTTAATTCATCTCACAGAGTTACATCTGTATTTCGTGGATCTCTTTGCTAGCCTTATTTCTGTGAAATCTGAGAACAGACATTTCGGATCCCTTTGAAGACCATAGGGCCAAAGGAAATATCCTCCGATAACAAAGAGAAAGAAGCTTTCTCAGAAACTTCTTTGTGGTCTGTGAAATCATCTCACAGAGTTATAGCTTTCCCCTCAAGAAGACTTTCGCTAAGACAGTTCTTGTGGAATTGGCAAAGTGATATTTGAAGGCCATAGAGGGCTAGGGTGAAAAAGGAAATATCCTCAGATGAAATCTGGAAAGAAGCTTTCTGAAGAACTGCTTAGTGTTCTGTTAATTCATCTCACAGAGTTACATCTGTATTTCCTGGATCTCTTTGCTAGCCTTATTTCTGTGGAATCTGAGAACAGATATTTCGGATCCCTTTGAAGACTACAAGGCCAAAGGAAATATCTTCCGAAAACAAAGAGAAAGAAGCTTTCTGAGAAACTTCTTTGTGTTCTGTGAAATCAACTCACGGAGTTACAGCTTTGCCCTCAAGAAGCCTTTCGCTAAGACAGTTCTTGTGGAATTGGCAAAGTGATATTTGGATGCCCATAGAGGGCTATGGTGAAAAAGGAAATATCCTCAGATGAAATCTGGAAGAAAGTTTTCTGAGAAACTGCTTAGTGTTCTGTTAATTCATCCCACAGAGTTACATCTGTATTTCGTGGATCTCCTTGCTAGCCTTATTTCTGTGGAATCTGAGAACAGATATTTCGGATCACTTTGAAGACGATAGGGCCAAAGGAAATATCCTCCGATAACAAAGAGAAAGAAGCTTTCTGAGAAACTTCTTTGTGTTCTGTGAAATCATCTCACAGCGTTACAGCTTTCCCCTGAAGAATCCTTTCGCTAAGACAGTTCTTGTGGAATTGGCAAAGTGATATTTGGATGCCCATAGAAGCTATGGTGAAATGGGAAATATCCTCAGATGAAATCTGGAAAGAAGATTTCTGAGAAACAGCTTAGTGTTCTGTTAATTCATCTCACAGAGTTACATCTGTATTTCGTGGATCTCTTTGCTAGCCTTATTTCTGTGGAATCTGAGAACAGATATTTCGGATCCCTTTGAAGACTATAGGGCCAAAGGAAATATCCTCCGATAACAAAGAGAAAGAAGCTTTCTGAGAAACTTCTTTGTGTTCTGTGAAATCATCTCACAGAGTTACAGCTTTCCCCTCAAGAAACCTTTCGCTAAGACAGTTCTTATGGAATTGGCAAAGTGATATTTAGAAGCCCTTAGAGGGCTAGGTTGAAAAAGGAAATATCCTCAGATGAAATCTGGAAAGAAGCTTTCTGAGAAACTGCTTAGTGTTCTGTTAATTCATCTCACAGAGTTAAATCTGTATTTCGTGGATCTCTTTGCTAACCTTATTTCTGTGGAATCTGAGAACAGATATTTCGGATCCCTTTGAAGACGATAGGGCCAAAGGAAATATCCTCCGATAACAAAGAGAAAGAAGCTTTCTGAGAAACTTCTTTGTGTTCTGTGAAATCATCTCACAGAAGAACAGCTTTCCATAGAAGAAGCCATTCGCTAAGCCAGTTCTTGTGGAATTGGCAAAGTGATATTTGGAAGCCCATAGAGGGCTATGGTGAAAAAGGAAATATCCTCAGATGAAATCTGGAAAGAAGCTTTCTGAGAAACTGCTAAGTGTTCTGTTCATTCATCTCACACATTTACCTCTGTATTTCATGGATCTCTTTGCTAGCCTTATTTCTGTGGAATCTGAGAAGAGATATTTCGGATCCCTTTGGAGACTATAGGGCCAAAGGAAATATCCTCCGATAACAAAGAGAAAGAAGCTTTCTGGGAAACTTCTTTGTGTTCTGTGAAATCATCTCACAGAGTTACAGCTTTCTCCTCTAGAAGCCATTCGCTAAGACAGTTCTTGTGGAATTGGTAAAGTGATATTGGGAAGCCCATAGAGGGCTATGGTGAAAAAGGAAATATCCCCAGACGAAATCTGGAAAGAAGCTTTCTGAGAAAATGCTTAGTGTTCTGTTAATTCATCTCACAGAGTTACAACTGTATTTCGTGGATCTCTTTGCTAGCCTTTTTTCTGTGGAATCTGAGAACAGATATTTCGGATCCCTTTGAAAACGATAGGGCCAAAGGAAATATCCTCCGATAACAAAGAGAAAGAAGCTTTCTGAGAAACTTCTTTGTGTTCTGTGAAATCATCTCACAGAGTTACAGCTTTCCCCTCAAGAAGCCTTTCGCTAAGACAGTTCTTGTGGAATTGGCAAAGTGATATTTGGAAGCCCATAGAGGGCTATGGTGAAAAAGGAAATATGCTCAGACGAAATCTGGAAAGAAGCTTTCTGAGAAACTGTTTAGTGTTCTGTTAATTCATCTCACAGAGTTACATCTGTATTTCGTGGATCTCTTTGCTAGCCTTATTTCTGTGAAATCTGAGAACACACATTTCGGATCCCTTTGAAGACCATAAGGCCAAAGGAAATATCCTCCGATAACAAAGAGAAAGAAGCTTTCTCAGAAACTTCTTTGTGGTCTGTGAAATCATCTCACAGAGTTATAGCTTTCCCCTCAAGAAGACTTTCGCTAAGACAGTTCTTGTGGAATTGGCAAAGTGATATTTGAAGGCCATAGAGGGCTAGGGTGAAAAAGGAAATATCCTCAGATGAAATCTGGAAAGAAGCTTTCTGAAGAACTGCTTAGTGTTCTGTTAATTCATCTCACATATTTACATCTGTATTTCGTGGATCTCTTTGCTAGCCTTATTTCTGTGGAATCTGAGAAGAGATATTTCGGATCCCTTTGAAGACTATATCGCCAAAGGAAGTATCCTCCGAAAAACAAAGAGAAAGAAGCTTTCTGAGAAACTTCTTTGTGTTCTGTGAAATCATCTCACAGAAGTACAGCTTTCCATAGAAGAAGCCATTCGCTAAGCCAGTTCTTGTGGAATTGGCAAAGTGATATTTGGAAGCCCATAGAGGGCTATGGTGAAAAAGGAAATATCCTCAGATGAAATCTGGAAAGAATCTTTCTGAGAATCTGTTTAGTGTTCTGTTAATTCATCTCACAGAGTTACATCTGTATTTCGTGGATCTCTTTGCTAGCCTTATTTCTGTGGAATCTGAGAACAGATATTTCGGATCCCTTTGAAGACTACAAGGCCAAAGGAAATATCTTCCGAAAACAAAGAGAAAGAAGCTTTCTGAGAAACTTCTTTGTGTTCTGTGAAATCAACTCACGGAGTTACAGCTTTGCCCTCAAGAAGCCTTTCGCTAAGACAGTTCTTGTGGAATTGGCAAAGTGATATTTGGATGCCCATAGAGGGCTATGGTGAAAAAGGAAATATCCTCAGATGAAATCTGGAAGAAAGTTTTCTGAGAAACTGCTTAGTGTTCTGTTAATTCATCCCACAGAGTTACATCTGTATTTCGTGGATCTCCTTGCTAGCCTTATTTCTGTGGAATCTGAGAACAGATATTTCGGATCACTTTGAAGACGATAGGGCCAAAGGAAATATCCTCCGATAACAAAGAGAAAGAAGCTTTCTGAGAAACTTCTTTGTGTTCTGTGAAATCATCTCACAGCGTTACAGCTTTCCCCTGAAGAATCCTTTCGCTAAGACAGTTCTTGTGGAATTGGCAAAGTGATATTTGGATGCCCATAGAAGCTATGGTGAAATGGGAAATATCCTCAGATGAAATCTGGAAAGAAGATTTCTGAGAAACAGCTTAGTGTTCTGTTAATTCATCTCACAGAGTTACATCTGTATTTCGTGGATCTCTTTGCTAGCCTTATTTCTGTGGAATCTGAGAACAGATATTTCGGATCCCTTTGAAGACTATAGGGCCAAAGGAAATATCCTCCGATAACAAAGAGAAAGAAGCTTTCTGAGAAACTTCTTTGTGTTTTGTGAAATCATCTCACAGAGTTACAGCTTTCCCCTCAAGAAAGCTTTCGCTAAGACAGTTCTTGTGGAATTGGCAAAGTGATATTTAGAAGCCCTTAGAGGGCTAGGTTGAAAAAGGAAATATCCTCAGATGAAATCTGGAAAGAAGCTTTCTGAGAAACTGCTTAGTGTTCTGTTAATTCATCTCACAGAGTTAAATCTGTATTTCGTGGATCTCTTTGCTAACCTTATTTCTGTGGAATCTGAGAACAGATATTTCGGATCCCTTTGAAGACGATAGGGCCAAAGGAAATATCCTCCGATAACAAAGAGAAAGAAGCTTTCTGAGAAACTTCTTTGTGTTCTGTGAAATCATCTCACAGAAGAACAGCTTTCCATAGAAGAAGCCATTCGCTAAGCCAGTTCTTGTGGAATTGGCAAAGTGATATTTGGAAGCCCTTAGAGAGCTATGGTGAAAAAGGAAATATCCTCAGATCAAATCTGGAAAGAAGCTTTCTGAGAATCTGCTTAGTGTTCTGTTAATTCATCTCACAGAGTTACATCTGTATTTCGTGGATCTCTTTGCTAGCCTTATTTCTTTGGAATCTGAAAACAGATATTTCGGATCCCTTTGAAGACTATAGGGCGAAAGGAAATATCCTCCGAAAACAAAGAGAAAGAAGCTTTCTGAGAAACTTCTTTGTGTTCTGTGAAATCATCTCACAGAGTTACAGCTTTCCCCTCAAGAATCCTTTCGCTAAGACAGTTCTTGTGGAATTGGCAAAGTGATATTTGGAAGCCCATAGAGGGCTATGTTGAAAAAGGAAATATCCTCAGATGAAATCTGGAAAGAAGCTTTCTGAGAAACCGCTTAGTGTTCTGTTAATTCATCTCACAGAGTTACATCTGTATTTCGTGGATCTCTTTGCTAGCCTTATTTCTGTGGTATCTGAGAACAGATATTTCGGATCCCTTTGAAGACTATATGGCCAAAGGAAATATCCTCCGATAACAAAGAGAAAGAAGCTTTCTGAGAAACTTCTTTGTCGTCTGTGAAATCATCTTACAGAGTTACAGCTTTCCCCTCAAGA
Organism: Macaca fascicularis; assembly: GCF_037993035.2. NCBI lineage: Eukaryota > Metazoa > Chordata > Mammalia > Primates > Cercopithecidae > Macaca > Macaca fascicularis. The sequence goes on from NC_088389.1 coordinate 31,639,165, forward strand.
AGCCTTTCGCTAAGACAGTTCTTGTGGAATTGGCAAAGTGATATTTGGAAGCCCATAGAGGGCTATGGTGAAAAAGGAAATATCCTCAGATGAAATCTGGAAAGAAGCTTTCTGAGAACTGCTTAGTGTTCTGTTAATTCATCTCACAGAGTTACATCTGTATTTCGTGGATCTCTTTGCTAGCCTTATTTCTGTGGAATCTGAGAACAGATATATCGGATCCCTTTGAAGACTATAGGGCCAAAGGAAATATCCACCGATAACAAAGACAACGAAGCTTTTTGAGAAACTTCTTTGTGTTCTGTGAAATCATCTCACAGAGTTACAGCTTTCCCCTCAAGAAGCCTTTCGCTAAGCCAGTTCTTGTGGAATTGGCAAAGTGATACTGGGAAGCCCTTAGAGGGCTATGGTGAAAAAGGAAATATCCTCAGATGAAATCTGGAAAGAAGCTTTCTGAGAAACTGCTTAGTGTTCTGTTAATTCATCTCACAGAGTTATATCTGTATTTCCTGGATCTCTTTGCTAGCCTTATTTCTGGGGAATCTGAAAACAGATATTTCGGATCCCTTTGAAGACTAGAGGGCCAAAGGAAATATCCTCCGATAACAAAGAGAAAGAAGCTTTCTGAGAAACTTCTTTGTGTTCTGTGAAATCATCTAAAAGAGTTACAGCTTTCCACTCAAGAAGCCTTTCGCTAGGACAGTTCTTGTGGAATTGGCAAAGTGATATTTGGAAGCCCATAGAGGGCTACGGTGAAAAAGGAAACATCCTCAGATGAAATCTGGAAAGAAGCTTTCTGAGAAACTGCTTAGTGTTCTGTTAATTCGTCTCACATAGTTACATCTGTATTTCCTGGATCTCCTTGCTAGCCTTATTTCTGTGGAATCTGAGAAGAGATATTTCGGATCCCTTTGAAGACTATAGCGCCAAAGGAAGTATCCTCCGATAACAAAGAGAAAGAAGCTTTCTGAGAAACTTCTTTGTGTTCTGTGAAATCATTTCATTGAAGTACAGCTTTCCATAGAAGAAGCCGTTCGCTAAGCCAGTTCTTGTGGAATTGGCAAAGTGATATTTGGAAGCCCATAGAGGGCTATGGTGAAAAAGGAAATATCCTCAGATGAAATCTGGAAAGAAGCTTTCTGAGAAACTGCTAAGTGTTCTGTTAATTCATCTCACACATTTACCTCTGTATTTCATGGATCTCTTTGCTAGCCTTATTTCTGTGGAATCTGAGAAGAGATATTTCGGATCCCTTTGGAGACTATAGGGCCAAAGGAAATATCCTCCGATAACAAAGAGAAAGAAGCTTTCTGGGAAACTTCTTTGTGTTCTGTGAAATCATCTCACAGAGTTACAGCTTTCTCCTCTAGAAGCCATTCGCTAAGACAGTTCTTGTGGAATTGGTAAAGTGATATTGGGAAGCCCATAGAGGGCTATGGTGAAAAAGGAAATATCCCCAGACGAAATCTGGAAAGAAGCTTTCTGAGAAAATGCTTAGTGTTCTGTTAATTCATCTCACACAGTTACAACTATATTTCGTGGATCTCTTTGCTAGCCTTTTTTCTGTGGAATCTGAGAACAGATATTTCGGATCCCTTTGAAAACGATAGGGCCAAAGGAAATATCCTCCGATAACAAAGAGAAAGAAGCTTTCTGAGAAACTTCTTTGTGTTCTGTGAAATCATCTCACAGAGTTACAGCTTTCCCCTCAAGAAGCCTTTCGCTAAGACAGTTCTTGTGGAATTGGCAAAGTGATATTTGGAAGCCCATAGAGGGCTATGGTGAAAAAGGAAATATGCTCAGACGAAATCTGGAAAGAAGCTTTCTGAGAAACTGCTTAGTGTTCTGTTAATTCATCTCACAGAGTTACATCTGTATTTCGTGGATCTCTTTGCTAGCCTTATTTCTGTGGAATCTGAGAACAGATATTTCGGATCCCTTTGAAGACAATAGGGCCAAAGGAAATATCCTCCGATAACAAAGAGAAAGAAGCTTTCTGAGAAACTTCTTTGTGTTCTGTGAAATCATCTCACAGAGTTACAGCTTTCAACTCAAGAAGCCTTTCGCTAAGACAGTTCTTGTGGAATTGGCAAAGTGATATTTGAAAGCCCATAGAGGTCTATGGTGAAAAAGGAAACATCCTCAGACGAAATCTGGAAAGAAGCTTTCTGAGAAACTGCTTAGTGTTCTGTTAATTCATCTCACAGAGTTACATCTGTATTTCGTGGATCTCTTTGCTAGCCTTTTTTCTGTGGAATCTGAGAACAGATCTTTCGGATCCCTTTTTAGACTACAGGGCCAAAGGAAATATCCTCCGATAACAAAGAGAAAGAAGCTTTCTGAGAAACTTCTTTGTGTTCTGTGAAATCATCTCACAGAGTTACAGCTTTCCCCTCAAGAAGCCTTTCGCTAAGATAGTTCTTGTTGAATTGGCAAAGTGATATTTGGAAGCCCATAGAGGGCTAAGGTGAAAAAGGAAATATCCTCAGATGAAATCTGGAAAGAAGCTTTCTGAGAAACTGCTTAGTATTCTGTTAATTCATCTCACAGAGTTAGATCTGTATTTGGTGGATCTCTTTGCTAGCCTTATTTCTGTGGAATCTGAGAACAGATATTTCGGATGACTTTGAAGACGATAGGGCCAAAGGAAATATCCTCCGATAACAAAGACAAAGAAGCTTTCTGAGAAACTTCTTTGTGTTCTGTGAAATCATCTCACAGAGTTACAGCTTTCCCCTCAACAAGCCTTTCGCTAAGCCAGTTCTCGTGGAATTGGCAAAGTGATATTGCGAAGCCGATAGAGGGCTTTGGTGAAAAAGGAAGTATCCTCAGTTGAAATCCGGAAAGAAGCTTTCTGCGAAACTGCTTAGTGTTCTGTTTATTCATCTTACACAGTTACATCTGCATTTCGTTGATCTCTTTGCTAGCCTTATTACTGTGGAATCTGAGAACAGATATTTCGGATCCCATTGAAGACTATATGGCCAAAGGAAATATCCTCCGATAACAAAGGGAAAGAAGCTTTCTGAGAAACTTCTTTGTGTTCTCTGAAATCATCTCACAGAGTTACAGCTTTCCACTCATGAAGCCTTTCGCTAAGCCAGTTCTTGTGAAATTGGCAAAGTGATATTGGGAAGCCCATAGAGGGCTATGGTGAAAAAGGAAATATCCTCAGTTGAAATCTGGAAAAAAGCTTTCTGAGAAACTGCTTAGTGTTCTGTTAATTCATCTCACAGAGTTACATCTGTATTTCGTGGATCTCTTTGCTAGCCTTATTTCTGTGGAATCTGAGAACAGATATTTCGGATCCCTTTGAAGACTATAGGGCCAAAGGAAATATCCTCCGATAACAAAGAGAAAGAAGCTCTCTGAGAAACTTCTCTGTTGTGTGAAATCATCTCACGGAGTTACAGCTTTCTCCTCAAGAAGCCTTTCGCTAAGACAGTTCTTGTGGAATTGGCAAAGTGATATTGGGAAGCCCATAGAGTTCTATGGTGAAAAAGGAAATATCCTCAGACGAAATCTGGAAAGAAGCTTTCTGAGAAACTGCTTAGTGTTCTGTTAATTCATCTCACAGAGTTACATCTGTATTTCGTGGATCTCTTTGCTCGCCTTATTTCTGTGGAATCTGAGAACAGATATTTCGGATCCCTTTGGAGACTGAAGTGCCAAAGGAAATATCCTCCGATAACAAAGAGAAAGAAGCTTTCTGAGAAACTTCTTTGTGTTCTGTGAAATCATCTCACAGAGTTACAGCTTTTCCCTCAACAAGCATTTCGCTAAGACAGTTCTTTTGGAATTGGCAAAGTGATATTTGGAAGCCCATAGAGGGCTATGGTGAAAAAGGAAATATCCTCAGATGAAATCTGGAAAGAAGCTTTCTGAGAAACTGCTTAGTGTTCTGTTAATTCATCACACAGAGTAACATCTGTATTTCGTGGATCTCTTTGCTAGCCTTATTTCTGTGGAATCTGAGAACAGATATTACGGATCCCTTTGAAGACTATAGGGCCAAAGGAAATATCCTCCGATAACAAAGCGAAAGAAGGTTTCTGAGAAACTTTTTTGTGTTCTGTGAAATCATCTCACAGAGTTACTGCTTTCCCCTCAAGAAGCCTTTCGCTAAGACAGTTCTTGTGGAATTGGCAAAGTGATATTTGAAAGCCCATAGAGGGCTATGGTGAAAAAGGAAATATCCCCAGATGAAATCTGGAAAGAAGCTTTCTGAGAAACTGCTTAGTATTCTGTTAATTCATCTCACAGAGTTACATCTGTATTTCGTGGATCTCTTTGCTAGCCTTATTTCTGTGGAATCTGAGAACAGATATATCGGATCCCTTTGAAGACTATAGGGCCAAAGGAAATATCCTCCGATAACAAAGAGAAAGAAGCTTTCTGAGAAACTTCTTTGTGTTCTGTGAAATCATCTCACAGAGTTACAGCTTTCCCCTCAAGAAGCCTTTAGCTAAGACAGTTCTTGTGGAATTGGCAAAGTGATATTGGGAAGCCCATAGAGGGCTATGGTGAAAAAGGAAATATCCTCAGTTGAAATATGGAAAGAAGATTTTTGCGAAATTGCTTAGTGTTCTGTTAATTCATCTCACAGAGTTACATCTGTATTTCGTGGATCTCTTTGCTAGCCTTATTTCTGTGGAATTTGAGAACAGATATTTCGGATCCCTTTGGAGACTATAGGGCCAAAGGAAATATCCTCCGATAACAAAGAGAAAGAAGCGTTCTGGGAAACTTCTTTGTGTTCTGTGAAATCATCTCACAGAGTTACAGCTTTCCCCTCAAGAAGCCTTTCGCTAGGACAGTTCTTGTGGAATTGGCAAAGTGATATTGGGAAGCCCATGGAGGGCTATGGTGAAAAAGGAAATATCCTCAGACGAAATCTGGAAAGAAGCTTTCTGAGAAACTGCTTAGTGTTCTGTTAATTCATCTCACAGAGTTACATCTGTATTTCGTGGATCTCTTTGCTAGCCTTATTTCTGTGGAAGCTGAGAACAGATATTTCGGATCCCTTTGAAGACTATAGGGCCAAAGGAAATATCCTCCGATAACAAAGAGAAAGAAGCTTTCTGAGAAACTTCTTTGTGTTCTGTGAAATCATCTCACAGAGTTACAGCTGTCCCCTCAAGAAGCCTTTCGCTAAGACAGTTCTTGTGGAATTGGCAAAGTGATATTCGGAAGCCCATAGAGGGCTATGGTGAAAAAGGAAATATCCTCAGTTGAAATCTGGAAAGAAGATTTCTGAGAAACTGCTTAGTGTTCTGTTAATTCATCTCACAGAGTTACATCTGTATTTCGTGGATCTCTTTGCTAGCCTTATTTCTGTGGAATCTGAGAACAGATATTTCGGATCCCTTTGAAGACTATAGGGCCAAAGGAAATATCCTCCGATAACAAAGAGAAAGAAGCTTTCTGAGAAACTTCTTTGTGTTCTGTGAAATCATCTCACAGAGTTACTGCTTTCCCCTCAAGAAGCCTTTCGCTAAGACGGTTCTTGTGGAATTGGCAAAGTGATATTTGAAAGCCCATAGAGGGCTATCGTGAAAAAGGAAATATCCCCAGATGAAATCTGGAAAGAAGCTTTCTGAAGAACTGCTTAGTGTTCTGTTAATTCATCTCACAGAGTTACATCTGTATTTCGTGGATCTCTTTGCTAGCCTTATTTCTGTGGAATCTGAGAACAGATATATCGCATCCCTTTGGAGACTAAAGGGCCAAAGGAAATATCCTCTGATAACAAAGAGAAAGAAGCTTTCTGAGAAACTTCTTTGTGTTCTGTGAAATCATCTCAGAGAGTTACAGCTTTCCCCTCAAGAAGCCTTTCGCTAAGCCAGTTCTTGTGGAATTGGCAAAGTGATATTGGGAAGCCGATAGAGGGCTATGGTGAAAAAGGAAATATCCTCAGATGAAATCTGGAAAGAAGCTTTCTGAGAAACTGCTTAGTGTTCTGTTAATTCATCTCACAGAGTTACATCTGTATTTCGTGGATCTCTTTGCTAGCCTTATTTCTGTGGAATCTGAGAACAGATATTTCGGATCCCTTTGAAGAGTATAGGGCCAAAGGAAATATCCTCCGATAACAAAGAGAAAGAAGCTCTCTGAGAAACTTCTCTGTGTTCTTTGAAATAATCTCACGGAGTTACAGCTTTCTCCTCAAGAAGCCTTTCGCTAAGACAGTTCTTGTGGAATTGGCAAAGTGATATTGGGAAGCCCATAGAGGGCTATGGTGAAAAAGGAAATATCCTCAGTTGAAATATGGAAAGAAGATTTTTGCGAAATTGCTTAGTGTTCTGTTAATTCATCTCACAGAGTTACATCTGTATTTCGTGGATCTCTTTGCTAGCCTTATTTCTGTGGAATTTGAGAACAGATATTTCGGATCCCTTTGGAGACTATAGGGCCAAAGGAAATATCCTCCGATAACAAAGAGAAAGAAGCGTTCTGGGAAACTTCTTTGTGTTCTGTGAAATCATCTCACAGAGTTACAGCTTTCCCCTCAAGAAGCCTTTCGCTAGGACAGTTCTTGTGGAATTGGCAAAGTGATATTGGGAAGCCCATGGAGGGCTATGGTGAAAAAGGAAATATCCTCAGACGAAATCTGGAAAGAAGCTTTCTGAGAAACTGCTTAGTGTTCTGTTAATTCATCTCACAGAGTTACATCTGTATTTCGTGGATCTCTTTGCTAGCCTTATTTCTGTGGAAGCTGAGAACAGATATTTCGGATCCCTTTGAAGACTATAGGGCCAAAGGAAATATCCTCCGATAACAAAGAGAAAGAAGCTTTCTGAGAAACTTCTTTGTGTTCTGTGAAATCATCTCACAGAGTTACAGCTGTCCCCTCAAGAAGCCTTTCGCTAAGACAGTTCTTGTGGAATTGGCAAAGTGATATTCGGAAGCCCATAGAGGGCTATGGTGAAAAAGGAAATATCCTCAGTTGAAATCTGGAAAGAAGATTTCTGAGAAACTGCTTAGTGTTCTGTTAATTCATCTCACAGAGTTACATCTGTATTTCGTGGATCTCTTTGCTAGCCTTATTTCTGTGGAATCTGAGAACAGATATTTCGGATCCCTTTGAAGACTATAGGGCCAAAGGAAATATCCTCCGATAACAAAGAGAAAGAAGCTTTCTGAGAAACTTCTTTGTGTTCTGTGAAATCATCTCACAGAGTTACTGCTTTCCCCTCAAGAAGCCTTTCGCTAAGACGGTTCTTGTGGAATTGGCAAAGTGATATTTGAAAGCCCATAGAGGGCTATCGTGAAAAAGGAAATATCCCCAGATGAAATCTGGAAAGAAGCTTTCTGAAGAACTGCTTAGTGTTCTGTTAATTCATCTCACAGAGTTACATCTGTATTTCGTGGATCTCTTTGCTAGCCTTATTTCTGTGGAATCTGAGAACAGATATATCGCATCCCTTTGGAGACTAAAGGGCCAAAGGAAATATCCTCTGATAACAAAGAGAAAGAAGCTTTCTGAGAAACTTCTTTGTGTTCTGTGAAATCATCTCAGAGAGTTACAGCTTTCCCCTCAAGAAGCCTTTCGCTAAGCCAGTTCTTGTGGAATTGGCAAAGTGATATTGGGAAGCCGATAGAGGGCTATGGTGAAAAAGGAAATATCCTCAGATGAAATCTGGAAAGAAGCTTTCTGAGAAACTGCTTAGTGTTCTGTTAATTCATCTCACAGAGTTACATCTGTATTTCGTGGATCTCTTTGCTAGCCTTATTTCTGTGGAATCTGAGAACAGATATTTCGGATCCCTTTGAAGAGTATAGGGCCAAAGGAAATATCCTCCGATAACAAAGAGAAAGAAGCTCTCTGAGAAACTTCTCTGTGTTCTTTGAAATAATCTCACGGAGTTACAGCTTTCTCCTCAAGAAGCCTTTCGCTAAGACAGTTCTTGTGGAATTGGCAAAGTGATATTGGGAAGCCCATAGAGGTCTATGTTGAAAAAGGAAATATCCTCAGACGAAATCTGGAAAGAAGCTTTCTGAGAAACTGCTTAGTGTTCTGTTAATTCATCTCACAGAGTTACATCTGTATTTCGTGGATCTCTTTGCTAGCCTTATTTCTGTGGAATCTGAGAACAGATATTTCGGATCCCTTTGGAGACTATAGGGCCAAAGGAAATATCCTCCGATAACAAAGAGAAAGAAGCTTTCTGAGAAACTTCTTTGTGTTCTGTGAAATCATCTCACAGAGTTACAGCTTTCCCCTCAAGAAGCCTTTCGCTAAGTCAGTTCTTGTGGAATTGGTAAAGTGATATTTGGAAGCCCATACAGGGCTATGGTGAAAAAGGAAATGTCCTCAGATGAAATCTGGAAAGAAGCTTTATGAGAAACTGCTTAGTGTTCTGTTAATTCATCTCACAGAGTTACAACTGTATTTCGTGGATCTCTTTGCTAGCCTTATTTCTGTGGAATCTGAGAACAGATATTTCGGATCCCTTTGGAGACTGAAGGGCCAAAGGAAATATCCTCCGATAACAAAGAGAAAGAAGCATTCTGAGAAACTTCTTTGTGTTCTGTGAAATCATCTCACAGAGTTACAGCTTTCCCCTCAAGAAGCCTTTCGCTAAGACAGTTCTTGTGGAATTGGCTAAGTGATATTAGGAAGCCCATAGAGGGCTATGGTGAAAAAGGAAATATCCTCAGACGAAATCTGGAAAGAAGCCTTCTGAGAAACTGCTTAGTGTTCTGTTAATTCATCTCACAAAGTTACATCTGTATTTCGTGGATCTCTTTTCTAGCCTTATTTCTGTGGAATCTGAGAACAGATATTTCGGATCCCTTTGAAGACTATAGGGCCAAAGGAAATATCCTCCGACAACAAAGAGAAAGAAGCTTTCTGATAAACTTCTTTGTGTTCTGTGAAATCATCTCACAGAGTTACAGCTTTCCCCTCAAGAAGCCTTTCGCTAAGACACTTCTTGTGGAATTGGCAAAGTGATATTTGGAAGCCCCTAGAGGGCTATGGTTAAAAGGGAAATATCCTCAGTTGAAATCTGGAAAGAAGCTTTCTGAGAAACTGCTTAGTGTTCTGTTAATGCATATCTCAGTGTTACATCTGTATTTCGTGGATCTCTTTGCTAGCCTTATTTCTGCGGAATCTGAGAACCGATATTTCGGATCCCTTTGAAGACTATAGGGCCAAAGGAAATATCCTCCGATAACAAAGAGAAAGAAGCTTTCTGAGAAACTTCTTTGTGTTCTGTGAAATCATCTCACAGAGTTACAGCTTTTCCCTCAAGTAGCCTTTCGCTAAGACAGTTCTTGTGGAATTGGCAAAGTGATATTTGGAAGCCCATAGAGGGCTATGGTGAAAAAGGAAATATCCTCAGATGAAATCTGGAAAGAAGCTTTCTGAAGAACTGCTTAGTGTTTTGTTAATTCATCTCACAGAGTTACATCTGTATTTCGTGGATCTCTTTGCTTGCCTTATTTCTGTGGAATCTGAGAACAGATATTTCGGATCCATTTGAAGACTATAGGGCCAAAGGAAATATCCTCCGATAACAAAGAGAAAGACGCTTTCTGAGAAACTTCTTTGTGTTCTGTGAAATCACCTCACAGAGTTACAGCTTTCCCCTCAAGAAGCCTTTCGCTAAGATAGTTCTTGTGGAATTGGCAAAGTGATATTTGGAAGCCCCTAGCGGGCTATGGTGAAAAAGGAAATATCCTCAGATGAAATCTGGAAAGAAGCTTTCTGAGAAACTGCTTAGTGTTCTGTTAATTCATCTCACTGAGTTACATCTGTATTTCGTGGATCTCTTTGCTAGCCTTAATTCTGTGGAATCTGGGAACAGTTATTTCGGATTCTTTGGAGACTATAGGGCCAAAGGAAATATCCTCCGATAACAAAGAGAAAGAAGCTTTCTGAGAAACTTCTTTGTGTTCTGTGAAATCATCTCACAGAGTTACAGCTTTCCCCTCAAGAAGCCTTTCGCTAAGACAGTTCTTCTGTAATTGGCAAAGTGATATTTGGAAGCCCATTGAGAGCTACGGTGAAAAAGGAAATATCCTCAGTTGAAATCTGGAAAGAATCTTTCTGAGAAACTGCTTAGTGTTCTGTTTATTCATCTCACAGAATTACATCTGTATTTCCTGGATCTATTTGCTAGCCTTATTTCTGTGGAATCTGAGAACAGATATTTCGGATCCCTTTGAAGACTATAGGGCCAAAGGAAATATGCTCCCATAACAAAGAGAAAGAAGCTTTCTGAGAAACTGCTTAGTGTTCTGTTAATTCATCTCACAGGGTTACATCTGTATTTCGTGGATGTTTTTGCTAGCCTTATTTCTGTGGAATCTGAGAACAGACATTTCGGATCCCTTTGAAGACTATAGGGCCAAAGGAAATATCCTCCGATAACAAAGAGAAAGAAGCTTTCTGAGAAACTTCTTTGTGTTCTGTGAAATCATCTCACAGAGTTACAGCTTGCCCTTCAAGAAGCGTTTCCTAAGACAGTTCTTGTGTAATTGGCAAAGTGATATTTGGAAGCCCCTAGAGGGCGTTGGTGAAAAAGGAAATATCCTCAGATGAAATCTGGAAAGAAGCTTTCTGAGAAACTGCTTAGTGTTCTGTTAATGCATCTCACAGAGTTACATCTGTATTTCGTGGATCTCTTTGCTAGCCTTATTTCTGTGGATTCTGAGAACAGATATTTCGGATCCCTTTGAAGACTATAGGGCCAAAGGAAATATCCTCCAATAACAAAGAGAATGAAGCTTTCTGAGAAACTTCTTTGTGTTCTGTGAAATCATCTCACAGAAGTACAGCTTTCCGTAGAAGAAGCCATTCGCTAAGACAGTTCTTGTGGAATTGGCAAAGTGATATTTGGACGCCCCTAGAGGGCTATGGTGAAAAAGGGAATATCCTCAGATGAAATCTGGAAAGAAGCTTTCTGAGATTCTGCTTAGTGTTCTGTTAATTCATCTCAGAGAGTTACATCTGTATTTCGTGGATCTCTTTGCTAGCCTTATTTCTGTGGAATCTGAGAACAGATATTTCGGATCCCTTTGAAGACTATAGGGCCAAAGGAAATATCCTCCGATAACAAAGAGAAAGAAGCTTTCTGAGAAACTTCTTTGTGTTCTGTGAAATCATCTCACAGAGTTACAGCTGTCCCCTCAAGAAGCCTTTCGCTAAGACCGTTCCTGTGGAATTGGCAAAGTGATATTTGGAAGCCCCTAGAGGGCTATGGTGAAAAAGGAAATATCCTCAGATGAAATCTGGAAAGAAGCTTTCTGAGAAACTGCTTAGTGTTCTGTTAATTCATCTCACAGAGTTACATCTGTATTTCGTGAATCTCTAGGCTAGCCTTATTTCTATAGAATCTGAGAACAGATATTTCGGATCCCTTTGAAGACTATAGGGCCAAAGGAAATATCCTCCGATAACAAAGAGAAAGAAGCTTTCTGAGAAACTTCTTTGTGTTCTGTGAAATCATCTCACAGAGTTACAGCTTTCCCCTCAAGAAGCCTTTCCTAAGACAGTTCTTGTGGAATTGGCAAAGTGATATTTGGAAGCCCATAGAGGGCTGTGGTGAAAAAGGAAATATCCTCAGATGAAATCTCTAAAGAAGCTTTCTGAGAAACTGCTTAGTGTTCTGTTAATTCATCTCACAGAGTTACATCTGTATTTCGTGGATCTCTTTGCTAGCCTTATTTCTGTGGATTCTGAGAACAGATATTTAGGATCCCTTTGAAGACTATAGGGCCAAAGGAAATATCCTCCGATAACAAAGAGAAAGAAGCTTTCTGAGAAACTTCTTTGTGTTCTGTGAAATCATCTCACAGGAGTACAGCTTTCCATAGAAGAAGCCATTCGCTAAGACAGTTCTTGTGGAATTGGCAAAGTGATATTTGGAAGCCCATAGAGGGCTATGGTGAAAAAGGAAATATCCTCAGATGAAATCTGGAAAGAAGCTTTTTGAGAACCTGCTTAGTGTTATGTTAATTCATCTCACAGAGTTACATCTGTATTTCGTGGATCTCTTTGCTAGTCTTATTTCTGTGGAATCTGAGAACAGATATTTCGGATCCCTTTGAAGACTATAGGGCCAAAGCAAATATCCTCTGAAAACAAAGAGAAAGAAGCTTTCTGAGAAACTTCTTTGTGTTCTGTGAAATCATCTCACAGAAGTACAGCTTTCCATAGAAGAAGCCATTCGCTAAGATAGCTCTTGTGGAATTGGCAAAGTGACATTTGGAAGCCCATAGAGGGCTATGGTGAAAAAGGAAATATCCTCAGATGAAATCTGGAAAGAAGCTTTCTGAGAATCTGCTTAGTGTTATGTTAATTCATCTCACAGAGTTACATCTGTATTTCGTGGATCTCTTTGCTAGCCTTATTTCTGTGGAATCTGAGAACAGATATATCGGATCCCTTTGAAGACTATAGGGCCAAAGGAAATATCCTCCGAAAACAAAGAGAAAGAAGCTTTCTTAGAAACTTCTTTGTGTTCTGTGAAATCATCTCACAGAGTTACAGCTTTCCCCTAAAGAAGCCTCTCGCTAAGACAGTTCTTGTGGAATTGGCAAAGTGATATTTGGAATCCCATAGAGGGCTATGGTGAAAAAGGAAATATCCTCAGATGAAATCTGGAAAGAAGCTTTCTGAGAAACTGCTTAGTGTTCTGTTAATTCATCTCACAGAGTTACATCTGTATTTCATGCATCTCTTTGCTAGCCTTATTTCTGTGGAATCTGAGAACAGATATTTCGGATCCCTTTGAAGACTGTAGGGCCAAAGGAAATATCTTCCGATAACAAAGAGAAAGAAGCTATCTGAGAAACTTCTTTGTGTTCTGTGAAATCATCTCACAGAGGTACAGCTTTCCCTAGTAGAATCCATTCGCTAAGGCAGTTCTTGTGGAATTAGAAAAGTGATATTTGGATGCCCTTAGAGGGCTTTGGTGAAAAAGGAAATATCCTCCGATGAAATCTGGAAAGAAGCTTTCTGAGAAACTGCTAGGTGTTCTGTTAATTCATCTCACAGGGTTACATCTGTATTTCGTGGATCTCTTTGCTAGCCTTATTTCTGTGGAATCTGAGAACAGACATTTCGGATCCCTTTGAAGACTATATGCCCAAAGGAAATATCCTCCGATAACAAAGAGAAAGAAGCTTTCTGAGAAACTTCTTTGTGTTCTGTGAAATCATCTGACAGAGTTACAGCTTTCCCCTCAAGAAGCCTTTCGCTAAGACAGTTCTTGTGGGATTGGCCAAGTGATATTTGGAAGCCCGTGGAGGGCTATGTTGAAAAAGGAAATATCCTCATATGAAATCTGGAAAGAAGATTTCTGAGAAACTGCTTAGGGTTCTGTTAATTCATCTCACAGAGTTACATCTGTATTTCGTGAATCTCTAGGCTAGCCTTATTTCTATAGAATCTGAGAACAGATATTTCGGATCCCTTTGAAGACTATAGGGCCAAAGGAAATATCCTCCGATAACAAAGAGAAAGAAGCTTTCTGAGAAACTTCTTTGTGTTCTGTGAAATCATCTCACAGAGTTACAGCTTTCCCCTCAAGAAGCCTTTCCTAAGACAGTTCTTGTGGAATTGGAAAAGTGATATTTGGAAGCCCATAGAGGGCTATGGTGAAAAAGGAAATATCCTCAGATGAAATCTGGAGAGAAGCTTTCTGAGAAACTGCTTAGTGTTCTGTTAATTCATCTCACAGAGTTACATCTGTATTTCGTGGATCTCTTTGCTAGCCTTATTTCTGTGGATTCTGAGAACAGATATTTCGGATCCCTTTGAAGACTATAGGGCCAAAGGAAATATCCTCCGATAACAAAGAGAAAGAAGCTTTCCGAGAAACCTCTTTGTGTTCTGTGAAATCATCTCACAGAATTACAACTTTCCATAGAAGAAGCCATTCGCTAAGACAGTTCTTGTGGAATTGGCAAAGTGATATTTGGAAGCCCATAGAGGGCTATGGTGAAAAAGGAAATATCCTAAGATGAAATCTGGAAAGAAGCTTTCTGAGAATCTGCTTAGTGTTATGTTAATTCATCTCACAGAGTTACATCTGTATTTCATGGATCTCTTTGCTAGTCTTATTTCTGTGGATTCTGAGAACTGATATTTCGGATCCCTTTGAAGACTATAGGGTCAAAGGAAATATCCTCTGAAAACAAAGAGAAAGAAGCTTTCTGAGAAACTTCTTTGTGTTCTGTGAAATCATCTCACAGAAGTACAGCTTTCCATAGAAGAAGCCATTCGCTAAGATAGTTCTTGTGGAATTGGCAAAGTGATATTTGGAAGCCCATAGAGGGCTATGGTGAAAAAGGAAATATCCTCAGATGAAATCTGGAAAGAAGCTTTCTGAGAATCTTCTTAGTGTTATGTTAATTCATCTCACAGAGTTACATCTGTATTTCGTGAATCTCTAGGCTAGCCTTATTTCTATAGAATCTGAGAACAGATATTTCGGATCCCTTTGAAGACTATAGGGCCAAAGGAAATATCCTCCGATAACAAAGAGAAAGAAGCTTTCTGAGAAACTTCTTTGTGTTCTGTGAAATCATCTCACAGAGTTACAGCTTTCCCCTCAAGAAGCCTTTCCTAAGACAGTTCTTGTGGAATTGGAAAAGTGATATTTGGAAGCCCATAGAGGGCTATGGTGAAAAAGGAAATATCCTCAGATGAAATCTGGAGAGAAGCTTTCTGAGAAACTGCTTAGTGTTCTGTTAATTCATCTCACAGAGTTACATCTGTATTTCGTGGATCTCTTTGCTAGCCTTATTTCTGTGGATTCTGAGAACAGATATTTCGGATCCCTTTGAAGACTATAGGGCCAAAGGAAATATCCTCCGATAACAAAGAGAAAGAAGCTTTCCGAGAAACCTCTTTGTGTTCTGTGAAATCATCTCACAGAAGTACAACTTTCCATAGAAGAAGCCATTCGCTAAGACAGTTCTTGTGGAATTGGCAAAGTGATATTTGGAAGCCCATAGAGGGCTATGGTGAAAAAGGAAATATCCTAAGATGAAATCTGGAAAGAAGCTTTCTGAGAATCTGCTTAGTGTTATGTTAATTCATCTCACAGAGTTACATCTGTATTTCATGGATCTCTTTGCTAGTCTTATTTCTGTGGATTCTGAGAACTGATATTTCGGATCCCTTTGAAGACTATAGGGTCAAAGGAAATATCCTCTGAAAACAAAGAGAAAGAAGCTTTCTGAGAAACTTCTTTGTGTTCTGTGAAATCATCTCACAGAAGTACAGCTTTCCATAGAAGAAGCCATTCGCTAAGATAGTTCTTGTGGAATTGGCAAAGTGATATTTGGAAGCCCATAGAGGGCTATGGTGAAAAAGGAAATATCCTCAGATGAAATCTGGAAAGAAGCTTTCTGAGAATCTTCTTAGTGTTATGTTAATTCATCTCACAGAGTTACATCTGTATTTCGTGGATCTCTTTGCTAGACTTATTTCTGTGGAATCTGAGAACAGATATTTCGGATCCCTTTGAAGACTATAGGGCCAAAGGAAATATCCTCCGAAAACAAAGAGAAAGAAGCTTTCTTAGAAACTTCTTTGCGTTCTGTGAAATCATCTCACAGAGTTACAGCTTTCCCCTAAAGAAGCCTCTCGCTAAGACAGTTCTTGTGGAATTGGAAAAGTGATATTTGGAATCCCATAGAGGGCTATGGTGAAAAAGGAAATATCCTCAGATGAAATCTGGAAAGAAGCTTTCTGAGAAACTGCTTAGTGTTCTGTTAATTCATCTCACAGAGTTACATCTGTATTTCATGCATCTCTTTGCTAGCCTTATTTCTGTGGAATCTGAGAACAGATATTTCGGATCCCTTTGAAGACTGTAGGGCCAAAGGAAATATCTTCCGATAACAAAGAGAAAGAAGCTATCTGAGAAACTTCTTTGTGTTCTGTGAAATCATCTCACAGAGGTACAGCTTTCCCTAGTAGAATCCATTCGCTAAGGCAGTTCTTGTGGAATTAGAAAAGTGATATTTGGATGCCCTTAGAGGGCTTTGGTGAAAAAGGAAATATCCTCCGATGAAATCTGGAAAGAAGCTTTCTGAGAAACTGCTTAGTGTTCTGTTAATTCATCTCACAGGGTTACATCTGTATTTCGTGGATCTCTTTGCTAGCCTTATTTCTGTGGAATCTGAGAACAGACATTTCGGATCCCTTTGAAGACTATATGCCCAAAGGAAATATCCTCCGATAACAAAGAGAAAGAAGCTTTCCGAGAAACCTCTTTGTGTTCTGTGAAATCATCTCACAGAAGTACAACTTTCCATAGAAGAAGCCATTCGCTAAGACAGTTCTTGTGGAATTGGCAAAGTGATATTTGGAAGCCCATAGAGGGCTATGGTGAAAAAGGAAATATCCTCAGATGAAATCTGGTAAGAAGCTTTCTGAGAATCTGCTTAGTGTTATGTTAATTCATCTCACAGAGTTACATCTGTATTTCATGGATCTCTTTGCTAGTCTTATTTCTGTGGAATCTGAGAACAGATATTTCGGATCCCTTTGAAGACTATAGGGTCAAAGGAAATATCCTCTGAAAACAAAGAGAAAGAAGCTTTCTGAGAAACTTCTTTGTGTTCTGTGAAATCATCTCACAGAAGTACAGCTTTCCATAGAAGAAGCCATTCGCTAAGATAGTTCTTGTGGAATTGGCAAAGTGATATTTGGAAGCCCATAGAGGGCTATGGTGAAAAAGGAAATATCCAAAGATGAAATCTGGAAAGAAGCTTTCTGAGAATCTGCTTAGTGTTATGTTAATTCATCTCACAGAGTTACATCTGTATTTCGTGGATCTCTTTGCTAGCCTTATTTCTGTGGAATCTGAGAACAGATATTTCGGATCCCTTTGAAGACTATAGGGCCAAAGGAAATATCCTCCGAAAACAAAGAGAAAGAAGCTTTCTTAGAAACTTCTTTGTGTTCTGTGAAATCATCTCACAGAGTTACAGCTTTCCCCTAAAAAAACTCTAGCTAAGACAGTCCTTGTGGAATTGGCAAAGTGATATTTGGAATCCCATAGAGGGCTATGGTGAAAAAGGAAATATCCTCAGATGAAATCTGGAAAGAAGCTTTCTGAGAAACTGCTTAGTGTTCTGTTAATTCATCTCACAGAGTTACATCTGTATTTCATGCATCTCTTTGCTAGCCTTATTTCTGTGGAATCTGAGAACAGATATTTCGGATCCCTTTGAAGACTGTAGGGCCAAAGGAAATATCTTCCGATAACAAAGAGAAAGAAGCTATCTGAGAAACTTCTTTGTGTTCTGTGAAATCTTCTCACAGAGTTACAGCTTTCCCCTCAAAAAGCCTTTCGCTAAGACAGTTCTTGTGGAATTGGTAAAGTGATATTTGGAAGCCCATAGAGGGCTCTGGTGAAAAAGGAAATATCCTCAGATGAAATCTGGAAAGAAGCTTTCTGAGAATCTGCTTAGTGTTCTGTTAATTCATCTCACAGAGTTACATCTGTATTTCCTGGATCTCTTTGCTAGCCTTATTTCTGTGGAATCTGAGAACAGATATTACGGATCCCTTTGAAGACTATAGGGCCAAAGGAAATATCCTCCAATAACAAAGAGAAAGAAGCTTTCTGAGAAACTTCTTTGTGTTCTGTGAAATCATCTCACAGAGTTACAGCTTTCCACTCAAGAAGCCTTTCGCTAAGACAGTTCTTGTGGAATTGGCAAAGTGATATTCGGAACCCCCTAGAGGGCTAAGGTGAAAAATGAAATATCCTCAGATGAAATCTGGAAAGAAGCTTTCTGAGAAACTGCTTAGTGTTCTGTTAATTCATCTCACAGAGTTACATCTGTATTTCGTGGATCTCTTTGCTAGCCTTATTTCTGTGGAATCTGAGAACAGATATTTCGGATCCCTTTGAAGACAATACGGCCAAAGGAAATATCCTACGATAACAAAGAGAAAGAAGCTTTCTGAGAAACTTCTTTGTTTTCTGTGAAATCTTCTCACAGAGTTACAGCTTTCCCCTCAAGAAGCCTTTCGCTAAGACAGTTCTTGTGGAATTGGCAAAGTGATATTGGGAAGCCCATAGAAGGCTATGGTGAAAAAGGAAATATCCTCAGATGAAATCTGGAAAGAAGCTTTCTGAGGAACTGCTTAGTGTTCTGTTAATTCTTCTCACGGAGTTACTTCTGTATTTTGTGGTTCTCTTTGCTAGCCTTATTTCTATGGAATCTGAGAACAGATATTTCGGATCCCTTAGAAGACTATAGGGCCAAAGGAAATATCCTCCGATAGCAAAGAGAAAGAAGCTTTCTGAGAAACTTCTTTGTGTTCTGTGAAATCATCTCAGAGAGTTACAGCTTTCCCCTCAAGAAGACTTTCGCTAAGACAGTTCTTGTGGAATTGGCAAGGTGATACTGGGAAGCCCATAGAGGGCTATGGTGAAAAAGGAAATATCGTCAGACGAAATCTGGAAAGAAGCTTTCTGAGAAACTGCTTAGTGTTCTGTTAATACATCTCACAGAGTTACATCTGTATTTCGTGGATCTCTTTGCTAGCCTTATTTCTGTGGAATCTGAGAACAGATATTTCGGATCCCTTTGAAGACTACAGGGCCAAAGGAAATATCCTCCGATAACACAGACAAAGAAGCTTTCTGAGAAACTTCTTTGTGTTCTGTTAAGTCATCTCACAGAGTTCCAGCTTACCCTCAACAAGCCTTTCGCTAAGCCAGTTCTTGTGGAATTGGCAATGTGATATTTGGAGGCCAATAGAGGGCTATGGTGAAAAAGGAAATATACTCAGATGAAATCTGGAGAGAATCTTTCTGAGAAACTGCTTACTGTTCTGTTAATTCATCGCATAGAGTTACATCTGTATTTCGTGGATCTCTTTGCTAGCCTTATTTCTGTGGAATCTGAGAACAGATATTTCGGATCCCTTTGAAGACGATAGGGCCAAAGGAAATATCCTCCGATAACAAAGAGAAAGAAGCTTTCTGAGAAACTTCTTTGTGTTCTGTGAAATCATCTCACAGAGGTACAGCTTTCCCTAGAAGTAGCCATTCGGTAAGACAGTTCTTGTGGAATTGGCAAAGTGATATTTGGATGCCCTTAGAGGGCTATGGTGAAAAAGGAAATATCCTCAGATGAAATCTGGAAAGCAGCATTCTGAGAATCTGCTTAGTGTTCTGTTAATTCATCTCACAGAGTTACATCTGTATTTCGTGAATCTCTAGGCTAGCCTTATTTCTATGGAATCTGAGAACAGATATTTCGGATCCCTTTGAAGAGTATAGGGCCAAAGGAAATAGCCTCCGATAACAAAGAGAAAGAAGCTTTCTGAGAAACTTCTTTGTGTTCTGTGAAATCATCTCACAGAAGTACAGCTTTCCATAGAAGAAGCCATTCGCTAAGATAGTTCTTGTGGAATTGGCAAAGTGATATTTGGAAGCCCATAGAGGGCTATGGTGAAAAAGGAAATATCCTAAGATGAAATCTGGAAAGAAGCTTTCTGAGAATCTGCTTAGTGTTATGTTAATTCATCTCACAGAGTTACATCTGTATTTCGTGGATCTCTTTGCTAGCCTTATTTCTGTGGAATCTGAGAACAGATATTTCGGATCCCTTTGAAGACTATAGGGCCAAAGGAAATATCCTCCGAAAACAAAGAGAAAGAAGCTTTCTTAGAAACTTCTTTGTGTTCTGTGAAATCATCTCACAGAGTTACAGCTTTCCCCTAAAAAAACTCTCGCTAAGACAGTCCTTGTGGAATTGGCAAAGTGATATTTGGAATCCCATAGAGGGCTATGGTGAAAAAGGAAATATCCTCAGATGAAATCTGGAAAGAAGCTTTCTGAGAAACTGCTTAGTGTTCTGTTAATTCATCTCACAGAGTTACATCTGTATTTCATGCATCTCTTTGCTAGCCTTATTTCTGTGGAATCTGAGAACAGATATTTCGGATCCCTTTGAAGACTGTAGGGCCAAAGGAAATATCTTCCGATAACAAAGAGAAAGAAGCTATCTGAGAAACTTCTTTGTGTTCTGTGAAATCTTCTCACAGAGTTACAGCTTTCCCCTCAAAAAGCCTTTCGCTAAGACAGTTCTTGTGGAATTGGTAAAGTGATATTTGGAAGCCCATAGAGGGCTCTGGTGAAAAAGGAAATATCCTCAGATGAAATCTGGAAAGAAGCTTTCTGAGAATCTGCTTAGTGTTCTGTTAATTCATCTCACAGAGTTACATCTGTATTTCCTGGATCTCTTTGCTAGCCTTATTTCTGTGGAATCTGAGAACAGATATTACGGATCCCTTTGAAGACTATAGGGCCAAAGGAAATATCCTCCAATAACAAAGAGAAAGAAGCTTTCTGAGAAACTTCTTTGTGTTCTGTGAAATCATCTCACAGAGTTACAGCTTTCCACTCAAGAAGCCTTTCGCTAAGACAGTTCTTGTGGAATTGGCAAAGTGATATTCGGAACCCCCTAGAGGGCTAAGGTGAAAAATGAAATATCCTCAGATGAAATCTGGAAAGAAGCTTTCTGAGAAACTGCTTAGTGTTCTGTTAATTCATCTCACAGAGTTACATCTGTATTTCGTGGATCTCTTTGCTAGCCTTATTTCTGTGGAATCTGAGAACAGATATTTCGGATCCCTTTGAAGACAATACGGCCAAAGGAAATATCCTACGATAACAAAGAGAAAGAAGCTTTCTGAGAAACTTCTTTGTTTTCTGTGAAATCTTCTCACAGAGTTACAGCTTTCCCCTCAAGAAGCCTTTCGCTAAGACAGTTCTTGTGGAATTGGCAAAGTGATATTGGGAAGCCCATAGAAGGCTATGGTGAAAAAGGAAATATCCTCAGATGAAATCTGGAAAGAAGCTTTCTGAGGAACTGCTTAGTGTTCTGTTAATTCTTCCCACGGAGTTACTTCTGTATTTTGTGGTTCTCTTTGCTAGCCTTATTTCTATGGAATCTGAGAACAGATATTTCGGATCCCTTAGAAGACTATAGGGCCAAAGGAAATATCCTCCGATAGCAAAGAGAAAGAAGCTTTCTGAGAAACTTCTTTGTGTTCTGTGAAATCATCTCAGAGAGTTACAGCTTTCCCCTCAAGAAGACTTTCGCTAAGACAGTTCTTGTGGAATTGGCAAGGTGATACTGGGAAGCCCATAGAGGGCTATGGTGAAAAAGGAAATATCGTCAGACGAAATCTGGAAAGAAGCTTTCTGAGAAACTGCTTAGTGTTCTGTTAATACATCTCACAGAGTTACATCTGTATTTCGTGGATCTCTTTGCTAGCCTTATTTCTGTGGAATCTGAGAACAGATATTTCGGATCCCTTTGAAGACTACAGGGCCAAAGGAAATATCCTCCGATAACACAGACAAAGAAGCTTTCTGAGAAACTTCTTTGTGTTCTGTTAAGTCATCTCACAGAGTTCCAGCTTACCCTCAACAAGCCTTTCGCTAAGCCAGTTCTTGTGGAATTGGCAATGTGATATTTGGAGGCCAATAGAGGGCTATGGTGAAAAAGGAAATATACTCAGATGAAATCTGGAGAGAATCTTTCTGAGAAACTGCTTACTGTTCTGTTAATTCATCGCATAGAGTTACATCTGTATTTCGTGGATCTCTTTGCTAGCCTTATTTCTGTGGAATCTGAGAACAGATATTTCGGATCCCTTTGAAGACGATAGGGCCAAAGGAAATATCCTCCGATAACAAAGAGAAAGAAGCTTTCTGAGAAACTTCTTTGTGTTCTGTGAAATCATCTCACAGAGGTACAGCTTTCCCTAGAAGTAGCCATTCGGTAAGACAGTTCTTGTGGAATTGGCAAAGTGATATTTGGATGCCCTTAGAGGGCTATGGTGAAAAAGGAAATATCCTCAGATGAAATCTGGAAAGCAGCATTCTGAGAATCTGCTTAGTGTTCTGTTAATTCATCTCACAGAGTTACATCTGTATTTCGTGAATCTCTAGGCTAGCCTTATTTCTATGGAATCTGAGAACAGATATTTCGGATCCCTTTGAAGAGTATAGGGCCAAAGGAAATAGCCTCCGATAACAAAGAGAAAGAAGCTTTCTGAGAAACTTCTTTGTGTTCTGTGAAATCATCTCACAGAGTTACAGCTTTCCCCTCAAGAAGCCTTTCCTAAGACAGTTCTTGTGGAATTGGCAAAGTGATATTTGGAAGCCCATAGAGGGCTATGGTGAAAAAGGAAATATCCACAGATGAAATCTCGAAAGAAGCTTTCTGAGAAACTGCTTAGTGTTCTGTTAATGCATCTCACAGAGTTACATCTGTATTTCGTGGATCTCTTTGCTAGCCTTATTTCTGTGGATTCTGAGAACTGATATTTCGGATCCCTTTGAAGACTATAGGGCCAAAGGAAATATCCTCCGATAACAAAGAGAAAGAAGCTTTCTGAGAAACTTCTTTGTGTTCTGTGAAATCATCTCATAGAAGTACAGCTTTCCGTAGAAGAAGCCATTCGCTAAGACAGTTCTTGTGGAATTGGCAAAGTGATATTTGGAAGCCCCTAGAGGGCTATGGTGAAAAAGGAAATATCCTCAGATGAAATCTGGAAAGAAGGTTTCTGAGAAACTGCTTAGTGTTCTGTTAATTCATCTCACAGAGTTACATCTGTATTTCGTGGACCTCTTTGCTAGCCTTATTTCTGTGGAATCTGAGAACAGATATTTCGGATCCCTTTGAAGACTATAGGGCCAAAGGAAATATCCTCCGATAACAAAGAGAAAGAAGCTTTCTGAGAAACTTCTTTGTGTTCTGTGAAATCATCTCACAGAGTTACAGCTTTCCCCTCAAGAAGCCATTCGCTAAGACAGTTCTTGTGGAATTGGCAAAGTGATATTTGGAAGCCCATAGAGGTCTATGGTGAAAAAGGAAATATCCTCAGAGGAAATCTGGAAAGAAGCTCTCTGAGAAATTGCTTAGTGTTCTGTTAATTCATCTCGCAGAGTTACATCTGTATTTCGTGGATCTCTTTGCTAGCCTTATTTCTGTGGAATCTGAGAACAGATATTTCGGATTCCTTTGGAGACTATAGGGCTAAAGGAAATACCCTCCGATAACAAAGAGAAAGAAGCTTTCTGAGAAACTTCTTTGTGTTCTCTGAAATCATCTCAGAGAGTTACAGCTTTCCCCTCCAGAAGCCTTTCGCTAAGACAGTTCTTGTGGAATTGGCAAAGTGATATTTGGAAGCCCATAGAGGGCTATGGTGAAAAAGGAAATATCCTCAGATGAAATCTGGAAAGAAGCTTTCTGAGAAACTGCTTAGTGTTCTGTTAATTCATCTCACAGAGTTACATATGTATTGCCTGGATCTCTTTGCTACCCTTATTTCTGTGGAGTCTGAGAACACATATTTCGTATCCCTTTGAAGACTATCGGGCCAAAGGAAACGTCCTCCGATAACAAAGACAAAGAAGCTTTCTGAGAAACTTCTTTGTGTTCTGTGAAATCATCTCACAGAGTTACAGCTTTCCCCTCAACAGACTTTCGCTAAGCCAGTTCTTGAGGAATTGGCAAAGTGATATTTGGAAGCCCATTGAGTGCTATGGTTAAAAAGGAAATATCCTCAGTTGAAATCTGGAAAGAAGCTTTCTGAGAAGCTGCTTAGTGTTCTGTTAATTCATCTCACAGAGTTACATCTGTATTTCGTGGATCTCTTTGCTAGCCTTATTTCTGTGGAATGTGAGAACAGATATTTCGGTTCCCTTTGAAGACTATAGGGCCAAAGGAAATATCCTCCGATAACAAAGAGAAAGAAGCTTTCTGAGAAACTTCTTTGTGTTCTGTGAAATCATCTCACAGAGTTACAGCTTTCCACTCAAGAAGCCTTTCGCTAAGACAGTTCTTGTGGAATTGGCAAAGTGATATTTGGAAGCCCTTAGAGGGCTATGATGAAAAAGGAAATAACCTCAGATGAAATCTGGAAAGAAGCTTTCTGAGAAACTGCTTAGTGTTCTGTTAATTCATCTCACAAGTTACATCTGTATTTCGTGGATCTCTTTGCTAGCCTTATTTCTGTGGAAACTGGAAGAGATATTTCGGATCCCTTTGGAGACTATAGGGCCAAAGGAAATATCCTCTGATAACACAGACAAAGAAGCTTTCTGAGAAACTTCTTTGTGTTCTGCTAATCATCTCACAGAGTTACAGCTTACCCCTCAACAAGCCTTTCGCTAAGCCAGTTCTTGTGGAATTGGCAAAGTGATACTTGGAAGCCCATAGAGGGCTATGGTTAAAAAGGAAATATCATCAGACGAAATCTGGAAAGAAGCTTTCTGAGAAACTGCTTAGTGTTCTCTTAATTCATCTCACAGAGTTACATCTGTATTTCGTGGATCTCTTTGCTAGCCTTATTTCTGTGGAATCTGAGAACAGATATTTCGGATCCCTTTGGAGACTAAAGGGCCAAAGGAAATATCCTCCGATAACAAAGAGAAAGAAGCTTTCTGAAAACTTCTTTCTGTTCTGTGAAATCATCTCACAGAGTTACAGCTTTCCCCTCAAGAAGCCTTTCGCTAAGACAGTTCTTGTGGAATTTGCAAAGTGATATTTGCAAGCCCTTAGAGGGCTATGGTGAGAAAGGAAATATCCTCAGATGAAATCTGGAAAAAAGGTGTCTGAGAAACTGCTTAGTGTTCTGTTAATTCATCTAACAGAGTTACATCTGTATTTCGTGGATCTCTTTGCTAGCCTTATTTGTGTGGAATCTGAGAACAGATATTTCGGATCCCTTTGAAGACTATAGGGCCAAAGGAAATATCCTCCGATAACAAAGAGAAAGAAGCTTTCTGAGAAACTTCTTTGTGTTCTGTTAAATCATCTCACAGAGTTACAGCTTACCCCTCAACAAGCCTTTCGCTAAGCCAGTTCTTGTGGAATTGGCAAAGTGATATTTGGAAGCCCATAGAGGGCTATGGTGAAAAAGGAAATATTCTCAGTTGAAATCTGGAAAGAAGCTTTCTGAGAAACTGCTTACTGTTCTGTTAATTCATCTCACAGAGTTACATCTGTATTTCGTGGACCTCTTTGCTAGCCTTATTTCTGAAGAATCTGAGAACAGATATTTCGGATCCCTTTGAAGACTATAGGGCCAAAGGAAATATCCTCCGATAACAATGAGAAAGAAGCTTTCTGAGAAACTTCTTTGTGTTCTGTGAAATCATCTCACAGAGTTACAGCTTTCCCCTCAAGAAGCCATTCGCTAAGACAGTTCTTGTGGAATTGGCAAAGTGATATTTGGAAGCCGATAGAGGGCTATGGTGAAAAAGGAAATATCCTCAGATGAAATCTGGAAAGAAGCTTTCTGAGAAACTGCTTAGTGTTCTGTTAATTCATCTCACAGAGTTACATCTGTATTTCGTGAATCTCTTTGCTAGCCTTTTTTCTGTGGAATCTGAGAACAGATATTTCGGATCCCTTTGAAGACTGTAGGGCCAAAGGAAATATCCTCCGATAACAAAGAGAAAGAAGCTTTCTGAGAAACTTCTTTGTGTTCTGTGAAATCATCTCACAGAGTTACAGCTTTCCCCTCAAGAAGCCATTCGCTAAGACAGTTCTTGTGGAATTGGCAAAGTGATATTTGGAAGCCGATAGAGGGCTATGGTGAAAAAGGAAATAGCCTCAGATGAAATCTGGAAAGAAGCTTTCTGAGAAACTGCTTAGTGTTCTGTTAATTCATCTAACAGAGTTACATCTGTATTTCGTGGATCTCTTTGCTAGCCTTATTTCTGTGGAATCTGAGAACAGATATTTCGGATCCCTTTGAAGACTATAGGGCCAAAGGAAATATCCTCTGATAACAAAGAGAAAGAAGCTTTCTGAGAAACTTCTTTGTGTTCTGTGAAATCACCTCACAGAGTTACAGCTTTCCCCTCAAGAAGCCTTTCGCTAAGACAGTTCTTGTGGAATTGGCAAAGTGATATTGGGAAGCCCGTAGAGGGCTATGGTTAAAAAGGAAATATCCTCACACGAAATCTGGAAAGAAGCTTTCTGAGAAACTGCTTAGTGTTCTGTTAATTCATCTCAAAGAGTTACATCTGTATTTCGTGGATCTCTTTGCTAGCCTTATTTCTGTGGCATCTCAGAACAGATATTTCGGAGACCTTTGAAGACTATAGGGCCAAAGGAAATATCCTCCGATAACAAAGAGAAAGAAGCTTTCTGAGAAACTTCTTTGTGTTCTGTGAAATCATCTCACAGAGTTACAGCTTTCCCCTCAAGAAGCCTTTCGCTAAGACAGTTCTTGTGGAATTGGCAAAGTGATACTTGGAAGCCCATAGAGGGCTATGGTGAGAAAGGAAATATCCTCAGATGAAATCTGGAAAGAAGCTTTCTGAGAAACTGCTTAGTGTTCTGTTAATTCATCTCACGGAGTTACATCTGTATTTCGTGAATCTCTAGGCTAGCCTTATTTCTATGGAATCTGAGAAGAGATATTTCGGATCCCTTTGAAGACTATAGGGCCAAAGGAAATATCCTCCGATAACAAAGAGTAAGAAGCTTTCTGAGAAACTTCTTTGTGTTCTGTGAAATCATCTCACAGAGTTACAGCTTTCCCCTCAAGAAGCCTTTCCTAAGACAGTTCTTGTGGAATTGGAAAAGTGATATTTGGAAGCCCTTAGAGGGCTATGGTGATAAAGGAAATATCCTCAGATGAAATCTGGAAAGAAGCTTTCTGAGAAACTGCTTAGTGTTCCGTTAATTCATCTCACAGAGTTACATCTGTATTTCGTGGATCTCTTTGCTAGCCTTATTTCTGTGGATTCTGAGAACAGATATTTCGGATCCCTTTGAAGACTATAGGGCCAAAGGAAATATCCTCCGATAACAAAGAGAAAGAAGCTTTCTGAGAAACTTCATTGTGTTCTGTGAAATCACCTCACAGAAGTACAACTTTCCATAGAAGAAGCCATTCGCTTAGACAGTTCTTGTGGAATTGGCAAAGTGATATTTGGAAGCCCATAGAGGGCAATGGTGAAAAAGGAAATATCCTCAGATGAAATCTGGAAAGAAGCTTTCTGGGAATCTGCTTAGTGTTATGTTAATTCATCTCACAGAGTTACATCTGTATTTCGTGGGTCTCTTTGCTAGCCTTATTTCTGTGGAATCTGAGAACAGATATTTCGGATCCCTTTGAAGACTATAGGGTCAAAGGAAATATCCTCCGAAAACAAAGAGAAAGAAGCTTTCTTAGAAACTTCTTTGTGTTCTGTGAAATAATCTCACAGAGTTACAGCTTTCTCCTCAAGAAGCCTCTCGCTAAGACAGTTCTTGTGGAATTGGCAAAGTGATATTTGGCATCCCATAGAGGGCTATGGTGAAAAAGGAAATATCCTCAGATGAAATCTGGAAAGAAGCTTTCTGAGAAACTGCTTAGTGTTCTGTTAATTCATCTCACAGAGTTACATCTGTATTTCGTGGATCTCTTTGCTAGCCTTATTTCTGTGGAATCTGAGAACAGATATTTCGGATCCCTTTGAAGACAATAGGGCCAAAGGAAATACCCTCCGATAACAAAGAGAAAGAAGCTTTCTGAGAAACTTCTTTGTGTTCTGTGAAATCATCTCACAGAGTTACAGCTTACCCCTCAACAAGCCTTTCGCTAAGCCAGTTCTTGTGGAATTGGCAAAGTGATATTGGGAAGCCCATAGAGGGCTATGGCGAAAAAGGAAATATTCTCAGTTGCAATCTGGAAAGAAGCTTTCTGAGAAACTGATTAGTGTTCTGTTAATTCATCTCACAGAGTTACATCTGTATTTCGTGGACCTCTTTGCTAGCCTTATTTCTGTGGAATCTGAGAACAGATATTTCGGATCCCTTTGAAGACTATAGGGCCAAAGGAAATATCCTTCGATAACAAAGAGAAAGAAGCTTTCTGAGAAACTTCTTTGTGTTCTGTGAAATCATCTCACACAGTTACAGCTTTCCCCTCGAGAAGCCTTTGGCTAAGACAGTTCTTGTGGAATTGGCAAAGTGATATTTGGAAGCCCATAGAGGGCTATGGTGAAAAAGGAAATATCCTTCGATGAAATCTGGAAAGAAGCTTTCTGAGAAACTGCTTAGTGTTCTGTTAATTCATCTCACCGAATTACATCTGTATTTCGTGGATCTCTTTGCTAGCCTTATTTCTGTGGAATCTGAGAACAGATATTTCGGATTCCTTTGGAGACTATAGGGCTAAAGGAAATACCCTCCGATAACAAAGAGAAAGAAGCTTTCTGAGAAACTTCTTTGTGTTCTCTGAAATCATCTCAGAGAGTTACAGCTTTCCCCTCCAGAAGCCTTTCGCTAAGACAGTTCTTGTGGAATTGGCAAAGTGATATTTGGAAGCCCATAGAGGGCTATGGTGAAAAAGGAAATATCCTCAGATGAAATCTGGAAAGAAGCTTTCTGAGAAACTGCTTAGTGTTCTGTTAATTCATCTCACAGAGTTACATATGTATTGCCTGGATCTCTTTGCTACCCTTATTTCTGTGGAGTCTGAGAACACATATTTCGTATCCCTTTGAAGACTATCGGGCCAAAGGAAACGTCCTCCGATAACAAAGACAAAGAAGCTTTCTGAGAAACTTCTTTGTGTTCTGTGAAATCATCTCACAGAGTTACAGCTTTCCCCTCAACAGACTTTCGCTAAGCCAGTTCTTGAGGAATTGGCAAAGTGATATTTGGAAGCCCATTGAGTGCTATGGTTAAAAAGGAAATATCCTCAGTTGAAATCTGGAAAGAAGCTTTCTGAGAAGCTGCTTAGTGTTCTGTTAATTCATCTCACAGAGTTACATCTGTATTTCGTGGATCTCTTTGCTAGCCTTATTTCTGTGGAATGTGAGAACAGATATTTCGGTTCCCTTTGAAGACTATAGGGCCAAAGGAAATATCCTCCGATAACAAAGAGAAAGAAGCTTTCTGAGAAACTTCTTTGTGTTCTGTGAAATCATCTCACAGAGTTACAGCTTTCCACTCAAGAAGCCTTTGGCTAAGACAGTTCTTGTGGAATTGGCAAAGTGATATTTGGAAGCCCATAGAGGTCTATGGTGAAAAAGGAAATATCCTCAGAGGAAATCTGGAAAGAAGCTCTCTGAGAAATTGCTTAGTGTTCTGTTAATTCATCTCGCAGAGTTACATCTGTATTTCGTGGATCTCTTTGCTAGCCTTATTTCTGTGGAATCTGAGAACAGATATTTCGGATTCCTTTGGAGACTATAGGGCTAAAGGAAATACCCTCCGATAACAAAGAGAAAGAAGCTTTCTGAGAAACTTCTTTGTGTTCTCTGAAATCATCTCAGAGAGTTACAGCTTTCCCCTCCAGAAGCCTTTCGCTAAGACAGTTCTTGTGGAATTGGCAAAGTGATATTTGGAAGCCCATAGAGGGCTATGGTGAAAAAGGAAATATCCTCAGATGAAATCTGGAAAGAAGCTTTCTGAGAAACTGCTTAGTGTTCTGTTAATTCATCTCACAGAGTTACATATGTATTGCCTGGATCTCTTTGCTACCCTTATTTCTGTGGAGTCTGAGAACACATATTTCGTATCCCTTTGAAGACTATCGGGCCAAAGGAAACGTCCTCCGATAACAAAGACAAAGAAGCTTTCTGAGAAACTTCTTTGTGTTCTGTGAAATCATCTCACAGAGTTACAGCTTTCCCCTCAACAGACTTTCGCTAAGCCAGTTCTTGAGGAATTGGCAAAGTGATATTTGGAAGCCCATTGAGTGCTATGGTTAAAAAGGAAATATCCTCAGTTGAAATCTGGAAAGAAGCTTTCTGAGAAGCTGCTTAGTGTTCTGTTAATTCATCTCACAGAGTTACATCTGTATTTCGTGGATCTCTTTGCTAGCCTTATTTCTGTGGAATGTGAGAACAGATATTTCGGTTCCCTTTGAAGACTATAGGGCCAAAGGAAATATCCTCCGATAACAAAGAGAAAGAAGCTTTCTGAGAAACTTCTTTGTGTTCTGTGAAATCATCTCACAGAGTTACAGCTTTCCACTCAAGAAGCCTTTCGCTAAGACAGTTCTTGTGGAATTGGCAAAGTGATATTTGGAAGCCCTTAGAGGGCTATGATGAAAAAGGAAATAACCTCAGATGAAATCTGGAAAGAAGCTTTCTGAGAAACTGCTTAGTGTTCTGTTAATTCATCTCACAAGTTACATCTGTATTTCGTGGATCTCTTTGCTAGCCTTATTTCTGTGGAAACTGGAAGAGATATTTCGGATCCCTTTGGAGACTATAGGGCCAAAGGAAATATCCTCTGATAACACAGACAAAGAAGCTTTCTGAGAAACTTCTTTGTGTTCTGCTAATCATCTCACAGAGTTACAGCTTACCCCTCAACAAGCCTTTCGCTAAGCCAGTTCTTGTGGAATTGGCAAAGTGATACTTGGAAGCCCATAGAGGGCTATGGTTAAAAAGGAAATATCATCAGACGAAATCTGGAAAGAAGCTTTCTGAGAAACTGCTTAGTGTTCTCTTAATTCATCTCACAGAGTTACATCTGTATTTCGTGGATCTCTTTGCTAGCCTTATTTCTGTGGAATCTGAGAACAGATATTTCGGATCCCTTTGGAGACTAAAGGGCCAAAGGAAATATCCTCCGATAACAAAGAGAAAGAAGCTTTCTGAAAACTTCTTTCTGTTCTGTGAAATCATCTCACAGAGTTACAGCTTTCCCCTCAAGAAGCCTTTCGCTAAGACAGTTCTTGTGGAATTTGCAAAGTGATATTTGCAAGCCCTTAGAGGGCTATGGTGAGAAAGGAAATATCCTCAGATGAAATCTGGAAAAAAGGTGTCTGAGAAACTGCTTAGTGTTCTGTTAATTCATCTAACAGAGTTACATCTGTATTTCGTGGATCTCTTTGCTAGCCTTATTTGTGTGGAATCTGAGAACAGATATTTCGGATCCCTTTGAAGACTATAGGGCCAAAGGAAATATCCTCCGATAACAAAGAGAAAGAAGCTTTCTGAGAAACTTCTTTGTGTTCTGTTAAATCATCTCACAGAGTTACAGCTTACCCCTCAACAAGCCTTTCGCTAAGCCAGTTCTTGTGGAATTGGCAAAGTGATATTTGGAAGCCCATAGAGGGCTATGGTGAAAAAGGAAATATTCTCAGTTGAAATCTGGAAAGAAGCTTTCTGAGAAACTGCTTACTGTTCTGTTAATTCATCTCACAGAGTTACATCTGTATTTCGTGGACCTCTTTGCTAGCCTTATTTCTGTGGAATCTGAGAACAGATATTTCGGATCCCTTTGAAGACTATAGGGCCAAAGGAAATATCCTCCGATAACAATGAGAAAGAAGCTTTCTGAGAAACTTCTTTGTGTTCTGTGAAATCATCTCACAGAGTTACAGCTTTCCCCTCAAGAAGCCATTCGCTAAGACAGTTCTTGTGGAATTGGCAAAGTGATATTTGGAAGCCGATAGAGGGCTATGGTGAAAAAGGAAATATCCTCAGATGAAATCTGGAAAGAAGCTTTCTGAGAAACTGCTTAGTGTTCTGTTAATTCATCTCACAGAGTTACATCTGTATTTCGTGAATCTCTTTGCTAGCCTTTTTTCTGTGGAATCTGAGAACAGATATTTCGGATCCCTTTGAAGACTGTAGGGCCAAAGGAAATATCCTCCGATAACAAAGAGAAAGAAGCTTTCTGAGAAACTTCTTTGTGTTCTGTGAAATCATCTCACAGAGTTACAGCTTTCCCCTCAAGAAGCCATTCGCTAAGACAGTTCTTGTGGAATTGGCAAAGTGATATTTGGAAGCCGATAGAGGGCTATGGTGAAAAAGGAAATAGCCTCAGATGAAATCTGGAAAGAAGCTTTCTGAGAAACTGCTTAGTGTTCTGTTAATTCATCTAACAGAGTTACATCTGTATTTCGTGGATCTCTTTGCTAGCCTTATTTCTGTGGAATCTGAGAACAGATATTTCGGATCCCTTTGAAGACTATAGGGCCAAAGGAAATATCCTCTGATAACAAAGAGAAAGAAGCTTTCTGAGAAACTTCTTTGTGTTCTGTGAAATCACCTCACAGAGTTACAGCTTTCCCCTCAAGAAGCCTTTCGCTAAGACAGTTCTTGTGGAATTGGCAAAGTGATATTGGGAAGCCCGTAGAGGGCTATGGTTAAAAAGGAAATATCCTCACACGAAATCTGGAAAGAAGCTTTCTGAGAAACTGCTTAGTGTTCTGTTAATTCATCTCAAAGAGTTACATCTGTATTTCGTGGATCTCTTTGCTAGCCTTATTTCTGTGGCATCTCAGAACAGATATTTCGGAGACCTTTGAAGACTATAGGGCCAAAGGAAATATCCTCCGATAACAAAGAGAAAGAAGCTTTCTGAGAAACTTCTTTGTGTTCTGTGAAATCATCTCACAGAGTTACAGCTTTCCCCTCAAGAAGCCTTTCGCTAAGACAGTTCTTGTGGAATTGGCAAAGTGATACTTGGAAGCCCATAGAGGGCTATGGTGAGAAAGGAAATATCCTCAGATGAAATCTGGAAAGAAGCTTTCTGAGAAACTGCTTAGTGTTCTGTTAATTCATCTCACGGAGTTACATCTGTATTTCGTGAATCTCTAGGCTAGCCTTATTTCTATGGAATCTGAGAAGAGATATTTCGGATCCCTTTGAAGACTATAGGGCCAAAGGAAATATCCTCCGATAACAAAGAGTAAGAAGCTTTCTGAGAAACTTCTTTGTGTTCTGTGAAATCATCTCACAGAGTTACAGCTTTCCCCTCAAGAAGCCTTTCCTAAGACAGTTCTTGTGGAATTGGAAAAGTGATATTTGGAAGCCCTTAGAGGGCTATGGTGATAAAGGAAATATCCTCAGATGAAATCTGGAAAGAAGCTTTCTGAGAAACTGCTTAGTGTTCCGTTAATTCATCTCACAGAGTTACATCTGTATTTCGTGGATCTCTTTGCTAGCCTTATTTCTGTGGATTCTGAGAACAGATATTTCGGATCCCTTTGAAGACTATAGGGCCAAAGGAAATATCCTCCGATAACAAAGAGAAAGAAGCTTTCTGAGAAACTTCATTGTGTTCTGTGAAATCACCTCACAGAAGTACAACTTTCCATAGAAGAAGCCATTCGCTTAGACAGTTCTTGTGGAATTGGCAAAGTGATATTTGGAAGCCCATAGAGGGCAATGGTGAAAAAGGAAATATCCTCAGATGAAATCTGGAAAGAAGCTTTCTGGGAATCTGCTTAGTGTTATGTTAATTCATCTCACAGAGTTACATCTGTATTTCGTGGGTCTCTTTGCTAGCCTTATTTCTGTGGAATCTGAGAACAGATATTTCGGATCCCTTTGAAGACTATAGGGTCAAAGGAAATATCCTCCGAAAACAAAGAGAAAGAAGCTTTCTTAGAAACTTCTTTGTGTTCTGTGAAATAATCTCACAGAGTTACAGCTTTCTCCTCAAGAAGCCTCTCGCTAAGACAGTTCTTGTGGAATTGGCAAAGTGATATTTGGAATCCCATAGAGGGCTATGGTGAAAAAGGAAATATCCTCAGATGAAATCTGGAAAGAAGCTTTCTGAGAAACTGCTTAGTGTTCTGTTAATTCATCTCACAGAGTTACATCTGTATTTCGTGGATCTCTTTGCTAGCCTTATTTCTGTGGAATCTGAGAACAGATATTTCGGATCCCTTTGAAGACAATAGGGCCAAAGGAAATACCCTCCGATAACAAAGAGAAAGAAGCTTTCTGAGAAACTTCTTTGTGTTCTGTGAAATCATCTCACAGAGTTACAGCTTACCCCTCAACAAGCCTTTCGCTAAGCCAGTTCTTGTGGAATTGGCAAAGTGATATTGGGAAGCCCATAGAGGGCTATGGCGAAAAAGGAAATATTCTCAGTTGCAATCTGGAAAGAAGCTTTCTGAGAAACTGATTAGTGTTCTGTTAATTCATCTCACAGAGTTACATCTGTATTTCGTGGACCTCTTTGCTAGCCTTATTTCTGTGGAATCTGAGAACAGATATTTCGGATCCCTTTGAAGACTATAGGGCCAAAGGAAATATCCTTCGATAACAAAGAGAAAGAAGCTTTCTGAGAAACTTCTTTGTGTTCTGTGAAATCATCTCACACAGTTACAGCTTTCCCCTCGAGAAGCCTTTGGCTAAGACAGTTCTTGTGGAATTGGCAAAGTGATATTTGGAAGCCCATAGAGGGCTATGGTGAAAAAGGAAATATCCTTCGATGAAATCTGGAAAGAAGCTTTCTGAGAAACTGCTTAGTGTTCTGTTAATTCATCTCACCGAATTACATCTGTATTTCGTGGATCTCTTTGCTAGCCTTATTTCTGTGGAATCTGAGAACAGATATTTCGGATCCCTTGGAAGACTATAGGGCCAAAGGAAATATCCTCCGATAACAAAGAGAAAGAAGCTTTCTGAGAAACTTCTTTGTGTTCTGTGAAATCATCTCACAGAGTTACAGCTTTCCCCTCAAGAAGCCATTCGCTAAGACAGTTCTTGTGGAATAGGCAAAGTGATATTTGGAAGCCCATAGAGGGCTCTGGTGAAAAAGGAAATATCCTCAGACGAAATCTGGAAAGAAGCTTTCGGAGAAATTGCTTAGTGTTCTGTTAATTCATCACACAGAGTTACATCTGTGTTTCGTGGATCTCTTTGCTGGCCTTATTTCTGTGGAATATGAGAACAGATATTTCGGATCCCTTTGAAGGCTATAGGGCCAAAGGAAATATCCTCCGATAACAAAGAGAAAGGAGCTTTCTGAGAAACTTCTTTGTGTTCTGTGAAATTATCTCACAGAGTTACAGCTTTCCCCTCAAGAAGCCTTTCGCTAAGACAGTTCTTGTGTAATTGGCAAAGTGATATTTGGAAGCCCTTAGAGGGCCTTTGTGAAAAAGGAAATATCCTCAGATGAAATCTGGAAAGATGCTTTCTGAGGAACTGCTTAGTGTTCTGTTAATTCATCTCACAGAGTTACATCTGTATTGCGTGGATCTCTTTGCTAGCCTTATTTCTGTGGAATCTGAGAACAGATATTTCGGATCCCTTTGGAGACTATAGGGCCAAAGGAAATATCCTCCGATAACAAAGAGAAAGAAGCTTTCTGAGAAACTTCTTTGTGTTCTCTGAAATCATCTCAGAGAGTTACAGCTTTCCCCTCCAGAAGCCTTTCGCTAAGACAGTTCTTGTGGAATTGGCAAAGTGATATTTGGAAGCCCATAGAGGGCTATGGTGAAAAAGGAAATATCCTCAGATGAAATCTGGAAAGAAGGTGTCTGAGAAACTGGTTAGTGTTCTGTTAATTCATCTCTCAGAGTTACATCTGTATTTCGTGGATCTCTTTGCTAGCCTTATTTCTGTGGAATCTGAGAACAGATATTTCGGATCCCTTTGAAGACTATAGGGCCAAAGGAAATATCCTCCGATAACAAAGAGAAAGAAGCTTTCTGAGAAACTTCTTTGTGTTCTGTTAAATCATCTCTCAGAGTTACAGCTTACCCCTCAACAAGCCTTTCGCTAAGCCAGTTCTTGTGGAATTGGCAAAGTGATATTGGGAAGCCCATAGAGGGCTATGGTGAAAAAGGAAATATTCTCAGTTGAAATCTGGAAAGAAGCTTTCTGAGAAACTGCTTAGTGTTCTGTTAATTCATCTCACAGAGTTACATCTGTATTTCGTGGACCTCTTTGCTAGCCTTCTTTCTGTGGAATCTCAGAACAGATATTTCGGATCCCTTTGAAGACTATAGGGCCAAAGGAAATATCCTCCGATAACAAAGAGAAAGAAGCTTTCTGAGAAACTTCTTTGTGTTCTGTGAAATCATCTCACAGAGTTACAGCTTTCCCCTCAAGAAGCCATTCGGTAAGACAGTTCTTGTGGAATTGGCAAAGTGATATTTGGAAGCCGATAGAGAGCTATGGTGAAAAAGGAAATATCCTCAGATGAAATCTGGAAAGAAGCTTTCTGAGAAACTGCTTAGTGTTCTGTTAATTCATCTCACAGAGTTACAACTGTATTTCGTGGATCTCTTTGCTAGCCTTATTTCTATGGAATCTGAGAACAGGTATTTCGGATCCCTTTGGAGACTATAGGGCCAAAAGAAATATCCTCCGATAACAAAGAGAAAGAAGCTTTCTGAGAAACTTCTTTGTGTTCTGCGAAATCATCTCACACAGTTACAGCTTTCCCCTCGAGAAGCCTTTGGCTAAGACAGTTCTTGCGGAATTGGCAAAGTGATATTTGGAAGCCCATAAAGGGCTATGGTTAAAAAGGAAATATCCTCCGATGAAATCTGGAAAGAAGCTTTCTGAGAAACTGCTTAGTGTTCTGTTAATTCATCTCACAGAGTTACATCTGTATTTCGTGGATCTCTTTGCTAGCCTTATTTCTGTGGAATCTGAGAACAGATATTTCGGATCCCTTTAGAGACTAAAGGGCCAAAGGAAATATCCTCTGATAACAAAGAGAAAGAAGCTTTCTGAGAAACTTCTTTGTGTTCTGTGAAATCATCTCACAGAGTTACAGCTTTCCCCTCAAGAAGCCTTTCGCTAAGACAGTTCTTGTGGAATTGGCAAAGTGATATTTGGAAGCCCTTAGAGGGCTATGGTGAGTAAGGAAATATCCTCAGATGAAATCTGGAAAGAAGCTCTCTGAGAAACAGCTTAGTGTTCTGTTAATTCATCTCACAGAGTTACATCTGTATTTCGTGGATCTCTTTGCTAGCCTTATTTCTGTGGAATCTGAGAACAGATATTTCGGATCCCTTTGAAGACTATAGGGCCAAAGGAAATATCCTCCGATAACAAAGAGAAAGAAGCTTTCTGAGAAACTTCTTTGTGTTCTGTGAAATCATCTCAAAGAGTTACAGCTTTCCCCTCAAGAAGCCTTTCGCTAAGACAGTTCTTGTGGAATTGGCAAAGTGATATTGGGAAGCCCATAGAGGGCTATGGTGAAAAAGGAAATATCCTCAGATGAAATCTGGAAAGAAGCTTTCTGAGAAACTGCTTAGTGTTCTGTTAATTCATCTCACAGAGTTACATCTGTATTTCGTGGATCTCTTTGCTAGCCTTATTTCTGTGGAATCTGAGAACAGATGTTTTGGATCCCTTTGAAGACACTAGGACCAAAGGAAATATCCTCCGATAACAAAGAGAAAGAAGCTTTCTGAGAAACTTCTTTGTGTTCTGTGAAATCATCTCACAGAGTAACAGCTTTCCCCTCAACAAGCCTTTCGCTAAGACAGTTCTTGTGGAATTGGCAAAGTGATATTGGGAAGCCCATAGAGGGCTATGGTGAAAAAGGAAATATCCTCAGATTAAATCTGGAAAGAAGCTTTCTTAGGAACTGCTTAGTGTTCTGTTAATTTATCTCACAGAGTTACATCTGTATTTCGTGGATCTCTTTGCTAGCCTTATTTCTATGGAATCTGAGAACAGATATTTCGGATCCCTTTGGAGACTATAGGGCCAAAGTAAATATCCTCCGATAACAAAGAGAAAGAAGCTTTCTGAAAAACTTCTTTGTGTTCTGTGAAATCATCTCACAGAGTTACAGCTTTCCCCTCAAGAAGACTTTCGCTAAGACAGTTCTTGTGGAATTGGCAAGGTGATACTGGGAAGCCCATAGAGGGCTATGGTTAAAAAGGAAATATCATCAGACGAAATCTGGAAAGAAGCTTTCTGAGAAACTGCTTAGTGTTCTGTTAATTCATCTCACAGAGTTACATCTGTATTTCGTGGATCTCTTGGCTAGCCTTATTTCTGTGGAATCTGAGTACAAATATTTCGGATCCCTTTGGAGACTAATGGTCCAAAGGAAATATCCTCCGATAACAAAGAGAAAGATGCTTTCTGAGAAACTTCATTCTGTTCTGTGAAATCATCTCACAGAGTTACAGCTTTCCCCTCAAGAAGCCTTTCGCTAAGACAGTTCTTGTGGAATTGCAAAGTGATATTTGGAAGCCCTTAGAGGGCTATGGTGAGAAAGGAAATATCCTCAGATGAAATCTGGAAAGAAGCTTTCTGAGAAACTGCTTAGTGTTCTGTTAATTCATCTCACAGAGTTACATCTGTATTTCGTGGATCTCTTTGCTAGCCTTATTTCTGTGGAATCTGAGAACAGATATTTCGGATCCCTTTGAAGACAATAGGGCGAAAGGAAATACCCTCCGATAACAAAGAGAAAGAAGCTTTCTGAGAAACTTCTTTGTGTTCTGTGAAATCATCTCACAGAGTTACAGCTTACCCCTCAACAAGCCTTTCGCTAAGCCAGTTCTTGTGGAATGGGCAAAGTGATATTGGGAAGCCCATAGAGGGCTACGGCGAAAAAGGAAATATTCTCAGTTGAAATCAGGAAAGAAGCTTTCTGAGAAACTGATTAGTGTTCTGTTAATTCATCTCACAGAGTTACATCTGTATTTCGTGGACCTCTTTGCTAGCCTTATTTCTGTGGAATCTGAGAACAGATATTTCGGATCCCTTTGAAGACTATAGGGCCAAAGGAAATATCCTCCGATAACAAAGAGAAAGAAGCTTTTTGAGAAACTTCTTTGTGTTCTGTGAAATCATCTCACGGAGTTACAGCTTTACCCTCTAGAAGCCTTTCGGTAAGACAGTTCTTGTGGAATTGGCAAAGTGATATTTGGAGGCCCATAGAGGGCTATGGTGAAAAAGGAAATATCCTCAGATGAAATCTGGAAAGAAGCTTTCTGAGAAACTGCTTAGTGTTCTGTTAATTCATCTCACAGAGTTACATCTGTATTTCGTGGATCTCTTTGCTAGCCTTATTTCTGTGGAATCTGAGAACAGATATTTCGGATCCCGTTGAAGACTACAGGGCCAAAGGAAATATCCTCCGATACCAAAGAGAAAGAAGCTTTCTGAGAAATTTCTTTGTGTTCTGTGAAATCATTTCACAGAGTTACAGCTTTCCCCTCAACAAGCCTTTCGCTAAGCCAGTTATTGTGGAATTGGCAAAGTGATATTCGGAAGCCCATAGAGGGCTACGTTGAAAAAGGAAATATCCTCAGTTGAAATCTGGAAAGAAGCTTTCTGAGAAACTGCTTAGTGTTCTGTTAATTCATCTCACAGAGTTACATCTGTTTTTCGTGGATCTCTTTGCTAGCCTTATTTCTGTGGAATCTGAGAACAGATATTTCGGATCCCTATGAAGACTATAGGGCCAAAGGAAATATCCTCGGATAACAAAGAGAAAGAAGCTTTCTGAGAAACTTCTTTGTGTTCTGTGAAATCATCTCTCAGAGTTACAGCTCTCTCCTCAAGAAGCCTTTCGCTAAGACAGTTCTTGTGGAATTGGCAAAGTGATATTTGGAAGCCCTTAGAGGGCTATGGTGAAAAAGGAAATATCCTCCGATGAAATCTGGAAAGAAGCTTTCTGAGAACCTGCTTAGTGTTCTGTTAATTCATTTCACCGAGTTACATCTGTATGTCGTGGATCTCTTTGCTAGTCTTATTTCTGTGGAATCTGAGAACAGATATTTCGGATCCCTTTGAAGACTACAGGGCCAAAGGAAATATCCTCCGATAACAAAGAGAAAGAAGCTTTCTGAGAAACTTCTTTGTGTTCTGTGAAATCATCTCACAGAGTTACAGCTTTCCTCTCAAGAAGCCTTTCGCTAAGACAGTTCTTGTGGAATTGGAAAAGTGATATTTGGAAGCCCATAGAGGGCTATGGTGAAAAAGGAAATATCCTCAGACGAAATCTGGAAAGAACCTTTCTGAGAAACTGCTTAGTGTTCTGTTAATTCATCTCACAGAGTTACATCTGTATTTCGTGGATGTCTTTGCTAGTCTTATTTCTGTGGAATCTGAGAACAGATATTTCGGATCCCTTTGAAGACTATAGGGCCAAAGGAAATATCCACCGATAACAAAGAGAAAGAAGCTTTCTGAGAAACTTCTTTGTGTTCTGTGAAATCATCTCACAGAGTTACAACTTTCCCCTCAAGAAGCCTTTCGCTAAGACAGTTCTTGTGGAATTGGCAAAGTGATATTTGGATGCCCATAGAGGGCTAGGGTGAAAAAGGAAATATCCTCAGATGAAATCTGGAAAGAAGCTTTTTGAGAAACTGCTTAGAGTTCTGTTAATTCATCTCACAGAGTTACATCTGTATTTCGTGGATCTCTTTGCTAGCCTTATTTCTGTGGAATCTGAGAACAGATATTTCGGAACCCTTTGAAGACTATAAGGCCAAAGGAAATATCCTCCGATAACAAAGTGAAAGAAGCTTTCTGAGAAACTTCCTTGTGTTCTGTGAAATCATCTCACAGAGTTAGAGCTTTCCCCTCAAGAAGCCATTCGCTAAGGCAGTTCTTGTGGAATTGGCAAAGTGATATTGGGAAGCCCTTAGAGGACTATGGTGAAAAAGGAAATATCCTCAGATGAAATCTGGAAAGAAGCTTTCTGAGAAACTGCTTAGTGTTCTGTTACTTCATCTCACAGAGTTACATCTGTATTTCGTGGATCTCTTTGCTAGCGTTATTTCTTTGGAATCTGAGAACAGATGTTTCGGATCCCCTTGGAGCCTAAAGGGCCAAAGGAAATATCCTCCGATAACAAAGAGAAAGAAGCTTTCTGAGAAACTTCTTTGTGTTCTGTGAAATCATCTCACAGAGTTACAGCTTTCCCCTCAACAAGCCTTTCGCTAAGCCAGTTCTTGTGGAATTGGCAAAGTGATATTGGGAAGCCCATAGAGGTCTATGGTGAAAAAGGAAATATCCTCAGTTGAAATCTGGAAAGAAGCTTTCTGAGGAACTGCTTAGTGTTCTGTTAATTCATCTCACAGAGTTACATCTGTATTTCGTGAATCTCTTTGCTAGTCTTATTTCTGTGGAATCTGAGAACACATATTTCGGATCCCTTTGAGAATTATAGGGCCTAAGGAAATATCCTCCGATAACAAAGAGAAAGAAGCTTTCTGAGAAACTTCTTTGTGTCCTGTGAAATCTCTCACAGAGTTACAGCTTTCCCCTCAAGAAGCCTTACGCTAAGACAGTTCTTGTGGAATTGGCAAAGTGATATTGGGAAGCCCATAGAGGGCTATGGTGAAAAAGGAAATATCCTCAGACGAAATCTGGAAAGAAGCTTTCTGAGAAACTGCTGAGTGTTCTGTTAATTCATCTCACAGAGTTACATCTGTATTTCGTGGATCTCTTTGCTAGCCTTATTTCTGTGGAATCTGAGAACAGATATTTCGGATCCCTCTGAAGACTATAGGGCCAAAGGAAATATCCTCCGATAACAAAGAGAAAGGAGCTTTCTGAGAAACATCTTTGTGTTCTGTGAAATCATCTCACAGAGTTACAGCTTTCCCCTCAAGAAGCCTTTCGCTAAGACAGTTCTTGTGGAATTGGCAAAGTGATATTTGGAAGCCCATAGAGGACTATGGTGAAAAAGGAAATATCCTCAGATGAAATCTGGAAAGAAGCTTTCTGAGGAACTGCTTGGTGTTCTGTTAATTCATCTCACAGAGTTACATCTGTATTTCGTGGATCTCTTTGCTAGCCTTATTTCTGTGGAATCTGAGAAGAGATATTTCGGATCCCTTTGGAGACTATAGGGCCAAAGGAAATATCCTCCGATAACAAAGAGAAAGAAGCTTTCTGAGAAACTTCTTTGTGTTCTCTGAAATCATCTCAGAGAGTTACAGCTTTCCTCTAAAGAAGCCTTTCGCTAAGACAGTTCTTGTGGAATTGGAAATGTGATATTTGGAAGCCCATAGAGGGCTATGGTGAAAAAGGAAATATCCTCAGATGAAATCTGGAAAGAACCTTTCTGAGAAACTGCTTAGTGTTCTGTTAATTCATCTCACAGAGTTACATATGTATTTCCTGGATCTCTTCGCTACCCTTATTTCTGTGGAATCTGAGAACAGATATTTCGGATCCCTTTGAAGACTATAGGGCCAAAGGAAACGTCCTCCGATAACAAAGACAAAGAAGCTTTCTGAGAAACTTCTTTGTGTTCTGTGAAATCATCTCACAGAGTTACAGCTTTCCCCTCAACAAGCCTTTCGCTAAGCCAGTTCTTGAGGAATTGGCAAAGTGCTATTGGGAAGCCCATAGAGGGCTATGGTGAAAAAGGAAATATCCTCAGTTGAAAACTGGAAAGAAGCTTTTTGAGAAACTGCTTAGTGTTCTGTTAATTCATCTCACAGAGTTACATCTGTATTTCGTGGATCTCTTTGCTAGCCTTATTTCTGTGGAATCTGAGAACAGATATTTCGGATCCCTTTGAAGACTATAGGGCCAAAGGAAATATCCTCCGATAACAAAGAGAAAGAAGCTTTCTGAGAAACTTCTTTGTGTTCTGTGAAATCATCTCACAGAGTTACAGCTTTCCCCTGAAGAAGCCTTTCGCTAAGACAGTTCTTGTGGAATTGGCAAAGTGATATTTGGAAGACCATAGAGGGCTATGGTGAAAAAGGAAATAACCTCAGACGAAATCTGGAAAGAAAC
Source organism: Macaca fascicularis (assembly GCF_037993035.2). NCBI lineage: Eukaryota > Metazoa > Chordata > Mammalia > Primates > Cercopithecidae > Macaca > Macaca fascicularis. Next base: position 31,681,605 of record NC_088389.1, read on the forward strand.
TTTCTGAGAAATTCCTTAGTGTTCTGTTAATTCATCTCACAAGTTACATCTGTATTTCGTGGATCTCTTTGCTAGCCTTATTTCTGTGGAAACTGGAAGAGATATTTCGGATCCCTTTGGAGACTATAGGGCCAAAGGAAATATCCTCCGATTACAAAGAGAAAGAAGCTTTCTGAGAAACTTCTTTGTGTTCTGTGAAATCATCTCACAGAGTTACAGCTTTCCCCTCAAGAAGCCTTTCGCTAAGACAGTTCTTGTGGAATTGGAAAAGTGATATTTGGAAGCCCCTAGAGGGCTATGGTGAAAAAGGAAATATCCTCAGACGAAATCTGGAAAGAACCTTTCTGAGAAACTGCTTAGTGTTCTGTTAATTCATCTCACAGAGTTACATCTGTATTTCGTGGATGTCTTTGCTAGTCTTATTTCTGTGGTATCTGAGAACAGATATTTCGGATCCCTTTGAAGACTATAGGGCCAAAGGAAATATCCTCCGATAACAAAGACAACGAAGCTTTCTGAGAAACTTCTTTGTGTTCTGTGAAATCATCTCACAGAGTTACAGCTTTCCCCTCGAGAAGCCTTTCGCTAAGACAGTTCTTGTGGAATTGGGAAAGTGATATTTGAAGCCCATAGAGGGCTATGGTGACAAAGGAAATATCCTCAGATGAAATCTGGAAAGAACCTTTCTGAGAAACTGCTTAGTGTTCTGTTAATTCATCACACAGAGATACATCTGTATTTCGTGGATCTCTTTGCTAGCCTTATTTCTGTGGAATCTGAGAACAGATATTTCGGATCCCTTTGGAGACTAAAGGGCCAAAGGAAATATCCTCCGATAACAAAGAGAAAGAAGCTTTCTGAGAAACTTCTTTGTGTTCTGTGAAATCATCTCACAGAGTTACAGCTTTCCCCTTAACAAGCCTTTCGCTAAGCCAGTTCTTGTGGAATTGGCAAAGTGATATTGGGAAGCCCATAGAGGTCTATGGTGAAAAAGGAAATATCCTCAGTTGAAATCTGGAAAGAAGCTTTCTGAGGAACTGCTTAGTGTTCTGTTAATTCATCTCACAGTGTTACATCTGTATTTCGTGAATCTCTTTGCTAGTCTTATTTCTGTGGAATCTGAGAACACATATTTCGGATCCCTTTGAGATATATAGGGCCTAAGGAAATATCCTCCGATAACAAAGAGAAAGAAGCTTTCTGAGAAACTTCTTTGTGTCCTGTGAAATCATCTCACAGAGTTACAGCTTTCCCCTCAAGAAGCCTTTCGCTAAGACAGTTCTTGTGGAATTGGCAAAGTGATATTGGGAAGCCCATAGAGGGCTATGGTGAAAAAGGAAATATCCTCAGACGAAATATGGAAAGAAGCTTTCTGAGAAACTGCTTAGTGTTCTGTTAATTCATCTCACAGAGTTACATCTGTATTTCGTGGATCTCTTTGCTAGCCTTATTTCTGTGGAATCTGAGAACAGATATTTCGGATCCCTTTGAAGACTATAGGTCCAAAGGAAATATCCTCCGATAACAAAGAGAAAGGAGCTTTCTGAGAAACATCTTTGTGTTCTGTGAAATCATCTCACAGAGTTACAGCTTTCCCCTCAAGAAGCCTTTCGCTAAGACAGTTCTTGTGGAATTGGCAAAGTGATATTTGGAAGCCCATAGAGGGCTATGGTGAAAAAGGAAATATTCTCAGATGAAATCTGGAAAGAAGCTTTCTGAGGAACTGCTTTGTGTTCTGTTAATTCATCTCACAGAGTTACATGTGTATTTCGTGGATCTCTTTGCTAGCCTTATTTCTGTGGAATCTGAGAAGAGATATTTCGGATCCCTTTGGAGACTATAGGGCCAAAGGAAATATCCTCCGATAACAAAGAGAAAGAAGCTTTCTGAGAAACTTCTTTGTGTTCTCTGAAATCATCTCAGAGAGTTACAGCTTTCCCCTCAAGAAACCTTTCGCTAAGACAGTTCTTGTGGAATTGGAAATGTGATATTTGGAAGCCCATAGAGGGCTATGGTGAAAAAGGAAATATCCTCAGATGAAATCTGGAAAGAACCTTTCTGAGAAACTGCTTAGTGTTCTGTTAATTCATCTCACAGAGTTACATATGTATTTCCTGGATCTCTTCGCTACCCTTATTTCTGTGGAATCTGAGAACAGATATTTCGGATCCCTTTGAAGACTATAGGGCCAAAGGAAACGTCCTCCGATAACAAAGAGAAAGAAGCTTTCTGAGAAACTTCTTTGTGTTCTGTGAAATCTTCTCACAGAGTTACAGCTTACCCCTCAACAAGCCTTTCGCTAAGCTAGTTCTTGAGGAATTGGCAAAGTGATATTGGGAAGCCCATAGAGGGCTATGGTGAAAAAGGAAATATCCTCAGACGAAATCTGGAAAGAACCTTTCTGAGAAACTGCTTAGTGTTCTGTTAATTCATCTCACAGAGTTACATCTGTATTTCGTGGATGTCTTTGCTAGTCTTATTTCTGTGGTATCTGAGAACAGATATTTCGGATCCCTTTGAAGACTATAGGGCCAAAGGAAATATCCTCCGATAACAAAGACAACGAAGCTTTCTGAGAAACTTCTTTGTGTTCTGTGAAATCATCTCACAGAGTTACAGCTTTCCCCTCGAGAAGCCTTTCGCTAAGACAGTTCTTGTGGAATTGGGAAAGTGATATTTGAAGCCCATAGAGGGCTATGGTGACAAAGGAAATATCCTCAGATGAAATCTGGAAAGAACCTTTCTGAGAAACTGCTTAGTGTTCTGTTAATTCATCACACAGAGATACATCTGTATTTCGTGGATCTCTTTGCTAGCCTTATTTCTGTGGAATCTGAGAACAGATATTTCGGATCCCTTTGGAGACTAAAGGGCCAAAGGAAATATCCTCCGATAACAAAGAGAAAGAAGCTTTCTGAGAAACTTCTTTGTGTTCTGTGAAATCATCTCACAGAGTTACAGCTTTCCCCTTAACAAGCCTTTCGCTAAGCCAGTTCTTGTGGAATTGGCAAAGTGATATTGGGAAGCCCATAGAGGTCTATGGTGAAAAAGGAAATATCCTCAGTTGAAATCTGGAAAGAAGCTTTCTGAGGAACTGCTTAGTGTTCTGTTAATTCATCTCACAGTGTTACATCTGTATTTCGTGAATCTCTTTGCTAGTCTTATTTCTGTGGAATCTGAGAACACATATTTCGGATCCGTTTGAGAATTATAGGGCCTAAGGAAATATCCTCCGATAACAAAGAGAAAGAAGCTTTCTGAGAAACTTCTTTGTGTCCTGTGAAATCATCTCACAGAGTTACAGCTTTCCCCTCAAGAAGCCTTTCGCTAAGACAGTTCTTGTGGAATTGGCAAAGTGATATTGGGAAGCCCATAGAGGGCTATGGTGAAAAAGGAAATATCCTCAGACGAAATCTGGAAAGAAGCTTTCTGAGAAACTGCTTAGTGTTCTGTTAATTCATCTCACAGAGTTACATCTGTATTTCGTGGATCTCTTTGCTAGCCTTATTTCTGTGGAATCTGAGAACAGATATTTCGGATCCCTTTGAAGACTATAGGTCCAAAGGAAATATCCTCCGATAACAAAGAGAAAGGAGCTTTCTGAGAAACATCTTTGTGTTCTGTGAAATCATCTCACAGAGTAACAGCTTTCCCCTCAAGAAGCCTTTCGCTAAGACAGTTCTTGTGGAATTGGCAAAGTGATATTTGGAAGCCCATAGAGGGCTATGGTGAAAAAGGAAATATTCTCAGATGAAATCTGGAAAGAAGCTTTCTGAGGAACTGCTTGGTGTTCTGTTAATTCATCTCACAGAGTTACATCTGTATTTCGTGGATCTCTTTGCTAGCCTTATTTCTGTGGAATCTGAGAAGAGATATTTCGGATCCCTTTGGAGACTATAGGGCCAAAGGAAATATCCTCCGATAACAAAGAGAAAGAAGCTTTCTGAGAAACTTCTTTGTGTTCTCTGAAATCATCTCAGAGAGTTACAGCTTTCCCCTCAAGAAGCCTTTCGCTAAGACATTTCTTGTGGAATTGGAAATGTGATATTTGGAAGCCCATAGAGGGCTATGGTGAAAAAGGAAATATCCTCAGATGAAATCTGGAAAGAACGTTTCTGAGAAACTGCTTAGTGTTCTGTTAATTCATCTCACAGAGTTACATATGTATTTCCTGGATCTCTTCGCTACCCTTATTTCTGTGGAATCTGAGAACAGATATTTCGGATCCCTTTGAAGACTATAGGGCCAAAGGAAACGTCCTCCGATAACAAAGAGAAAGAAGCTTTCTGAGAAACTTCTTTGTGTTCTGTGAAATCTTCTCACAGAGTTACAGCTTTCCCCTCAACAAGCCTTTCGCTAAGCCAGTTCTTGAGGAATTGGCAAAGTGATATTGGGAAGCCCATAGAGGGCTATGGTGAAAAAGGAAATATCCTCAGTTGAAATCTGGAAAGAAGCTTTTTGAGAAACTGCTTAGTGTTCTGTTAATTCATCTCACAGAGTTACATCTGTATTTCGTGGATCTCTTTGATAGCCTTATTTCTGTGGAATCTGAGAACAGATATTTCGGATCCCTTTGAAGACTATAGGGCCAAAGGAAATATCCTCCGATAACAAAGAGAAAGAAGCTTTCTGAGAAACTTCTTTGTGTTCTGTGAAATCATCTCACAGAGTTACAGCTTTCCCCTGAAGAAGCCTTTCGCTAAGACAGTTCTTGTGGAATTGGCAAAGTGATATTTGGAAGACCATAGAGGGCTATGGTGAAAAAGGAAATAACCTCAGACGAAATCTGGAAAGAAACTTTCTGAGAAACTGCTTAGTGTTCTGTTAATTCATCTCACAAGTTACATCTGTATTTCGTGGATCTCTTTGCTAGCCTTATTTCTGTGGAAACTGGAAGAGATATTTCGGATTCCTTTGGAGACTATAGGGCCAAAGGAAATATCCTCCGATTACAAAGAGAAAGAAGCTTTCTGAGAAACTTCTTTGTGTTCTGTGAAATCATCTCACAGAGTTACAGCTTTCCCCTCAAGAAGCCTTTCGCTAAGACAGTTCTTGTGGAATTGGCAAAGTGATATTGGGAAGCCCATAGAGGGCTATGGTGAAAAAGGAAATATCCTCAGATGAAATCTGGAAAGAACCTTTCTGAGAAACTGCTTAGTGTTCTGTTAATTCATCTCACAGAGTTACATCTGTATTTCCTGGATCTCTTTGCAAGCCTTATTTCTGTGGAATCTGAGAACAGATATTTCGGATCCCTTTGATGACTATAGGCACAAAGGAAATATCCTCCGATAACAAAGAGAAAGAAGCTTTCTGAGAAACTTCTTTGTGTTCTATGAAATCATCTCACAGAGTTACAGCTTTCCTCGCAAAAAGACTTTCGCTATGCCAGTTCTTGTGGAATTGGCAAAGTGATATTGGGAACCCCTAGAGGGCTATGGTGAAAATGGAAATATCCTCAGACGAAATCTGGAAAGAAGCTTTCTGAGAAACTGCTTAGTGTTCTGTTAATTCATCTCACAGAGTTACATCTGTATTTCGTTGATCTCTTTGCTAGCCTTATTTCTGTGGAATCTGAGAACAGATATTTCGGATCCCTTTGAAGACTATAGGGCCAAAGGAAATATCCTCCGATAACAAAGAGAAAGAAGCTTTCTGAGAAACTTCTCTGTGTTCTGTGTAATCATCTCACAGAGTTACAGCTTTCCCCGCAAAAAGACTTTCGCTATGCCAGTTCTTGTGGAATTGGCAAAGTGATATTGGGAACCCCTAGAGGGCTATGGTGAAAAAGGAAATATCCTCAGACGAAATCTGGAAAGAAGCTTTCTGAGAAACTGCTTAGTGTTCTGTTAATTCATCTCACAGAGTTACATCTGTATTTCGTTGATCTCTTTGCTAGCCTTATTTCTGTGGAATCTGAGAACAGATATTTCGGATCCCTTTGAAGACTATAGGGCCAAAGGAAATATCCTCCGATAACAAAGAGAAAGAAGCTTTCTGAGAAACTTCTCTGTGTTCTGTGTAATCATCTCACAGAGTTACAGCTTTCCCCTCAAGAAGCTTTTCACTAAGACATTTCTTGTGGAATTGGCAAAGTGATATTTGGAAGCCCATAGAGGGCTATGGTGAAAAAGGAAATATCCTGAGACGAAATCTGGAAAGAAGCTTTCTGAGAAACTGCTTAGTGTTCTCTTAATTCATCTCACAGAGTTACATCTGTACTTCGTGGATCTCTTTGCTAGCCTTATTTCTGTGGAATCTGAAAACAGATATTTCGGATCCCTTTGAAGACTATAGGGCCAAAGGAAATATCCTCCGATAACAAAGAGAAAGAAGCTTTCTGAGAAACGTCTCTGTGTTCTGTGTAATCATCTCACAGAGTTACAGCTTTCCCCTCAAGAAGCCTTTCACTAAGACATTTCTTGTGGAATTGGCAAAGTGATATTTGAAAGCCCATAGAGGGCTATGGTGAAAAAGGAAATATCCTCAGATGAAATCTGGAAAGAAGCTTTCCGAAGAACTGCTTAGTGTTATGTTAATTCATCTCACAGAGTTACATCTGCATTTCTTGGATCTATTTGCTAGCCTTATTTCTGTGGAATCTGAGAACAGATATTTCGCATCCCTTTGAAGACTATAGGGCCAAAGGAAATATCCACCGATAACAAAGAGAAAGAAGCTTTCTGAGAAACTTCTTTGTGTTCTGTGAAATCATCTCACAGAGTTACAACTTTCCCCTCAAGAAGCCTTTCGCTAAGACAGTTCTTGTGGAATTGGCAAAGTGATATTTGGATGCCCATAGAGGGCTAGGGTGAAAAAGGAAATATCCTCAGATGAAATCTGGAAAGAAGCTTTTTGAGAAACTGCTTAGAGTTCTGTTAATTCATCTCACAGAGTTACATCTGTATTTCGTGGATCTCTTTGCTAGCCTTATTTCTGTGGAATCTGAGAACAGATATTTCGGAACCCTTTGAAGACTATAAGGCCAAAGGAAATATCCTCCGATAACAAAGTGAAAGAAGCTTTCTGAGAAACTTCCTTGTGTTCTGTGAAATCATCTCAGAGTTAGAGCTTTCCCCTCAAGGAGCCTTTCGCTAAGGCAGTTCTTGTGGAATTGGCAAAGTGATATTGGGAAGCCCTTAGAGGACTATGGTGAAAAAGGAAATATCCTCAGATGAAATCTGGAAAGAAGCTTTCTGAGAAACTGCTTAGTGTTCTGTTACTTCATCTCACAGAGTTACATCTGTATTTCGTGGATCTCTTTGCTAGCGTTATTTCTTTGGAATCTGAGAACAGATATTTCGGATCCCTTTAGAGCCTAAAGGGCCAAAGGAAATATCCTCCGATAACAAAGACAAAGAAGCTTTCTGAGAAACTTCTTTGTGTTCTGTGAAATCATCTCACAGAGTTACAGCTTTCCCCTCAACAAGCCTTTCGTTAAGCCAGTTCTTGTGGAATTGGCAAAGTGATATTGGGAAGCCCATAGAGGTCTATGGTGAAAAAGGAAATATCCTCAGTTGAAATCTGGAAAGAAGCTTTCTGAGGAACTGCTTAGTGTTCTGTTAATTCATCTCACAGAGTTACATCTGTATTTCGTGAATCTCTTTGCTAGTCTTATTTCTGTGGAATCTGAGAACACATATTTCGGATCCCTTTGAGAATTATAGGGCCTAAGGAAATATCCTCCGATAACAAAGAGAAAGATGCTTTCTGAGAAACTTCTTTGTGTCCTGTGAAATCTCTCACAGGGTTACAGCTTTCCCCTCAAGAAGCCTTACGCTAAGACAGTTCTTGCGGAATTGGCAAAGTGATATTGGGAAGCCCATAGAGGGCTATGGTGAAAAAGGAAATATCCTCAGACGAAATCTGGAAAGAAGCTTTCTGAGAAACTGCTGAGTGTTCTGTTAATTCATCTCACAGAGTTACATCTGTATTTCGTGAATCTCTTTGCTAGTCTTATTTCTGTGGAATCTGAGAACACCTATTTCGGATCCCTTTGAGAATTATAGGGCCTAAGGAAATATCCTCCGATAACAAAGAGAAAGAAGCTTTCTGAGAAACTTCTTTGTGTCCTGTGAAATCATCTCACAGAGTTACAGCTTTCCCCTCAAGAAGCCTTTCGCTAAGACAGTTCTTGTGGAATTGGCAAAGTGATATTGGGAAGCCCATAGAGGGCTATGGTGAAAAAGGAAATATCCTCAGACGAAATCTGGAAAGAAGCTTTCTGAGAAACTGCTTAGTGTTCTGTTAATTCATCTCACAGAGTTACATCTGTATTTCGTGGATCTCTTTGCTAGCCTTATTTCTGTGGAATCTGAGAACAGATATTTCGGATCCCTTTGAAGACTATAGGTCCAAAGGAAATATCCTCCGATAACAAAGAGAAAGGAGCTTTCTGAGAAACATCTTTGTGTTCTGTGAAATCATCTCACAGAGTAACAGCTTTCCCCTCAAGAAGCCTTTCGCTAAGACAGTTCTTGTGGAATTGGCAAAGTGATATTTGGAAGCCCATAGAGGGCTATGGTGAAAAAGGAAATATTCTCAGATGAAATCTGGAAAGAAGCTTTCTGAGGAACTGCTTGGTGTTCTGTTAATTCATCTCACAGAGTTACATCTGTATTTCGTGGATCTCTTTGCTAGCCTTATTTCTGTGGAATCTGAGAAGAGATATTTCGGATCCCTTTGGAGACTATAGGGCCAAAGGAAATATCCTCCGATAACAAAGAGAAAGAAGCTTTCTGAGAAACTTCTTTGTGTTCTCTGAAATCATCTCAGGGAGTTACAGCTTTCCCCTCAAGAAGCCTTTCGCTAAGACAGTTCTTGTGGAATTGGAAATGTGATATTTGGAAGCCCATAGAGGGCTATGGTGAAAAAGGAAATATCCTCAGATGAAATCTGGAAAGAACCTTTCTGAGAAACTGCTTAGTGTTCTGTTAATTCATCTCACAGAGTTACATATGTATTTCCTGGATCTCTTCGCTACCCTTATTTCTGTGGAATCTGAGAACAGATATTTCGGATCCCTTTGAAGACTATAGGGCCAAAGGAAACGTCCTCCGATAACAAAGAGAAAGAAGCTTTCTGAGAAACTTCTTTGTGTTCTGTGAAATCTTCTCACAGAGTTACAGCTTTCCCCTCAACAAGCCTTTCGCTAAGCCCGTTCTTGAGGAATTGGCAAAGTGATATTGGGAAGCCCATAGAGGGCTATGGTGAAAAAGGAAATATCCTCAGTTGAAATCTGGAAAGAAGCTTTTTGAGAAACTGCTTAGTGTTCTGTTAATTCATCTCACAGAGTTACATCTGTATTTCGTGGATCTCTTTGATAGCCTTATTTCTGTGGAATCTGAGAACAGATATTTCGGATCCCTTTGAAGACTATAGGGCCAAAGGAAATATCCTCCGATAACAAAGAGAAAGAAGCTTTCTGAGAAACTTCTTTGTGTTCTGTGAAATCATCTCACAGAGTTACAGCTTTCCCCTGAAGAAGCCTTTCGCTAAGACAGTTCTTGTGGAATTGGCAAAGTGATATTTGGAAGACCATAGAGGGCTATGGTGAAAAAGGAAATAACCTCAGACGAAATCTGGAAAGAAACTTTCTGAGAAATTCCTTAGTGTTCTGTTAATTCATCTCACAAGTTACATCTGTATTTCGTGGATCTCTTTGCTAGCCTTATTTCTGTGGAAACTGGAAGAGATATTTCGGATTCCTTTGGAGACTATAGGGCCAAAGGAAATATCCTCCGATTACAAAGAGAAAGAAGCTTTCTGAGAAACTTCTTTGTGTTCTGTGAAATCATCTCACAGAGTTACAGCTTTCCCCTCAAGAAGCCTTTCGCTAAGACAGTTCTTGTGGAATTGGCAAAGTGATATTGGGAAGCCCATAGAGGGCTATGGTGAAAAAGGAAATATCCTCAGATGAAATCTGGAAAGAACCTTTCTGAGAAACTGCTTAGTGTTCTGTTAATTCATCTCACAGAGTTACATCTGTATTTCCTGGATCTCTTTGCAAGCCTTATTTCTGTGGAATCTGAGAAGAGATATTTCGGATCCCTTTGATGACTATAGGCACAAAGGAAATATCCTCCGATAACAAAGAGAAAGAAGCTTTCTGAGAAACTTCTTTGTGTTCTATGAAATCATCTCACAGAGTTACAGCTTTCCTCGCAAAAAGACTTTCGCTATGCCAGTTCTTGTGGAATTGGCAAAGTGATATTGGGAACCCCTAGAGGGCTATGGTGAAAAAGGAAATATCCTCAGACGAAATCTGGAAAGAAGCTTTCTGAGAAACTGCTTAGTGTTCTGTTAATTCATCTCACAGAGTTACATCTGTATTTCGTTGATCTCTTTGCTAGCCTTATTTCTGTGGAATCTGAGAACAGATATTTCGGATCCCTTTGAAGACTATAGGGCCAAAGGAAATATCCTCCGATAACAAAGAGAAAGAAGCTTTCTGAGAAACTTCTCTGTGTTCTGTGTAATCATCTCACAGAGTTACAGCTTTCCCCGCAAAAAGACTTTCGCTATGCCAGTTCTTGTGGAATTGGCAAAGTGATATTGGGAACCCCTAGAGGGCTATGGTGAAAAAGGAAATATCCTCAGACGAAATCTGGAAAGAAGCTTTCTGAGAAACTGCTTAGTGTTCTGTTAATTCATCTCACAGAGTTACATCTGTATTTCGTTGATCTCTTTGCTAGCCTTATTTCTGTGGAATCTGAGAACAGATATTTCGGATCCCTTTGAAGACTATAGGGCCAAAGGAAATATCCTCCGATAACAAAGAGAAAGAAGCTTTCTGAGAAACTTCTCTGTGTTCTGTGTAATCATCTCACAGAGTTACAGCTTTCCCCTCAAGAAGCCTTTCACTAAGACATTTCTTGTGGAATTGGCAAAGTGATATTTGGAAGCCCATAGAGGGCTATGGTGAAAAAGGAAATATCCTGAGACGAAATCTGGAAAGAAGCTTTCTGAGAAACTGCTTAGTGTTCTCTTAATTCATCTCACAGAGTTACATCTGTATTTCGTGGATCTCTTTGCTAGCCTTATTTCTGTGGAATCTGAAAACAGATATTTCGGATCCCTTTGAAGACTATAGGGCCAAAGGAAATATCCTCCGATAACAAAGAGAAAGAAGCTTTCTGAGAAACGTCTCTGTGTTCTGTGTAATCATCTCACAGAGTTACAGCTTTCCCCTCAAGAAGCCTTTCGCTAAGACATTTCTTGTGGAATTGGCAAAGTGATATTTGAAAGCCCATAGAGGGCTATGGTGAAAAAGGAAATATCCTCAGATGAAATCTGGAAAGAAGCTTTCCGAAGAACTGCTTAGTGTTATGTTAATTCATCTCACAGAGTTACATCTGCATTTCTTGGATCTATTTGCTAGCCTTATTTCTGTGGAATCTGAGAACAGATATTTCGCATCCCTTTGAAGACTATAGGGCCAAAGGAAATATCCACCGATAACAAAGAGAAAGAAGCTTTCTGAGAAACTTCTTTGTGTTCTGTGAAATCATCTCACAGAGTTACAACTTTCCCCTCAAGAAGCCTTTCGCTAAGACAGTTCTTGTGGAATTGGCAAAGTGATATTTGGATGCCCATAGAGGGCTAGGGTGAAAAAGGAAATATCCTCAGATGAAATCTGGAAAGAAGCTTTTTGAGAAACTGCTTAGAGTTCTGTTAATTCATCTCACAGAGTTACATCTGTATTTCGTGGATCTCTTTGCTAGCCTTATTTCTGTGGAATCTGAGAACAGATATTTCGGAACCCTTTGAAGACTATAAGGCCAAAGGAAATATCCTCCGATAACAAAGTGAAAGAAGCTTTCTGAGAAACTTCCTTGTGTTCTGTGAAATCATCTCACAGAGTTAGAGCTTTCCCCTCAAGGAGCCTTTCGCTAAGGCAGTTCTTGTGGAATTGGCAAAGTGATATTGGGAAGCCCTTAGAGGACTATGGTGAAAAAGGAAATATCCTCAGATGAAATCTGGAAAGAAGCTTTCTGAGAAACTGCTTAGTGTTCTGTTACTTCATCTCACAGAGTTACATCTGTATTTCGTGGATCTCTTTGCTAGCGTTATTTCTTTGGAATCTGAGAACAGATATTTCGGAACCCTTTAGAGCCTAAAGGGCCAAAGGAAATATCCTCCGATAACAAAGACAAAGAAGCTTTCTGAGAAACTTCTTTGTGTTCTGTGAAATCATCTCACAGAGTTACAGCTTTCCCCTCAACAAGCCTTTCGTTAAGCCAGTTCTTGTGGAATTGGCAAAGTGATATTGGGAAGCCCATGGAGGTCTATGGTGAAAAAGGAAATATCCTCAGTTGAAATCTGGAAAGAAGCTTTCTGAGGAACTGCTTAGTGTTCTGTTAATTCATCTCACAGAGTTACATCTGTATTTCGTGAATCTCTTTGCTAGTCTTATTTCTGTGGAATCTGAGAACACATATTTCGGATCCCTTTGAGAATTATAGGGCCTAAGGAAATATCCTCCGATAACAAAGAGAAAGATGCTTTCTGAGAAACTTCTTTGTGTCCTGTGAAATCTCTCACAGGGTTACAGCTTTCCCCTCAAGAAGCCTTACGCTAAGACAGTTCTTGCGGAATTGGCAAAGTGATATTGGGAAGCCCATAGAGGGCTATGGTGAAAAAGGAAATATCCTCATACGAAATCTGGAAAGAAGCTTTCTGAGAAACTGCTGAGTGTTCTGTTAATTCATCTCACAGAGTTACATCTGTATTTCGTTGATCTCTTTGCTAGCCTTATTTCTGTGGAATCTGAGATCAGATATTTCGGATCCCTTTGAAGACTATAGGGCCAAAGGAAATATCCTCCGATAACAAAGAGAAAGAAGCTTTCTGAGAAACTTCTCTGTGTTCTGTGTAATCATCTCACAGAGTTACAGCTTTCCCCGCAAAAAGACTTTCGCTATGCCAGTTCTTGTGGAATTGGCAAAGTGATATTGGGAACCCCTAGAGGGCTATGGTGAAAAAGGAAATATCCTCAGACGAAATCTGGAAAGAAGCTTTCTGAGAAACTGCTTAGTGTTCTGTTAATTCATCTCACAGAGTTACATCTGTATTTCGTTGATCTCTTTGCTAGCCTTATTTCTGTGGAATCTGAGAACAGATATTTCGGATCCCTTTGAAGACTATAGGGCCAAAGGAAATATCCTCCGATAACAAAGAGAAAGAAGCTTTCTGAGAAACTTCTCTGTGTTCTGTGTAATCATCTCACAGAGTTACAGCTTTCCCCTCAAGAAGCCTTTCACTAAGACATTTCTTGTGGAATTGGCAAAGTGATATTTGGAAGCCCATAGAGGGCTATTGTGAAAAAGGAAATATCCTGAGACGAAATCTGGAAAGAAGCTTTCTGAGAAACTGCTTAGTGTTCTCTTAATTCATCTCACAGAGTTACATCTGTATTTCGTGGATCTCTTTGCTAGCCTTATTTCTGTGGAATCTGAAAACAGATATTTCGGATCCCTTTGAAGACTATAGGGCCAAAGGAAATATCCTCCGATAACTAAGAGAAAGAAGCTTTCTGAGAAACGTCTCTGTGTTCTGTGTAATCATCTCACAGAGTTACAGCTTTCCCCTCAAGAAGCCTTTCGCTAAGACATTTCTTGTGGAATTGGCAAAGTGATATTTGAAAGCCCATAGAGGGCTATGGTGAAAAAGGAAATATCCTCAGATGAAATCTGGAAAGAAGCTTTCCGAAGAACTGCTTAGTGTTATGTTAATTCATCTCACAGAGTTACATCTGCATTTCTTGGATCTATTTGCTAGCCTTATTTCTGTGGAATCTGAGAACAGATATTTCGCATCCCTTTGAAGACTATAGGGCCAAAGGAAATATCCACCGATAACAAAGAGAAAGAAGCTTTGTGAGAAACTTCTTTGTGTTCTGTGAAATCATCTCACAGAGTTACAACTTTCCCCTCAAGAAGCCTTTCGCTAAGACAGTTCTTGTGGAATTGGCAAAGTGATATTTGGATGCCCATAGAGGGCTAGGGTGAAAAAGGCAATATCCTCAGATGAAATCTGGAAAGAAGCTTTTTGAGAAACTGCTTAGAGTTCTGTTAATTCATCTCACAGAGTTACATCTGTATTTCGTGGATCTCTTTGCTAGCCTTATTTCTGTGGAATCTGAGAACAGATATTTCGGAACCCTTTGAAGACTATAAGGCCAAAGGAAATATCCTCCGATAACAAAGTGAAAGAAGCTTTCTGAGAAACTTCCTTGTGTTCTGTGAAATCATCTCACAGAGTTAGAGCTTTCCCCTCAAGGAGCCTTTCGCTAAGGCAGTTCTTGTGGAATTGGCAAAGTGATATTGGGAAGCCCTTAGAGGACTATGGTGAAAAAGGAAATATCCTCAGATGAAATCTGGAAAGAAGCTTTCTGAGAAACTGCTTAGTGTTCTGTTACTTCATCTCACAGAGTTACATCTGTATTTCGTGGATCTCTTTGCTAGCGTTATTTCTTTGGAATCTGAGAACAGATATTTCGGATCCCTTTAGAGCCTAAAGGGCCAAAGGAAATATCCTCCGATAACAAAGAGCAAGAAGCTTTCTGAGAAACTTCTTTGTGTTCTGTGAAATCATCTCACAGAGTTACAGCTTTCCCCTCAACAAGCCTTTCGTTAAGCCAGTTCTTGTGGAATTGGCAAAGTGATATTGGGAAGCCCATAGAGGTCTATGGTGAAAAAGGAAATATCCTCAGTTGAAATCTGGAAAGAAGCTTTCTGAGGAACTGCTTAGTGTTCTGTTAATTCATCTCACAGAGTTACATCTGTATTTCGTGAATCTCTTTGCTAGTCTTATTTCTGTGGAATCTGAGAACACATATTTCGGATCCCTTTGAGAATTATAGGGCCTAAGGAAATATCCTCCGATAACAAAGAGAAAGATGCTCTCTGAGAAACTTCTTTGTGTCCTGTGAAATCTCTCACAGGGTTACAGCTTTCCCCTCAAGAAGCCTTACGCTAAGACAGTTCTTGCGGAATTGGCAAAGTGATATTGGGAAGCCCATAGAGGGCTATGGTGAAAAAGGAAATATCCTCAGACGAAATCTGGAAAGAAGCTTTCTGAGAAACTGCTGAGTGTTCTGTTAATTCATCTCACAGAGTTACATCTGTATTTCGTGGATCTCTTTGCTAGCCTTATTTCTGTGGAATCTGAGAACAGATATTTCGGATCCCTCTGAAGACTATAGGTCCAAAGGAAATATCCTCCGATAACAAAGAGAAAGGAGCTTTCTGAGAAACATCTTTGTGTTCTGTGAAATCATCTCACAGAGTTACAGCTTTCCCCTCAAGAAGCCTTTCGCTAAGACAGTTCTTGTGGAATTGGCAAAGTGATATTTGGAAGCCCATAGAGGGCTATGGTGAAAAAGGAAATATTCTCAGATGAAATCTGGAAAGAAGCTTTCTGAGGAACTGCTTGGTGTTCTGTTAATTCATCTCACAGAGTTACATCTGTATTTCGTGGATCTCTTTGCTAGCCTTATTTCTATGGAATCTGAGAAGAGATATTTCGGATCCCTTTGGAGACTATAGGGCCAAAGGAAATATCCTCGGATAACAAAGATAAAGAAGCTTTCTGAGAAACTTCTTTGTGTTCTCTGAAATCATCTCAGAGAGTTACAGCTTTCCCCTCAAGAAGCCTTTCGCTAAGACAGTTCTTGTGGAATTGGAAATGTGATATTTGGAAGCCCATAGAGGGCTATGGTGAAAAAGGAAATATCCTCAGATGAAATCTGGAAAGAACCTTTCTGAGAAACTGCTTAGTGTTCTGTTAATTCATCTCACAGAGTTACATATGTATTTCCTGGATCTCTTCGCTACCCTTATTTCTGTGGAATCTGAGAACAGATATTTCGGATCCCTTTGAAGACTATAGGGCCAAAGGAAACGTCCTCCGATAACAAACAGAAAGAAGCTTTCTGAGAAACTTCTTTGTGTTCTGTGAAATCTTCTCACAGAGTTACAGCTTTCCCCTCAACAAGCCTTTCGCTAAGCCAGTTCTTGAGGAATTGGCAAAGTGATATTGGGAAGCCCATAGAGGGCTATGGTGAAAAAGGAAATATCCTCAGTTGAAATCTGGAAAGAAGTTTTTTGAGAAACTGCTTAGTGTTCTGTTAATTCATCTCACAAGTTACATCTGTATTTCGTGGATGTCTTTGCTAGCCTTATTTCTGTGGAAACTGGAAGAGATATTTCGGATTCCTTTGGAGACTATAGGGCCAAAGGAAATATCCTCCGATTACAAAGAGAAAGAAGCTTTCTGAGAAACTTCTTTGTGTTCTGTGAAATCATCTCACAGAGTTACAGCTTTCCCCTCAAGAAGCCTTTCGCTAAGACAGTTCTTGTGGAATTGGCAAAGTGATATTTGGAAGCCCATAGAGGGCTATGGTGAAAAAGGAAATATCCTCAGATGAAATCTGGAAAGAACCTTTCTGAGAAACTGCTTAGTGTTCTGTTAATTCATCTCACAGAGTTACATCTGTATTTCCTGGATCTCTTTGCAAGCCTTATATCTGTGGAATCTGAGAACAGATATTTCGGATCCCTTTGATGACTATAGGCACAAAGGAAATATCCTCCGATAACAAAGAGAAAGAAGCTTTCTGAGAAACTTCTTTGTGTTCTATGAAATCATCTCACAGAGTTACAGCTTTCCCCGCAAAAAGACTTTCGCTATGCCAGTTCTTGTGGAATTGGCAAAGTGATATTGGGAAGCCCATAGAGGGCTATGGTGAAAAAGGAAATATCCTCAGACGAAATCTGGAAAGAAGCTTTCTGAGAAACTGCTTAGTGTTCTGTTAATTCATCTCACAGAGTTACATCTGTATTTCGTTGATCTCTTTGCTAGCCTTATTTCTGTGGAATCTGAGAACAGATATTTCGGATCCCTCTGAAGACTATTGGGCCAAAGGAAATATCCTCCGATAACAAAGAGAAAGAAGCTTTCTGAGAAACTTCTCTGTGTTCTGTGTAATCATCTCACAGAGTTACAGCTTTCCCCTCAAGAAGCCTTTCGCTAAGACATTTCTTGTGGAATTGGCAAAGTGATATTTGGAAGCCCATAGAGGGCTATGGTGAAAAAGGAAATATCCTGAGACGAAATCTGGAAAGAAGCTTTCTGAGAAACTGCTTAGTGTTCTGTTAATTCAACTTACCGAGTTACATCTGTATTTCGTGGATCTCTTTGCTAGCCTTATTTCTGTGGAATCTGAGAACAGATATTTTGGATCCCATTGAAGACTACAGGGCCAAAGGAAATATGCTCCGATAACAAAGAGAAAGAAGCTTTCTGAGAAACTTCTTTGTGTTCTGTGAAATCATCTCACAGAGTTACAGCTTTCCCTTCCAGAAGCCTTTCGCTAAGACAGTTCTTGTGGAATTGGCAAAGTGATATTTGGAAGCTCATAGAGGGCTATGGTGAAAAAGGAAATATCCTCAGACGAAATCTGGAAAGAACCTTTCTGAGAAACTGCTTAGTGTTCTGTTAATTCGTCTCACAGAGTTACATCTGTATTTCGTGGATCTCTTTTCTAGCCTTATTTGTATGGAATCTGAGAACTGATATTTCTGATCCCTTCGAAGACTATAGGGCCAAAGGAAATATCCTGCGATAACAAAGAGAAAGAAGCTTTCTGAGAAACTTCTTTGTGTTCTGTGAAATCATCTCACAGAAGTACAGCTTTCCATAGAAGAAGCCATTCGCTAAGACAGTTCTTGTGGAATTGGCAAAGTGATATTTGGAAGCCCATAGAGGGCTACGGTGAAAAAGGAAATATCCTCAGATGAAATCTGGAAAGAAGCTTTCTGAGAAACTGCTTAGTGTTCTGTTAATTCATCTCACAGAGTTACATCTGTATTTCGTGGATCTCTTTGCTAGACTTAATTCTGTGGAATCTGAGAACAGATATTTCGGATCCCATTGAAGACTATAGGGCCAAAGGAAATATCCTCCGACAACAAAGAGAAGGAAGCTTTCTGAGAAACTTCTTTGTGTTCTGTGAAATCATCTCGCAGAGTTACAGCTTTCCCCTCAAGAAGCCTTTCGCTAAGACAGTTCTTGTGGAATTGGCAAAGTGATATTAGGAAGCCCATAGAGGGCTACGATGAAAAAGGAAATATCCTGAGATGAAATCTGAAAAGAAGCTTTTTGAGAAACTGCTTAGTGATCTGTTAATTCATCTCACAGAATTACATCTGTATTTCGTGGATCTCTTGGCTAGCCTTAATCTGGGGAATTTGAGAACAGATATTTCGGATCCCTTTGGAGACTATAGGGCCAATGGAAATATCCTCCGATAACAAAGACAAAGAAGCTTTCTGAGAAACTTCTTTGTGTTCTGTGAAATCATCTCACAGAGTTACAGCTTTCCCTTCAAGAAGCCTTTCGCTAAGACAGTTCTTGTGGAACTGGCAAAGGGATATTTGGAAGCCCTTAGAGGGCTATGGTGAAAAAGGAAATATCCTCAGATGAAATCTCGAAAGAAGCTTTCTGAGAAACTGCTTAGTGTTCTGTTAATGCATCTCACAGAGTTACATCTGTATTTCGTGGATCTCTTTGCTAGCCTTATTTCTGTGGAATCTGAGAACAGATATTTCGGATCCCTTTGAAGACTATAGGGCCAAAGGAAATATCCTCCGATAACAAAGACAAAGAAGCTTTCTGAGAAACTTCTTTGTGTTCTGTGAAATCATCTCACAGAAGTACAGCTTTCCATAGAAGAAGCCATTCGCTAAGACAGTTTTTGTGGAATTGGCAAAGTGATATTTGGATGCCCTTAGAGGGCTATGTTGAAAAAGGAAATATCCTCAGATGAATTTTGGAAAGAAGATTTCTGAGAATCTGCTTAGTGTTCTGTTAATTCATCTCACAGAGTTACATCTGTATTTCGTGGATCTCTTTGCTTGCCTTATTTCTGTGGAATCTGAGAACATATATTTCGGATCCCTTTCAAGACTATAGAGCCAAAGGAAATATCCTCCGAAAACAAAGAGAAAGAAGCTTTCTGAGAAACTTCTTTGTGTTCTGTGAAATCACCTCACAGAGTTACAGCTTTCTCCTCAAGAAGCCTTTCGCTAAGGCAGTTCTTGTGGAATTGGCAAAGTGATATTGGGAAGCCCATAGAGGGCTATGGTGAAAAAGGAAATATCCTCAGATGAAATCTGGAAAGAAGTTTTCTGAGAAACTGCTTAGTGTTCTGTTAATTCATCTCACAGAGTTACATCTGTATTTCTTGGATCTCTTTGCTAGCCTTATTTCTGTGGAATCTGAGAACAGATATTTCGGATCCCTTGGAAGACTATAGGGCCAAAGGAAATATCCTCCGATACCAAAGAGAAAGAAGCTTTCTGAGAAACTTCTTTGTGTTCTGTGAAATCATTTCACAGAGTTACAGCTTTCCCCTCAACAAGCCTTTCGCTAAGCCAGTTCTTGTGGAATTGGCAAAGTGATATTCGGAAGCCCATAGAGGGCTACGGTGAAAAAGGAAATATCCTCAGTTGAAATCTGGAAAGAAGCTTTCTGAGAAACTGCTTAGTGTTCTGTTAATTCATCTCACAGAGTTACATCTGTTTTTCGTGGATCTCTTTGCTAGCCTTATTTCTGTGGAATCTGAGAACAGATATTTCGGATCCCTATGAAGACTATAGGGCCAAAGGAAATATCCTCGGATAACAAAGAGAAAGAAGCTTTCTGAGAAACTTCTTTGTGTTCTGTGAAATCATCTCTCAGAGTTACAGCTCTCCCCTCAAGAAGCCTTTCGCTAAGACAGTTCTTGTGGAATTGGCAAAGTGATATTTGGAAGCCCTTAGAAGGCTATGGTGAAAAAGGAAATATCCTCCGATGAAATCTGGAAAGAAGCTTTCTGAGAACCTGCTTAGTGTTCTGTTAATTCATCTCACCGAGTTACATCTGTATTTCGTGGATCTCTTTGCTAGCATTATTTCTGTGGAATCTGAGAACAGATATTTCGGATCCCTTTGAAGACTACAGGGCCAAAGGAAATATCCTCCGATAACAAAGAGAAAGAAGCTTTCTGAGAAACTTCTTTGTGTTCTGTGAAATCATCTCACAGAGTTACAGCTTTCCTCTAAAGAAGCCTTTCGCTAAGACAGTTCTTGTGGAATTGGAAAAGTGATATTTGGAAGCCCATAGAGGGCTATGGTGAAAAAGGAAATATCCTCAGACGAAATCTGGAAAGAACCTTTCTGAGAAACTGCTTAGTGTTCTGTTAATTCATCTCACAGAGTTACATCTGTATTTCGTGGATGTCTTTGCAAGTCTTATTTCTGTGGTATCTGAGAACAGATATTTCGGATCCCTTTGAAGACTATAGGGCCAAAGGAAATATCCTCCGTTAACAAAGACAACGAAGCTTTCTGAGAAACTTCTTTGTGTTCTGTGAAATCATCTCACAGAGTTACAGCTTTCCCCTCGAGAAGCCTTTCGCTAAGACAGTTCTTGTGGAATTGGCAAAGTGATATTGGGAAGCCCATAGAGGGCTATGGTGAAAAAGGAAATATCCTCAGACGAAATCTGGAAAGAAGCTTTCTGAGAAACTGCTTAGTGTTCTGTTAATTCATCTCACAGAGTTACATCTGTATTTCGTGGATCTCTTTGCTAGCCTTATTTCTGTGGAATCTGAGAAGAGATATTTCGGATCCCTTTGGAGACTATAGGGCCAAAGGAAATATCCTCCGATAACAAAGAGAAAGAAGCTTTCTGAGAAACTTCTTTGTGTTCTCTGAAATCATCTCACAGAGTTACAGCTTTCCCCTCAAGAAGCCTTTCGCTAAGACAGTTCTTGTGGAATTGGAAATGTGATATTTGGAAGCCCATAGAGGGCTATGGTGAAAAAGGAAATATCCTCAGATGAAATCTCGAAAGAAGCTTTCTGAGAAACTGCTTTGTCATGTGTCACTTCCACTCACAGAGTTACATCTGCATTTCGTGGATCCCTTTGCTAGCCTTATTTCTGTGGAATCTGAGAACAGATATTTCGGATCCCTTTGAAGACTATAGGGCCAAAGGAAACGTCCTCCGATAACAAAGACAAAGAAGCTTTCTGAGAAACTTCTTTGTGTTCTTTGAAATCTTCTCACAGAGTTACAGCTTTCCCCTCAACAAGCCTTTCGCTAAGCCAGTTCTTGAGGAATTGGCAAAGTGATATTGGGAAGACCATAGAGGGCTATGGTGAAAAAGGAAATAACCTCAGACGAAATCTGGAAAGAAACTTTCTGAGAAATTCCTTTGTGTTCTGTTAATTCATCTCACAAGTTACATCTGTATTTCGTGGATCTCTTTGCTAGCCTTATTTCTGTGGAAACTGGAAGAGATATTTCGGATCCCTTTGGAGACTATAGGGCCAAAGGAAATATCCTCCGATTACAAAGAGAAAGAAGCTTTCTGAGAAACTTCTTTGAGTTCTGTGAAATCATCTCACAGAGTTACAGCTTTCCCCTCAAGAAGCCTTACGCTAAGACAGTTCTTGTGGAATTGGCAAAGTGATATTTGGAAGCCCATAGAGGGCTATGGTGAAAAAGGAAATATCCTCAGATGAAATCTGGAAAGAAGGTTTCTGAGAAACTGCTTAGTGTTCTGTTAATTCATCTCACAGAGTTACATCTGTATTTCGTGGATCTCTTTGCTAGCTTTATTTCTGTGGAATCTGAGAACAGATATTTCGGATCCCTTTGAAGACTATATTGCGAAAGGAAATATCCTGCGATGACAAAGAGAAAGAAGCTTTCTGAGAAACTTCTTTGTGTTCTGTGAAATCATGTCACAGAGTTACAGCTTTCCCCTCGAGAAGCCTTTCGCTAAGACAGTTCTTGTGGAATTGGCAAAGTGATATTTGGAAGCCCATAGAGGGCTATGGTGAAAAATGAAATATCCTCCGATGAAATCTGGAAAGAAGCTTTCTGAGAAACTGCTTAGTGTTCTGTTAATTCAACTTACCGAGTTACATCTGTATTTCGTGGATCTCTTTGCTAGCCTTATTTCTGTGGAATCTGAGAACAGATATTTTGGATCCCTTTGAAGACTACAGGGCCAAAGGAAATATGCTCCGATAACAAAGAGAAAGAAGCTTTCTGAGAAACTTCTTTGTGTTCTGTGAAATCATCTCACAGAGTTACAGCTTTCCCTTCAAGAAGCCTTTCGCTAAGACAGTTCTTGTGGAATTGGCAAAGTGATATTTGGAAGCCCATAGAGGGCTATGGAGAAAAAGGAAATATCCTCAGACGAAATCTGGAAAGAACCTTTCTGAGAAACTGCTTAGTGTTCTGTTAATTCATCTCACAGAGTTACATCTGTATTTCGTGGATCTCTTTGCTAGCCTTATTTGTGTGGAATCAGAGAACTGATATTTCTGATCCCTTTGAAGACTATAGGGCCAAAGGAAATATCCTGCGATAACAAAGAGAAAGAAGCTTTCTGAGAAACTTCTTTGTGTTCTGTGAAATCATCTCAGAGACGTACAGCTTTCCATAGAAGAAGCCATTCGCTAAGACAGTTCTTGTGGAATTGGCAAAGTGATATTTGGAAGCCCATAGAGGGCTACGGTGAAAAAGGAAATATCCTCAGATGAAATCTGTACAGAACCTTTCTGAGAAACTGCTTAGTGTTCTGTTAATTCATCTCACAGAGTTACATCTGTATTTCGTGGATCTCTTTGCTAGCCTTAATTCTGTGGAATCTGAAAACAGATATTTCGGATCCCATTGAAGACTATAGGGCCAAAGGAAATATCCTCCGATAACAAAGAGAAGGAAGCTTTCTGAGAAACTTCTTTGTGTTCTGTGAAATCATCTCGCAGAGTTACAGCTTTTTCCTCAAGAAGCCTTTCGCTAAGACAGTTCTTGTGGAATTGTCAAAGTGATATGGGGAAGCCCGTAGAGGGCTATGGTGAAAAAGGAAATATCCTCAGACGAAATCGGGAAAGAAGCTTTTTGAGAAAATGCTTAGTGTTCTGTTAATTCATCTCACAGAGTTACATCTGTATTTCGTGGATCTCTTTGCTAGCCTTATTTCTGTGGAAGCTGAGAAGAGATATTTCGGATCCCTTTGAAGACTATAGGGACAAAGGAAATATCCTCCAATAACAAAGAGAAAGAAGCTTTCTGAGAAACTTCTTTGTATTCTGTGAAATCATCTCACAGAGTTACAGCTTTCCCCTCAAGAAGCCTTTCGCTAAGACTGTTATTGTGGAATTGGCAAAGTGATATTAGGAAGCCCATAGAGGGCTACGGTGAAAAAGGAAATATCCTCAGATGAAATCTGAAAAGAAGCTTTTTGAGAAACTGCTTAGTGTTCTGTTAATTCATCTCACAGACTTACATCTGTATTTCGTGGATCTCTTTGCTAGCCTTATTTCTGTGGAATCTGAGAACAGATATTTCGGATCCCTTTGGAGACTATAGGGCCAAAGGAAATATCCTCCGATAACAAAGAGAAAGAAGCTTTCTGAGAAACTTCTTTGTGTTCTGTGAAATCATCTCACAGAGTTACAGCTTTCCCCTGAAGAAGCCTTTCGCTAAGACAGTTCTTGTGGAATTGGCAAAGGGATATTTGGAAGCCCTTAGAGGGCTATGGTGAAAAAGGAAATATCCTCAGATGAAATCTCGAAAGAAGCTTTCTGAGAAACTGCTTAGTGTTCTGTTAATGCATCTCACAGAGTTACATCTGTATTTCGTGGATCTCTTTGCTAGCCTTATTTCTGTGGAATCTGAGAACAGATATTTCGGATCCCTTTGAAGACAATAGAGTCAAAGGAAATACCCTCCGATAACAAAGAGAAAGAAGCTTTCTGAGAAACTTCTTTGTGTTCTGTGAAATCATCTCACAGAGTTACAGCTTTCCCCTCAACAAGCCTTTCGCTAAGCCAGTTCTTGTGGAAATGGTAAAGTGATATTGGGAAGGCCAAGAGGGCTATGGTGAAAAAGGAAATATCCTCAGTTGAAATCTGGAAAGAAGCTTTCTGAGAAACTGCTTAGTGTTCTGTTAATTCATCTCACAGAGTTACATCTGTATTTCGTGGATCTCTTTGCTAGCCTTATTTCTGTGGAATCTGAGAACAGATATTTCGGATCCCTCTGAAGGCTATAGGGCCAAAGGAAATATCCTCCGATAACAAAGAGAAAGAAGCTTTCTGAGAAACTTCTTTGTGTTCTGTGAAATCATCTCACAGAGTTACAGCTTTCCCCTCAAGAATCCTTTCGCTAAGACAGTTCTTGTGGAATTGTCAAAGTGATATTGTGAAGCCCCTAGAGGACTATGGTGAAAAAGGAAATATCCTCAGATGAAATCTGGAAAGAAGGTTTCTGAGAAACTGCTTAGGGTTCTGTTAATTCATCTCACAGAGTTACATCTGTATTTCGTGAATCTCTTTGCTAGCCTTGTTTTTGTGGAATCTGAGACAGATATTTCTGTTCCCTTTGAAGACGATAGGGCCAATGGAAATATCCTCCGATAACAAAGAGAAAGAAGCTTTCTGAGAAACTTCTTTGTGTTCTGTGAAATCATCTCACAGAGTTACAGCTTTCCCCTCAAGAAGCCTTTCGCTAGGACAGTTCTTGTGGAATTGGCAAAGTGATATTTGGAAGCCCTTAGAGGGATATGGAGAAAAAGGAAATATCCTCAGATGAAATCTCGAAAGAAGCTTTCTGAGAAACTGCTTAGTGTTCTGTTAATGCATCTCACAGCGTTGCATCTGTATTTCGTGGATCTCTTTGCTAGCCTTATTTCTGTGGAATCTGAGAAGAGATATTTCGGATCCCTTTGAAGACTATACGGCCAAAGGAAATATCCTCCGATAACAAAGAGAAAGAAGCTTTCTGAGAAACTTCTTTGTGTTCTGTGAAATCATCTCACAGAATTACACCTTTACATAGAAGAAGCCATTCGCTAAGACAGTTTTTGTGGAATTGGCAAAGTGATATTTGGATGCCCTTAGAGGGCTATGTTGAAAAAGGAAATATCCTCAGATGAAATTTGGAAAGAAGATTTCTGAGAATCTGCTTAGTGTTCTGTTAATTCATCTCACAGAGTTACATCTGTATTTCGTGGATCTCTTTGCTTGCCTTATTTCTGTGGAATCTGAGAACATATATTTCGGATCCCTTTCAAGACTATAGAGCCAAAGGAAATATCCTCCGAAAACAAAGAGAAAGAAGCTTTCTGAGAAACTTCTTTGTGTTCTGTGAAATCACCTCACAGAGTTACAGCTTTCTCCTCAAGAAGCCTTTCGCTAAGGCAGTTCTTGTGGAATTGGCAAAGTGATATTGGGAAGCCCATAGAGGGCTATGGTGAAAAAGGAAATACCCTCAGACGAAATCTGGAAAGAAGTTTTCTGAAAAACTGCTTAGTGTTCTGTTAATTCATCTCACAGAGTTACATCTGTATTTCTTGGATCTCTTTGCTAGCCTTATTTCTGTGGAATCTGAGAACAGATATTTCGGATCCCTTTGAAGACTATAGGGCCAAAGGAAATATCCTCCGATACCAAAGAGAAAGAAGCTTTCTGAGAAACTCCTTTGTGTTCTGTGAAATCATCTCACAGAGTTACAGCTTTCCCCTCAAGAAGCCTTTCGCTAAGACAGTTCTAGTGGAATTGGCAAAGTGATATTTGGAAGCCCATAGAGGGCTATGGTGAAAAAGGAAATATCCTCAGATGAAATCTCGAAAGAAGCTTTCTGAGAAACTGCTTTGTCATGTGTCACTTCCACTCACAGAGTTACATCTGCATTTCGTGGATCTCTTTGCTAGCCTTATTTCTGTGGAATCTGAGAACAGATATTTCGGATCCCTTTGAAGACTATAGGGCCAAAGGAAATATCCTCCGATAACAAAGAGAAAGAAGCTTTCTGAGAAACTTCTTAGTGTTTTGTGAAATCATCTCACAGAGTTACAGCTTTCCCCTCCAGAAGCCTTTCGCTAAGACAGTTCTTGTGGAATTGGCAAAGTGATATTTGGAAGCCCATAGAGAGCTATGGTGAAAAAGGAAATATCCTCAGATGAAATCTGGAAAGAAGCTTTCTGAAGAACTGCTTAGTGTTCTGTTAATTCGTCTCACAGAGTTATATCTGTATTTCCTGGATCTCTTTGCTCGCCTTATTTCTGTGGAATCTTAGAACAGATATTTCGGATCCCTTTGAAGACTATAGGGCCAAAGGAAAAATCCACCGATAACAAAGAGAAAGAAGCTTTCTGAGAAACTTCTTTGTGTTCTGTGAAATCATCTCACAGAGTTACAGCTTTCCCCTCAAGAAGCCTTTCGCTAAGACAGTTCTTGTGGAATTGGCAAAGTGATATTTGGAAGCCCTTAGAAGGCTATGGTGAAAAAGGAAATATCCTCAGTTGAAATCTGGGAAGAAGCTTTCTGAGAAACTGCTTAGTGTTCTGTTAATTCATCTCACAGAGTTACATCTGTATTTCCTGGATCTCTTTTCTAGCCTTATTTATGTGGAATCTGAGAGCAGATATTTCGGATCCCTTTGAAGAATATTGGGACAAAGGAAATATCCTCCGATAACAAAGAGAAAGAAACTTTCTGAGAAACTTCTTTGTGTTCTGTGAAATCAGCTCACAGACTTACAGCTTTCCCCTCAACAAGCCTTTCGCTGAGCCAGTTCTTGTGGAATTGGCAAGGTGATATTGGGAACCCACAGAGGGCTATGGTGAAAAAGGAAATATCCTCAGATGAAATCTGGAAAGAAGCTTTCTGAGAAACTGCTTAGTGTTCTGTTAATTCATCTCACAGAGTTACATCTGTATTTCGTGGATCTCTTTGCTAGCCTTATTTCTGTGGAATCTGAGAACAGATATTTCGGATCCCTTTGAAGTCGATAGGACCAAAGGAAATATCCTCCGATAACAAAGACAAAGAAGCATTCTGAGAAACTTCTTTGTGTTCTGTGAAATCATCTCACAGAGTTACAGCTTTCCCCTCAAGAAGCCTTTCGCTAAGACAGTTCTTCTGGAATTGGCAAAGTGATATTGGGAAGCCCCTAGAGGGCTATGGTGAAAAAGGAAATATCCTCAGATGAAATCTCGAAAGAAGCTTTCTGAGAAACTGCTTAGTGTTCCGTTAATTCATCTCACAGAGTTACATCTGTATTTCGTGGATCTCTTTGGTTGCCTTATTTCTGTGGAATCTGAGAACAGATAGTTCGGATCCCTTTAAAGACGATAGGGCTAAAGGAAATATCCTCCTATAACAAAGAGAAAGAAGCTTTCTGAGAAACTTCTTTGTGTTCTTCAAAATCATCTTACAGAGTTACAGCTTTCCCCTCAAGAAGCCTTTCGTTACGACAGTTCTTGTGGAATTGGCAAAGTGATATTGGGAAGACCATAGAGGGCTATGGTGAAAAAGGAAATATCCTCATATGAAATCTAGAAAGAAGCTTTCTGAGAAACTGCTTAGTCTTCTGTTAATGCATCTCACAGAGATACATCTGTATTTCGTGGATCTCTTTGCTAGCCTTGTTTCTGAGGAATCTGAGAACAGATATTTCGGATCCCTTTGAAGTCGATATGGCCAAAGGAAATATCCTCCGATAACAAAGAGAAAGAAGCTTTCTGAGAAACTTCTTTGTGTTCTGTGAAATCATCTCAGAGAGTTACAGCTTTCCCCTCAAGAAACCTTTCGCTAAGACAGTTCTTGTGGAATTGACACAGTGATATTGGGAAGCCCATAGAGGGCTATGGTGAAAAAGGAAATATCCTCTGATGAAATCTGGAAAGAAGCTTTCTGAGAAACTACTTAGTGTTCTGTTAATTCACCTCACAGAGTTACATCTGTATTTCGTGGATCTCTTTGCTAGCCTTATTTCTGTGGAATCTGAGAACAGATATTTCGCATCCCTTTGAAGACTACAGGGCCAAAGGAAATATCCTCCGATAACAAAGACAAAGAAGCTTTCTGAGAAACTTCTTTGTGTTCTGTGAAATCATCTAACAGAGTTACAACTTTCCCCTCAAGAAGCCTTTCGCTAAGACAGTTCTTGTGTAATTGGCACAGTGATATTTGGAAGCCCATAGAGGGCTATGGTGAAAAAGGAAATATCCTCAGATGAATCTGGAAAGAAGCTTTCTGAGAAACTGCTTAGTGTTCTGTTAATTCATCTCACAGAGTTACATCTGTATTTCGTGGATCCCTTTGCTAGCCTTATTTCTGTGGAATCTGAGAACAGATATTTCGGATCCCTTTGAAGTCGATAGGGCCAAAGGAAATATCCTCCGATAACAAAGAGAAAGAAGCTTTCTGAGAAACTTCTTTGTGTTCTGTGAAATCATCTCACAGAGTTACAGCTTTCCCCTCAAGAAGCCTTTCGCTAAGACAGTTCTTGTGGAATTGGCAAAGTGATATTGGGAAGCCCCTAGAGGGCTATGGTGAAAAAGGAAATATCCTCAGATGAAATGTCGAAAGAAGCTTTCTGAGAAACTGCTTAGTGTTCTGTTAATTCATCTCACAGAGTTACATCTATATTTCATGGATCTCTTTGGTTGCCTTATTTCTGTGGAATCTGAGAACAGATATTTCGGATCCCTTTAAAGACGATAGGGCTAAAGGAAATATCCTCCTATAACAAAGAGAAAGAAGCTTTCTGAGAAACTTCTTTGTGTTCTGCAAAATCATCTTACAGAGTTATAGCTTTCCCCTCAAGAAGCCTTTCGTTACGACAGTTCTTGTGGAATTGGCAAAGTGATATTGGGAAGACCATAGAGGGCTACGGTGAAAAAGGAAATATCCTCCGATGAAATCTAGAAAGAAGCTTTCTGAGAAACTGCTTAGTCTTCTGTTAATGCATCTCACAGAGTTACATCTGTATTTCGTGGATCTCTTTGCTAGCCTTGTTTCTGAGGAATCTGAGAATAGATATTTCGGATCCCTTTGAAGTCGATATGGCCAAAGGAAATATCCTCCGATAACAAAGAGAAAGAAGCTCTCTGAGAAACTGTTTTGTGTTCTCTGAAATCATCTCACAGAGTTACAGCTTTCCCCTCAAGAAGCCTTTCGCTAAGACAGTTCTTGTGGAATTGACACAGTGAGATTGGGAAGCCCATAGAGGGCTATGGTGAAAAACGAAATATCCTCTGATGAAATCTGGAAAGAAGCTTTCTGAGAAACTGCTTAGTGTTCTGTTAATTCACCTCACAGAGTTACATCTGTATTTCGTGGATCTCTTTGCTAGCCTTATTTCTGTGGAATCTGAGAACAGATATTTCGGATCCCTTTGAACTACAGGGCCAAAGGAAATAAACTCCGATAACAAAGACAAAGAAGCTTTCTGAGAAACTTCTTTGTGTTCTGTGAAATCATCTAACAGAGTTACAACTTTCCCCTGAAGAAGCCTTTCGCTAAGACAGTTCTTGTGGAATTGGAAATGTGATATTTGGAAGCCCATAGAGGGCTATGGTGAAAAAGGAAATATCCTCAGATGAAATCTCGAAAGAAGCTTTCTGAGAAACTGCTTTGTCAAGTGTCACTTCCACTCACAGAGTTACATCTGCATTTCGTGGATCTCTTTGCTAGCCTTATTTCTGTGGAATCTGAGAACAGATATTTCGGATCCCTTTGAAGACTATAGGGCCAAAGGAAACGTCCTCCGATAACAAAGACAAAGAAGCTTTCTGAGAAACTTCTTTGTGTTCTCTGAAATCTTCTCACAGAGTTACAGCTTTCCCCTCAACAAGCCTTTCGCTAAGCCAGTTCTTGAGGAATTGGCAAAGTGATATTGGGAAGACCATAGAGGGCTATGGTGAAAAAGGAAATAACCTCAGACGAAATCTGGAAAGAAACTTTCTGAGAAATTCCTTTGTGTTCTGTTAATTCATCTCACAAGTTACATCTGTATTTCGTGGATCTCTTTGCTAGCCTTATTTCTGTGGAAACTGGAAGAGATATTTCGGATCCCTTTGGAGACTATAGGGCCAAAGGAAATATCCTCCGATTACAAAGAGAAAGAAGCTTTCTGAGAAACTTCTTTGAGTTCTGTGAAATCATCTCACAGAGTTACAGCTTTCCCCTCAAGAAGCCTTACGCTAAGACAGTTCTTGTGGAATTGGCAAAGTGATATTTGGAAGCCCATAGAGGGCTATGGTGAAAAAGGAAATATCCTCAGATGAAATCTGGAAAGAAGGTTTCTGAGAAACTGCTTAGTGTTCTGTTAATTCATCTCACAGAGTTACATCTGTATTTCGTGGATCTCTTTGCTAGCTTTATTTCTGTGGAATCTGAGAACAGATATTTCGGATCCCTTTGAAGACTATATTGCGAAAGGAAATATCCTGCGATGACAAAGAGAAAGAAGCTTTCTGAGAAACTTCTTTGTGTTCTGTGAAATCATGTCACAGAGTTACAGCTTTCCCCTCGAGAAGCCTTTCGCTAAGACAGTTCTTGTGGAATTGGCAAAGTGATATTTGGAAGCCCATAGAGGGCTATGGTGAAAAATGAAATATCCTCCGATGAAATCTGGAAAGAAGCTTTCTGAGAAACTGCTTAGTGTTCTGTTAATTCAACTTACCGAGTTACATCTGTATTTCGTGGATCTCTTTGCTAGCCTTATTTCTGTGGAATCTGACAACAGATATTTTGGATCCCTTTGAAGACTACAGGGCCAAAGGAAATATGCTCCGATAACAAAGAGAAAGAAGCTTTCTGAGAAACTTCTTTGTGTTCTGTGAAATCATCTCACAGAGTTACAGCTTTCCCTTCAAGAAGCCTTTCGCTAAGACAGTTCTTGTGGAATGGGCAAAGTGATATTTGGAAGCCCATAGAGGGCTATGGTGAAAAAGGAAATATCCTCAGACGAAATCTGGGAAGAACCTTTCTGAGAAACTGCTTAGTGTTCTGTTAATTCATCTCACAGAGTTACATCTGTATTTCGTGGATCTCTTTGCTAGCCTTATTTGTGTGGAATCAGAGAACTGATATTTCTGATCCCTTTGAAGACTATAGGGCCAAAGGAAATATCCTGCGATAACAAAGAGAAAGAAGCTTTTTGAGAAACTTCTTTGTGTTCTGTGAAATCATCTCACAGAAGCACAGCTTTCCATAGAAGAAGCCATTCGCTAAGACAGTTCTTGTGGAATTGGCAAAGTGATATTTGGAAGCCCATAGAGGGCTACGGTGAAAAAGGAAATATCCTCAGATGAAATCTGGAAAGAACCTTTCTGAGAAACTGCTTAGTGTTCTGTTAATTCATCTCACAGAGTTACATCTGTATTTCGTGGATATCTTTGCTAGCCTTAATTCTGTGGAATCTGAAAACAGATATTTCGGATCCCATTGAAGACTATAGGGCCAAAGGAAATATCCTCCGATAACAAAGAGAAGGAAGCTTTCTGAGAAACTTCTTTGTGTTCTGTGAAATCATCTCGCAGAGTTACAGCTTTTTCCTCAAGAAGCCTTTCGCTAAGACAGTTCTTGTGGAATTGTCAAAGTGATATGGGGAAGCCCGTAGAGGGCTATGGTGAAAAAGGAAATATCCTCAGACGAAATCGGGAAAGAAGCTTTTTGAGAAAATGCTTAGTGTTCTGTTAATTCATCTCACAGAGTTACATCTGTATTTCGTGGATCTCTTTGCTAGCCTTAT
This sequence comes from Macaca fascicularis, assembly GCF_037993035.2. Taxonomy (NCBI): domain Eukaryota; kingdom Metazoa; phylum Chordata; class Mammalia; order Primates; family Cercopithecidae; genus Macaca; species Macaca fascicularis. Next base: position 31,713,212 of record NC_088389.1, read on the forward strand.
TTCTGTGGAATCTGAGAAGAGATATTTCGGATCCCTTTGAAGACTATAGGGACAAAGGAAATATCCTCCAATAACAAAGAGAAAGAAGCTTTCTGAGAAACTTCTTTGTGTTCTGTGAAATCATCTCACAGAGTTACAGCTTTCCCCTCAAGAAGCCTTTCGCTAAGACTGTTATTGTGGAATTGGCAAAGTGATATTAGGAACCCATAGAGGGCTACGGTGAAAAAGGAAATATCCTCAGATGAAATCTGAAAAGAAGCTTTTTGAGAAACTGCTTAGTGTTCTGTTAATTCATCTCACAGAGTTACATCTGTATTTCGTGGATCTCTTTGGTAGCCTTATTTCTGTGGAATCTGAGAACAGATATTTCGGATCCCTTTGGAGACTATAGGGCCAAAGGAAATATCCTCCGATAACAAAGAGAAAGAAGCTTTCTGAGAAACTTCTTTGTGTTCTGTGAAATCATCTCACAGAGTTACAGCTTTCCCCTGAAGAAGCCTTTCGCTAAGACAGTTCTTGTGGAATTGGCAAAGGGATATTTGGAAGCCCTTTGAGGGCTATGGTGAAAAAGGAAATATCCTCAGATGAAATCTCGAAAGAAGCTCTGAGAAACTGCTTAGTGTTCTGTTAATGCATCTCACAGAGTTACATCTGTATTTCGTGGATCTCTTTGCTAGCCTTATTTCTGTGGAATCTGAGAACAGATATTTCGGATCCCTTTGAAGACAATAGAGTCAAAGGAAATACCCTCCGATAACAAAGAGAAAGAAGCTTTCTGAGAAACTTCTTTGTGTTCTGTGAAATCATCTCACAGAGTTACAGCTTTCCCCTCAACAAGCCTTTCGCTAAGCCAGTTCTTGTGGAAATGGTAAAGTGATATTGGGAAGGCCAAGAGGGCTACGGTGAAAAAGGAAATATCCTCAGTTGAAATCTGGAAAGAAGCTTTCTGAGAAACTGCTTAGTGTTCTGTTAATTCATCTCACAGAGTTACATCTGTATTTCGTGGATCTCTTTGCTAGCCTTATTTCTGTGGAATCTGAGAACAGATATTTCGGATCCCTCTGAAGGCTATAGGGCCAAAGGAAATATCCTCCGATAACAAAGAGAAAGAAGCTTTCTGAGAAACTTCTTTGTGTTCTGTGAAATCATCTCACAGAGTTACAGCTTTCCCCTCAAGAATCCTTTCGCTAAGACAGTTCTTGTGGAATTGTCAAAGTGATATTGTGAAGCCCCTAGAGGACTATGGTGAAAAAGGAAATATCCTCAGATGAAATCTGGAAAGAAGCTTTCTGAGAAACTGCTTAGTGTTCTGTTAATTCATCTCACAGAGTTACATCTGTATTTCGTGAATCTCTTTGCTAGCCTTGTTTTTGTGGAATCTGAGACAGATATTTCTGTTCCCTTTGAAGACGATAGGGCCAATGGAAATATCCTCCGATAACAAAGAGAAAGAAGCTTTCTGAGAAACTTCTTTGTGTTCTGTGAAATCATCTCACAGAGTTACAGCTTTCCCCTCAAGAAGCCTTTCGCTAGGACAGTTCTTGTGGAATTGGCAAAGTGATATTTGGAAGCCCTTAGAGGGATATGGAGAAAAAGGAAATATCCTCAGATGAAATCTCGAAAGAAGCTTTCTGAGAAACTGCTTAGTGTTCTGTTAATGCATCTCACAGCGTTGCATCTGTATTTCGTGGATCTCTTTGCTAGCCTTATTTCTGTGGAATCTGAGAAGAGATATTTCGGATCCCTTTGAAGACTATACGGCCAAAGGAAATATCCTCCGATAACAAAGAGAAAGAAGCTTTCTGAGAAACTTCTTTGTGTTCTGTGAAATCATCTCACAGAAGTACAGTTTTACATAGAAGAAGCCATTCGCTAAGACAGTTTTTGTGGAATTGGCAAAGTGATATTTGGATGCCCTTAGAGGGCTATGTTGAAAAAGGAAATATCCTCAGATGAAATTTGGAAAGAAGATTTCTGAGAATCTGCTTAGTGTTCTGTTAATTCATCTCACAGAGTTACATCTGTATTTCGTGGATCTCTTTGCTTGCCTTATTTCTGTGGAATCTGAGAACATATATTTCGGATCCCTTTCAAGACTATAGAGCCAAAGGAAATATCCTCCGAAAACAAAGAGAAAGAAGCTTTCTGAGAAACTTCTTTGTGTTCTGTGAAATCACCTCACAGAGTTACAGCTTTCTCCTCAAGAAGCCTTTCGCTAAGGCAGTTCTTGTGGAATTGGCAAAGTGATATTGGGAAGCCCATAGAGGGCTATGGTGAAAAAGGAAATACCCTCAGACGAAATCTGGAAAGAAGTTTTCTGAAAAACTGCTTAGTGTTCTGTTAATTCATCTCACAGAGTTACATCTGTATTTCTTGGATCTCTTCGCTAGCCTTATTTCTGTGGAATCTGAGAACAGATATTTCGGATCCCTTTGAAGACTATAGGGCCAAAGGAAATATCCTCCGATACCAAAGAGAAAGAAGCTTTCTGAGAAACTCCTTTGTGTTCTGTGAAATCATCTCACAGAGTTACAGCTTTCCCCTCAAGAAGCCTTTCGCTAAGACAGTTCTAGTGGAATTGGCAAAGTGATATTTGGAAGCCCATAGAGGGCTATGGTGAAAAAGGAAATATCCTCAGATGAAATCTCGAAAGAAGCTTTCTGAGAAACTGCTTTGTCATGTGTCACTTCCACTCACAGAGTTACATCTGCATTTCGTGGATCTCTTTGCTAGCCTTATTTCTGTGGAATCTGAGAACAGATATTTCGGATCCCTTTGAAGACTATAGGGCTAAAGGAAATATCCTCCGATAACAAAGAGAAAGAAGCTTTCTGAGAAACTTCTTAGTGTTTTGTGAAATCATCTCACAGAGTTACAGCTTTCCCCTCCAGGAGCCTTTCGCTAAGACAGTTCTTGTGGAATTGGCAAAGTGATATTTGGAAGCCCATAGAGAGCTATGGTGAAAAAGGAAATATCCTCAGATGAAATCTGGAAAGAAGCTTTCTGAAGAACTGCTTAGTGTTCTGTTAATTCGTCTCACAGAGTTATATCTGTATTTCCTGGATCTCTTTGCTCGCCTTATTTCTGTGGAATCTTAGAACAGATATTTCGGATCCCTTTGAAGACTATAGGGCCAAAGGAAAAATCCACCGATAACAAAGAGAAAGAAGCTTTCTGAGAAACTTCTTTGTGTTCTGTGAAATCATCTCACAGAGTTACAGCTTTCCCCTCAAGAAGCCTTTCGCTAAGACAGTTCTTGTGGAATTGGCAAAGTGATATTTGGAAGCCCTTAGAAGGCTATGGTGAAAAAGGAAATATCCTCAGTTGAAATCTGGGAAGAAGCTTTCTGAGAAACTGCTTAGTGTTCTGTTAATTCATCTCACAGAGTTACATCTGTATTTCCTGGATCTCTTTTCTAGCCTTATTTATGTGGAATCTGAGAGCAGATATTTCGGATCCCTTTGAAGAATATTGGGACAAAGGAAATATCCTCCGATAACAAAGAGAAAGAAACTTTCTGAGAAACTTCTTTGTGTTCTGTGAAATCAGCTCACAGACTTACAGCTTTCCCCTCAACAAGCCTTTCGCTGAGCCAGTTCTTGTGGAATTGGCAAGGTGATATTGGGAACCCACAGAGGGCTATGGTGAAAAAGGAAATATCCTCAGATGAAATCTGGAAAGAAGCTTTCTGAGAAACTGCTTAGTGTTCTGTTAATTCATCTCACAGAGTTACATCTGTATTTCGTGGATCTCTTTGCTAGCCTTATTTCTGTGGAATCTGAGAACAGATATTTCGGATCCCTTTGAAGTCGATAGGACCAAAGGAAATATCCTCCGATAACAAAGACAAAGAAGCATTCTGAGAAACTTCTTTGTGTTCTGTGAAATCATCTCACAGAGTTACAGCTTTCCCCTCAAGAAGCCTTTCGCTAAGACAGTTCTTCTGGAATTGGCAAAGTGATATTGGGAAGCCCCTAGAGGGCTATGGTGAAAAAGGAAATATCCTCAGATGAAATCTCGAAAGAAGCTTTCTGAGAAGCTGCTTAGTGTTCTGTTAATTCATCTCACAGAGTTACATCTGTATTTCGTGGATCTCTTTGGTTGCCTTATTTCTGTGGAATCTGAGAACAGATAGTTCGGATCCCTTTAAAGCCGATAGGGCTAAAGGAAATATCCTCCTATAACAAAGAGAAAGAAGCTTTCTTAGAAACTTCTTTGTGTTCTTCAAAATCATCTTACAGAGTTACAGATTTCCCCTCAAGAAGCCTTTCGTTACGACAGTTCTTGTGGAATTGGCAAAGTGATATTGGGAAGACCATAGAGGGCTATGGTGAAAAAGGAAATATCCTCATATGAAATCTAGAAAGAAGCTTTCTGAGAAACTGCTTAGTCTTCTGTTAATGCATCTCACAGAGATACATCTGTATTTCGTGGATCTCTTTGCTAGCCTTGTTTCTGAGGAATCTGAGAACAGATATTTCGGATCCCTTTGAAGTCGATATGGCCAAAGGAAATATCCTCCGATAACAAAGAGAAAGAAGCTTTCTGAGAAACTTCTTTGTGTTCTGTGAAATCATCTCAGAGAGTTACAGCTTTCCCCTCAAGAAGCCTTTCGCTAAGACAGTTCTTGTGGAATTGACACAGTGATATTGGGAAGCCCATAGAGGGCTACGGTGAAAAAGGAAATATCCTCTGATGAAATCTGGAAAGAAGCTTTCTGAGAAACTACTTAGTGTTCTGTTAATTCACCTCACAGAGTTACATCTGTATTTCGTGGATCTCTTTGCTAGCCTTATTTCTGTGGAATCTGAGAACAGATATTTCGCATCCCTTTGAAGACTACAGGGCCAAAGGAAATAACCTCCGATAACAAAGACAAAGAAGCTTTCTGAGAAACTTCTTTGTGTTCTGTGAAATCATCTAACAGAGTTACAACTTTCCCCTCAAGAAGCCTTTCGCTAAGACAGTTCTTGTGTAATTGGCACAGTGATATTTGGAAGCCCATAGAGGGCTATGGTGAAAAAGGAAATATCCTCAGATGAAATCTGGAAAGAAGCTTTCTGAGAAACTGCTTAGTGTTCTGTTAATTCATCTCACAGAGTTACATCTGTATTTCGTGGATCTCTTTGCTAGCTTTATTTCTGTGGAATCTGAGAACAGATATTTCGGATCCCTTTGAAGACTATAGGGCCAAAGGAAATATCCTCCGATAACAAAGAGAAAGAAGCTTTCTGAGAAACTTCTTTGTGTTCTGTGAAATCATCTCACAGAGTTACAGCTTTCCCGTCAACAAGCCTTTCGCTAAGCCAGTTCTTGTGGAATTGGCAAAGTGATATTGGGAAGCCCATAGAGGGCTATGGTGAAAAGGAAATATCCTCAGATGAAATCTGGAAAGAAGCTTTCTGAGAAACCGCTTAGTGTTCTGTTAATTCATCTCACAGAGTTACATCTGTATTTCGTTGATCTCTTTGTTAGCCTTATTTCTGTGGAATCTGAGAACAGATATTTCGGATCCCTTTGAAGTCGATAGGGCCAAAGGAAATATCCTCCGATAACAAAGAGAAAGAAGCTTTCTGAGAAACTTCTTTGTGTTCTGTGAAATCATCTCACAGAGTTACAGCTTTCCCCTCAAGAAGCCTTTCGCTAAACAGTTCTTGTGGAATTGGCAAAGTGATATTGGGAAGCCCCTAGAGGGCTATGGTGAAAAAGGAAATATCCTCAGATGAAATCTCGAAAGAAGCTTTCTGAGAAACTGCTTAGTGTTCTGTTAATTCATCTCACAGAGTTACATCTATATTTCATGGATCTGTTTGGTTGCCTTATTTCTGTGGAATCTGAGAACAGATATTTCGGATCCCTTTAAAGACGATAGGGCTAAAGGAAATATCCTCCTATAACAAAGAGAAAGAAGCTTTCTGAGAAACTTCTTTGTGTTCTGCAAAATCATCTTACAGAGTTACAGCTTTCCCCTCAAGAAGCCTTTCGTTACGACAGTTCTTGTGGAATTGGCAAAGTGATATTGGGAAGACCATAGAGGGCTATGGTGAAAAAGGAAATATCCTCCGATGAAATCTAGAAAGAACCTTTCTGAGAAACTGCTTAGTCTTCTGTTAATGCATCTTACAGAGATACATCTGTATTTCGTGGATCTCTTTGCTAGCCTTGTTTCTGAGGAATCTGAGAATAGATATTTCGGATCCCTTTGAAGTCGATATGGCCAAAGGAAATATCCTCCGATAACAAAGAGAAAGAAGCTCTCTGAGAAACTGTTTTGTGTTCTCTGAAATCATCTCACAGAGTTACAGCTTTCCCCTCAAGAAGCCTTTCGCTAAGACAGTTCTTGTGGAATTGACACAGTGAGATTGGGAAGCCCATAGAGGGCTATGGTGAAAAAGGAAATATCCTCTGATGAAATCTGGAAAGAAGCTTTCTGAGAAACTGCTTAGTGTTCTGTTAATTCACCTCACAGAGTTACATCTGTATTTCGTGGATCTCTTTGCTAGCCTTATTTCTGTGGAATCTGAGAACAGATATTTCGGATCCCTTTGAACTACAGGGCCAAAGGAAATATACTCCGATAACAAAGACAAAGAAGCTTTCTGAGAAACTTCTTTGTGTTCTGTGAAATCATCTAACAGAGTTACAACTTTCCCCTGAAGAAGCCTTTCGCTAAGACAGTTCTTGTGTAATTGGCACAGTGATATTTGAAAGCCCATAGAGGGCTATGGTGAAAAAGGAAATATCCTCAGATGACATCTGGAAAGAACCTTTCTGAGAAACTGCTTAGTGTTCTGTTAATTCATCTCACAGAGTTACATCTGTATTTCGTGGATCTCTTTGCTAGCCCTATTTCTGTGGAATCTGAGAAGAGATATTTCGGATCCCTTTGAAGACTATAGGGCCAAAGGAAATATCCTCCGATAACAAAGAGAAAGAAGCTTTCTGAGAAACTTCTTTGTGTTCTGTGAAATCATCTCACAGAGTTACAGCTTTCCCCTCAAGAAGCCTTTCGCTAGGACAGTTCTTGTGGAATTGGCAAAGTGATATTTGGAAGCCCTTAGAGGGATATGGTGAAAAAGGAAATATCCTCAGATGAAATCTCGAAAGAAGCTTTCTGAGAAACTGCTTAGTGTTCTGTTAATGCATCTCACAGCGTTGCATCTGTATTTCGTGGATCTCTTTGCTAGCCTTATTTCTGTGGAATCTGAGAAGAGATATTTCGGATCCCTTTGAAGACTATACGGCCAAAGGAAATATCCTCCGATAACAAAGAGAAAGAAGCTTTCTGAGAAATTTCTTTGTGTTCTGTGAAATCATCTCACAGAAGTACAGCTTTCCATAGAAGAAGCCATTCGCTAAGACAGTTTTTGTGGAATTGGCAAAGTGATATTTGGATGCCCTTAGAGGGCTATGTTGAAAAAGGAAATATCCTCAGATGAAATTTGGAAAGAAGATTTCTGAGAATCTGCTTAGTGTTCTGTTAATTCATCTCACAGAGTTACATCTGTATTTCGTGGATCTCTTTGCTTGCCTTATTTCTGTGGAATCTGAGAACATATATTTCGGATCCCTTTCAAGACTATAGAGCCAAAGGAAATATCCTCCAAAAACAAAGAGAAAGAAGCTTTCTGAGAAACTTCTTTGTGTTCTGTGAAATCACCTCACAGAGTTACAGCTTTCTCCTCCAGAAGCCTTTCGCTAAGGCAGTTCTTGTGGAATTGGCAAAGTGATATTGGGAAGCCCATAGAGGGCTATGGTGAAAAAGGAAATATCCTCAGACGAAATCTGGAAAGAAGTTTTCTGAGAAACTGCTTAGTGTTCTGTTAATTCATATCACAGAGCTACATCTGTATTTCTTGGATCTCTTTGCTAGTCTTATTTCTGTGGAATCTGAGAACAGATATTTCGGATCCCTTTGAAGACTATAGGGCCAAAGGAAATATCCTCCGATACCAAAGAGAAAGAAGCTTTCTGAGAAACTTCTTTGTGTTCTGTGAAATCATCTCACAGAGTTACAGCTTTCCCCTCAAGAAGCCTTTCGCTAAGACAGTTCTTGTGGAATTGACACAGTGATATTGGGAAGTCCATAGAGGGCTATGGTGAAAAAGGAAATATCCTCTGATGAAATCTGGAAAGAAGCTTTCTGAGAAACTGCTTAGTGTTCTGTTAATTCACCTCACAGAGTTACATCTGTATTTCGTGGATCTCTTTGCTCGCCTTATTTCTGTGGAATCTTAGAACAGATATTTCGGATCCCTTTGAAGACTATAGGGCCAAAGGAAAAATCCACCGATAACAAAGAGAAAGAAGCTTTCTGAGAAACTTCTTTGTGTTCTGTGAAATCATCTCACAGAGTTACAGCTTTCCCCTCAAGAAGCCTTTCGCTAAGACAGTTCTTGTGGAATTGGCAAAGTGATATTTGGAAGCCCTTAGAAGGCTATGGTGAAAAAGGAAATATCCTCAGTTGAAATCTCGGAAGAAGCTTTCTGAGAAACTGCTTAGTGTTCTGTTAATTCATCTCACAGAGTTACATCTGTATTTCCTGGATCTCTTTTCTAGCCTTATTTCTGTGGAATCTGAGAGCAGATATTTCGGATCCCTTTGAAGAATATTGGGACAAAGGAAATATCCTCCGTTAACAAAGAGAAAGAAGCTTTCTGAGAAACTTCTTTGTGTTCTGTGAAATCAATTCACAGACTTGCAGCTTTCCCCTCAACAAGCCTTTCGCTGAGCCAGTTCTTGTGGAATTGGCAAGGTGATATTGGGAACCCACAGAGGGCTATGGTGAAAAAGGAAATATCCTCAGATGAAATCTGGAAAGAAGCTTTCTGAGAAACTGCTTAGTGTTCTGTTAATTCATCTCACAGAGTTACATCTGTATTTCGTGGATCTCTTTGCTAGCCTTATTTCTGTGGAATCTGAGAACAGATATTTCGGATCCCTTTGAAGTCGATAGGACCAAAGGAAATATCCTCCGATAACAAAGACAAAGAAGCATTCTGAGAAACTTCTTTGTGTTCTGTGAAATCATCTCACAGAGTTACAGCTTTCCCCTCAAGAAGCCTTTCGCTAAGACAGTTCTTGTGGAATTGGCAAAGTGATATTGGGAAGCCCCTAGAGGGCTATGGTGAAAAAGGAAATATCCTCAGATGAAATCTGGAAAGAAGCTTTCTGAGAAACTGCTTAGTCTTCTGTTAATGCATCTCACAGAGATACATCTGTATTTCGTGGATCTCTTTGCTAGCCTTGTTTCTGAGGAATCTGAGAACAGATATTTCGGATCCCTTTGAAGTCGATATGGCCAAAGGAAATATCCTCCGATAACAAAGAGAAAGAAGCTTTCTGAGAAACTTCTTTGTGTTCTGTGAAATCATCTCAGAGAGTTACAGCTTTCCCCTCAAGAAGCCTTTCGCTAAGACAGTTCTTGTGGAATTGACACAGTGATATTGGGAAGTCCATAGAGGGCTATGGTGAAAAAGGAAATATCCTCTGATGAAATCTGGAAAGAAGCTTTCTGAGAAACTGCTTAGTGTTCTGTTAATTCACCTCACAGAGTTACATCTGTATTTCGTGGATCTCTTTGCTAGCCTTATTTCTGTGGAATCTGAGAACAGATATTTCGGATCCCTTTGAAGACTATAGGGCCAAAGGAAATATCCTCCGATAACAAAGACAAAGAAGCTTTCTGAGAAACTTCTTTGTGTTCTGTGAAATCATCTAACAGAGTTACAACTTTCCCCTCAAGAAGCCTTTCGCTAAGACAGTTCTTGTGTAATTGGCACAGTGATATTTGGAAGCCCATAGAGGGCTATGGTGAAAAAGGAAATATCCTCAGATGAAATCTGGAAAGAAGCTTTCTGAGAAACTGCTTAGTGTTCTGTTAATTCATCTCACAGAGTTACATCTGTATTTCGTGGATCTCTTTGCTAGCCTTATTTCTGTGGAATCTGAGAACAGATATTTCGGATCCCTTTGAAGATTATAGGGCCAAAGGAAATATCCTCCGATAACAAAGAGAAAGAAGCTTTCTGAGAAACTTCTTTGTGTTCTGTGAAATCATCTCACAGAGTTACAGCTTTCCCCTCAACAAGCCTTTCGCTAAGCCAGTTCTTGTGGAATTGGCAAAGTGATATTGGGAACCCATAGAGGGCTATGGTGAAAAGGAAATATCCTCAGATGAAATCTGGAAAGAAGCTTTCTGAGAAACCGCTTAGTGTTCTGTTAATTCATCTCACAGAGTTACATCTGTATTTCGTTGATCTCTTTGTTAGCCTTATTTCTGTGGAATCTTAGAACAGATATTTCGGATCCCTTTGAAGTCAATAAGGCCAAAGGAAATATCCTCCGATAACAAAGAGAAAGAAGCTTTCTGAGAAACTTCTTTGTGTTCTGTGAAATCATCTCACAGAGTTACAGCTTTCCCCTCAAGAAGCCTTTCGCTAAGACAGTTCTTGTGGAATTGGCAAAGTGATATTGGGAAGCCCCTAGAGGGCTATGGTGAAAAAGGAAATATCCTCAGATGAAATCTCGAAAGAAGCTTTCTGAGAAACTGCTTAGTGTTCTGTTAATTCATCTCACAGAGTTACATCTGTATTTCGTGGATCTCTTTGCTAGCCTTATTTCTGTGGAATCTGAGAACAGATATTTCGGATCCCTTTGAAGACTACAGGGCCAAAGGAAATATACTCCGATAACAAAGACAAAGAAGCTTTCTGAGAAACTTCTTTGTGTTCTGTGAAATAATCTAACAGAGTTACAACTTTCCCCTCAAGAAGCCTTTCGCTAAGACAGTTCTTGTGTAATTGGCACAGTGATATTTGGAAGCCCATAGAGGGCTATGGTGAAAAAGGAAATATCCTCAGATGAAATCTGGAAAGAAGGTTTCTGAGAAACTGCTTAGTGTTCTGTTAATTCATCTCACAGAGTTACATCTGTATTTCGTGGATCTCTTTGCTAGCCTTATTTCTGTGGAATCTGAGAACAGATATTTCGGATCCCTTTGAAGACTATAGGGCCAAAGGAAATATCCTCCGATAACAAAGAGAAAGAAGCTTTCTGAGAAACTTCTTTGTGTTCTGTGAAATCATCTCACAGAGTTACAGCTTTCCCCTCAACAAGCCTTTCGCTAAGCCAGTTCTTGTGGAATTGGCAAAGTGATATTGGGAACCCATAGAGGGCTATGGTGAAAAGGAAATATCCTCAGATGAAATCTGGAAAGAAGCTTTCTTAGAAACCGCTTAGTGTTCTGTTAATTCATCTCACAGAGTTACATCTGTATTTCGTTGATCTCTTTGTTAGCCTTATTTCTGTGGAATCTGAGAACAGATATTTCGGATCCCTTTGAAGTCGATAGGGCCAAAGGAAATATCCTCCGATAAGAAAGAGAAAGAAGCTTTCTGAGAAACTTCTTTGTGTTCTGTGAAATCATCTCACAGAGTTACAGCTTTCCACTCAAGAAGCCTTTCGCTTAGACAGTTCTTGTGGAATTGGTAAAGTGATATTTGGATGCCCCTAGAGGGCTATGGTGAAAAACGAAATATCCTCAGATGAAATCTGGATAGAAGTTCTCTGAGAAACTGCTTAGTGTTCTCTTAATTCATCTCACAGAGTTACATCTGTATTTCGTGGATCTCTTTGCTAGCCTTATTTCTGTGGAATCTGAGAACAGATATTTAGGATCCCTTTGAAGACGATAGAGGAAAAGTAAATATCCTCCGATTACAAGGAGAAAGAAGCTTTCTGAGAAACTTCTTTGTGTTCTGTTAAATCATCTCACAGAGTTACAGCTTTCCCCTCAAGAAGCCTTTCGCTAAGACAGTTCTTGTGGAATTGGCACAGTGATATTTGGAAGCCCACAGAGAGCTATGGTGAAAAAGGAAATATCCTCAGATGAAATCTGGAAAGAAGCTTTCTGAGAAACTGCTTAGTGTTCTGTTAATTCATCTCAGAGAGTTACATCTGTATTTCGTGAATCTCTTTGCTAGCCTTATTTCTGTGGAATCTGAGAACAGATATTTCGGATCCCTTTGAAGACTATAGGGCCAAAGGAAATATCCTCCGATAACAAAGACAAAGAAGCTTTCTGAGAAACTTCTTTGTGTTCTGTGAAATCACCTCACAGAGTTACAGCTTTCCCCTCAAGAAGCCTTTCTCTAAGACAGTTCTTGTGGAATTCGCAAAGTGATATTTGGAAGCCAGTAGAGGGCTGTGGTGAAAAAGCAAATATCCTCAGATGAAATCTGGAAAGAAGCTTCCTGAGAAACTGCTTAGTGTTCTGTTAATTCATCTCACAGAGTTACATCTGTATTTCGTGGATCTCTTTTCTAGCCTTATTTCTGTGGAATCTGAGAACAGATATTTCGGATCCCTTTGAAGAATATAGGGCCAAAGGAAATATCCACCGATAACAAAGAGAAAGAAGCTTTCTGAGAAACTTCTTGTGTTCTGTGAAATCATCTCACAGAGTTACAGCTTTCCCCTCAAGAAGCCTTTCGCTAAGACAGTTCTTGTGGAATTGGCAAAAAGATAGTTGGATGCCCATAGAGGGCTATGGTGAAAAAGGAAATATCATCAGATGAAATCTCGAAAGAAGCTTTCTGAGAAACTGCTTTGTCATGTGTCACTTCCACTCACAGAGTTACATCTGCATTTCGTGGATCACTTTGCTAGCCTTATTTCTGTGGAATCTGAGAACAGATATTTCGGATCCCTTTGAAGACTATAGGGCCAAAGGAAATATCCTCCGATAACAAAGAGAAAGAAGCTTTCTGAGAAACTTCTTAGTGTTTTTTGAAATCATCTCACAGAGTTACAGCTTTCCCCTCCAGAAGCCTTTCGCTAAGACAGTTCTTGTGGAATTGGCAAAGTGATATTTGGAAGCCCATAGAGAGCTATGGTGAAAAAGGAAATATCCTCAGATGAAATCTGGAAAGAAGCTTTCTGAAGAACTGCTTAGTGTTCTGTTAATTCATCTCACAGAGTTACATCTGAATTTCCTGGATCTCTTTGCTCGCCTTATATCTGTGGAATCTGAGAACAGATATTTCGGATCCCTTTGAAGACTATAGGGCCAAAGGAAAAATCCACCGATAACAAAGAGAAAGAAGCTTTCTGAGAAACTTCTTTGTGTTCTGTGAAATCATCTCACAGAGTTACAGCTTTCCCCTCAAGAAGCCTTTCGCCAAGACAGTTCTTGTGGAATTGGCAAAGTGATATTTGGAAGCCCTTAGAAGGCAATGGTGAAAAAGGAAATATCCTCAGTTGAAATCTGGAAGGAAGCTTCCTGAGAAACTGCATAGTGTTCTGTTAATTCATCTCACAGAGTTACATCTGTATTTCGTGGATCTCTTTGCTAGCCTTATTTCTGTGGAATCTGAGAACAGATATTTCGGATCCCTTTGAAGACTATAGGGCCAAAGGAAATATCCTCCGATAACAAAGACAAAGAAGCTTTCTGAGAAACTTCTTTGTGTTCTGTGAAATCATCTCACAGAGTTACAGCTTTCCCCTTAAGAAGCCTTTCGCTAAGACAGTTCTTGTGGAATTGGCAAAGTGATATTTGGATGCCCCTAGAGGGCTATGGTGAAAAAGGAAATATCCTCAGATGAAATCTGGAAAGAAGCTTTCTGAGAAACTGCTTAGTGTTCTGTTAATTCATCTCACAGAGTTACATCTGTATTTCGTGGATCTCTTTGCTAGCCTTATTTCTGTGTAATCTGAGAACAGATATTTCGGATCCCCTTGAAGACTATAGGGTCAAAGTAAATATCCTCCGATAACAAAGAGGAAGAAGCTTTCTGAGAAACTTCTTTGTGTTCTGTGAAATCATCTCACAGAGTTACAGCTTTCCTCTCAAGAAGCCTTTCGCTAAGACAGTTCTTGTGGAATTGGCAAAGTGATATTTATAAGCACATAGAGGGCTATGGTGAAAAAGGAATTATCCTCAGATGATATCTGGAAAGAAGCTTTCTGAGAAACTGCTTAGTGTTCTGTTAATTCATCTCACAGAGTTACATCTGTATTTCCTGGATCTATTTGCTAGCCTTATTTCTGTGCAATCTGAGAACAGATATTTCGGATCCCTTTGAAGAATACAGGGCCAAAGGAAATATCCTCCGATAACAAAGAGAAAGAAGCTTTCTGAGAAACTTCTTTGTGTTCTGTGAAATCATCTCACAGAGTTACAGCTTTCCCCTCCAGAAGCCTTTCGCTAAGACAGTTCTAGTGGAATTGGCAAAGTGATATTTGGAAGCCCATAGAGGGCTATGGTGAAAAAGGAAATATCCTCAGATTAAATCTCGAAAGAAGGTTTCTGAGAAACTGCTCTGTCATGTGTCACTTCCACTCACCGAGTTACATCTGTATTTCGTGGATCTCTTTGCTAGCCTTATTTCTGTGGAATCTGAGAACAGATATTTCGGATCCCTTTGAAGACTATAGGGCAGAAGGAAATATCCTCTGATAACAAAGAGAAAGAAGCTTTCTGAGACTTCTTTGTGTTCTGTGAAATCACCTCAAAGAGTTACAGCTTTCTCCTCAAGAAGCCTGTCGCTAAGACAGTTCTTGTGGAATTGGCAAAGTGATATTTGGAAGCCCATAGACGGCTATGGTGAAAAAGGAAATATCCTTAGATGAAATCTCGAAAGAAGCTTTCCGAGAAACTGCTTAGTGTTCTGTTAATTCATCTCACAGAGTTACATCTGTATTTCGTGGATCTCTTTGCTAGCCTTATTTTCTGGAATCTGAGAACAGATATTTCGGATCCCTTTGAAGACTATAGGGCCAAAGGAAATTTCCTTCGATAACAAAGAGAAAGAAGCTTTCTGAGAAACTTCTTTGTGTTTTGTGAAATCATCTCACAGAGTTACAGCTTTCCCCTCAAGAAGCCTTTCGCTAAGACAGTTCTTGTGGAATTGGCAAAGTGATATTTGGAAACCCATAGAGAGCTATGGTGAAAAAGGAAATATCCTCAGATGAAATCTGGAAAGAAGCTTTCTGAGAAACTGCTTAGTGTTCTGTTAATTCATCTCACAGAGTTACATCTGTATTTCGTGGATCTCTTTGCTAGCCTTATTTCTGTGGAAACTGAGAACAGATATTTCGGATCCCTTTGGAGACTATAGGGCCAAAGGAAATATCCTCCGATAACGAAGAGAAAGAAGCTTTCTGAGAAACTTCTTTGTGTTCTGTGAAATCATCTCCCAGAGTAACAGCTTTCCCCTCAAGAAGCCTTTCGCTAAGTCAGTTCTTGTGGAATTGGCATAGTGATATTTGGAAGCCGACAGAGGGCTATGGTGAAAAAGGAAATATCCTCTGATGAAATCTGGGAAGAAGCTTTCTGAGAAACTGCTTAGTGTTCTGTTAATTCATCTCACAGAGTTACATCTGTATTTCCTGGATCTCTTTTCTAGCCTTATTTCTGTGGAATCTGAGAGCAGATATTTCGGATCCCTTTGAAAAATATTGGGACAAAGGAAATATCCTCCGATAACAAAGAGAAAGAAGCTTTCTGAGAAACTTCTTTGTGTTCTGTGAAATCAGCTCACAGACTTACAGCTTTCCCCTCAACAAGCCTTTCGCTGAGCCAGTTCTTGTGGAATTGGCAAAGTGATATTGGGAAGCCCCTATAGGGCTATGGTGAAAAAGGAAATATCCTCAGATGAAATCTCGAAAGAAGCTTTCTGAGAAACTGCTTAGTGTTCTGTTAATTCATCTCACAGACTTACATCTGTATTTCGTGGATCTCTTTGGTTGCCTTATTTCTGTGGAATCTGAGAACAGATAGTTCGGATCCCTTTAAAGACGATAGGGCTAAAGGAAATATCCTCCTATAACAAAGAGAAAGAAGCTTTCTGAGAAACTTCTTTGTGTTCTGCAAAATCATCTTACACAGTTACAGCTTTCCCCTCAAGAAGCCTTTCGTTACGACAGTTCTTGTGGAATTGGCAAAGTGATATTGGGAAGACCATAGAGGGATATGGTGAAAAAGGAAATATCCTCAGATGAAATCTAGAAAGAAGCTTTCTGAGAAACTGCTTAGTCTTCTGTTAATGCATCTCACAGAGATACACCTGTATTTCGTGGATCTCTTTGCTAGCCTTGTTTCTGTGGAATCTGAGAACAGATATTTCGGATCCCTTTGAAGTCGATATGGCCAAAGGAAATATCCTCCGATAACATAGAGAAAGAAGCTTTCTGAGAAACTTCTTTGTGTTCTCTGAAATCATCTCACAGAGTTACAGCTTTCCCCTCAAGAAGCCTTTCGCTAAGACAGTTCTTGTGGAATTGACACAGTGATATTGGGAAGCCCATAGAGGGCAATGGTGAAAAAGGAAATATCCTCAGATGAAATCTGGAAAGAAGCTTTCTGAGAATCTGCTTAGTGTTCTGTTAATTCATCTCAGAGAGTTACATCTGTATTTCGTGGAACTCTTTGCTAGCCTTATTTCTGTGGAATCTGAGAAGAGATATTTCGGATCCCTTTGAAGACTATAGGGCCAAAGGAAATATCCTCCGATAACAAAGAGAAAGAAGCTTTCTGAAAAACTTCTTTGTGTTCTGTGAAATCGTCTCACAGAGTTACAGCTTTCCCCTTAAGAAGCCTTTCGCTAAGACAGTTCTTGTGGAATTGGCAAAGTGATATTTGGAAGTCCATAGAGGGCTATGGTGAAAAAGGAAATATCCTCAAATGAAATCTGGAAAAAAGCTTTCTGAGAAACTGATTAGTGTTCTGTTAATTCATCTCACAGAGTTACATCTGTATTTCGTGGATCTCTTTGCTAGCCTTATTTCTGTGGAATCTGAGAACAGATATTTCGGATCCCTTTGAAGACTATAGAGCCAAAGGAAATATCCTCCGATAACAAAGAGAAAGAAGCTTTCTGAGAAACTTCTTTGTGTTCTGTGAAATCATCTCACAGAGTTACAGCTTTCCCCTCAACAAGCCTTTCGCTAAGACAGTTCTTGTGGAATTGGCAAAGTGATATTGGGATGCCCCTAGAGCGCTATGGTGAAAAAGGATATATCCTCAGATGGAATCTGGAAAGAAGCTTTCTGAGAAACTGCTTAGTCTTCTGTTAGTGCATCTCACAGAGTTACATCTGTATTTCGTGGATCTCTTTGCTAGCCTTATTTCTGTGGAATCTGAGAACAGATATTTCGGATCCCTTTGAGAGAATAGGGCCAAAGGAAATATCCTCCGATAACAAAGAGAAAGATTCTTTCTTGGAAACTTCTTTGTGTTCTGTGAAATCATCTGACAGAAGTACAGCTTTCCATAGAAGAAGCCATTCGCTAAGACAGTTCTTGTGGAATTGCAAAGTGATATTTGGAAGCCCATAGAGGGCCATGGTGAAAAAGGAAATATCCTCAGATGAAATCTGGAAAGAAGCTTTCTGAGAATCTGCTTAGTGTTCTGTTAATTCATCTCACAGAGTTACATCTGTATTTCGTGGATCTCTTTGCTAGCCTTATTTCTGTGGAATCTGAGAACAGATATTTCGGATCCCTTTGAAGAATACAGGGCCAAAGGAAATATCCTCCGATAACAAAGAGAAAGAAGCTTTCTGAGAAACTTCTTTGTGTTCTGTGAAATCATCTCACAGAGTTACAGCTTTCCCCTCAAGAAGCCTTTCGCTAAGACAGTTCTAGTGGAATTGGCAAAGTGATATTTGGAAGCCCATAGAGGGCTATGGTGAAAAAGGAAATATCCTCAGATGAAATCTCGAAAGAAGCTTTCTGAGAAACTGCTCTGTCATGGGTCACTTCCACTCACAGAGTTACATCTGTATTTCGTGGATCTCTTTACTAGCCTTATTTCTGTGGAATCTGAGAATAGATATTTCAGATCCCTTTGAAGACTATAGGGCAGAAGGAAATATCCTCTGATAACACAGAGAAAGAAGCTTTCTGAGAAACTTCTTTGTGTTCTGTGAAATCACCTCAAAGAGTTACAGCTTTCCCCTCAAGAAGCCTTTCGCTAAGACAGTTCTTGTGGAATTGGCAAAGTGATATTTGGAAGCCCATAGAGGGCTATGGTGAAAAAGGAAATATCCTCAGATGAAATCTCGAAGGAAGCTTTCTGAGAAACTGCTTAGTGTTCTGTTAATTCATCTCACAGTGTTACATCTGTATTTCGTGGATCTCTTTCCTAGCCTTATTTTCTGGAATCTGAGAACAGATATTTCGGATCCCTTTGAAGACTATAGGGCCAAAGGAAATATCCTCCGATAACAAAGAGAAAGAAGCTTTCAGAGAAACTTCTTTGTGTTTTGTGAAATCATCTCACAGAGTTACAGCTTTCCCCTCCAGAAGCCTTTCGCTAAGACAGTTCTTGTGGAATTGGCAAAGTGATATTGGGAAGCCCATAGAGGACTATGTTGAAATAGGAAATATCCTCAGATGAAATCTGGAAAGAAGCTTTCTGAGAAACTGCTTAGTGTTCCGTTAATTCATCTCACAGAGTTACATCTGTATTTCGTGGATCTCTTTGCTAGCCTTATTTCTGTGGAAACTGAGAACAGATATTTCGGATCCCTTTGGAGACTATAGGGCCAAAGGAAATATCCTCCGATAACGAAGAGAAAGAAGCTTTCTGAGAAACTTCTTTGTGTTCTGTGAAATCATCTCCCAGAGTAACAGCTTTCCCCTCAAGAAGCCTTTCGCTAAGACAGTTTTTGTGGAATCAGCAAAGTGATATTTGGAAGCCGATAGAGGGCTATGGTGAAAAAGGAAATATCCTCAGATGAAATCTGGGAAGAAGCTTTCTGAGAAACTGCTTAGTGTTCTGTTAATTCATCTCACAGAGTTACATCTGTATTTCCTGGATCTCTTTTCTAGCCTTATTTCTGTGGAATCTGAGAACAGATATTTCGGATCCCTTTGAAGACTATAGGGACAAAGGAAATATAATCCGATAACAAAGAGAAAGAAGCATTCTTAGAAACTTCTTTGTGTTCTGTGAAATCAGCTCACAGACTTACAGCTTTCCCCTGAACAAGCCTTTCGCTAAGCCAGTTCTAGTGGAATTGGAAAGGTGATATTGGGAACCCATAGAGGGCTATGGTGAAAAAGGAAATATCCTCAGATGAAATCTGGAAAGAAGCTTTCTGAGAAACTGCTTAGTGTTCTGTTAATTCATCTCACAGAGTTACATCTGTATTTCGTGGATCTCTTTGCTAGCCTTATTTCTGTGGAATCTGAGAACAGATATTTCGGATCCCTTTGAAGTCGATAGGGTCAAAGGAAATATCCTCCGATAACAAAGACAAAGAAGCATTCTGAGAAACTTCTTTGTGTTCTGTGTAATCATCTCACAGACTCACAGCTTTCTTCTCAAGAAGCCTTTCGCTAAGACAGTTCTTGTGGAATTGGCAAAGTGATATTGGGAAGCCCCTAGAGGGCTATGGTGAAAAAGGAAATATCCTCAAATGAAATCTGGAAAGAAGCTTTCTGAGAAACTGCTTAGTATTCTGTTAATTCATCTCACAGAGTTACATCTGTATTTCGTGGATGTCTTTGCTAGCCTTATTTCTGTGGAATCTGAGAACAGATATTTCCGATCCCTTTGAAGACTATAGAGCCAAAGGAAATATCCTCTGATAACAAAGAGAAAGAAGCTTACTGAGAAACTTCTTTGTGTTCTGTGAAATCATCTCACAGAGTTATAGCTTTCCCCTCAACAAGCCTTTCGCTAAGACAGTTCTTGTGGAATTGGCAAAGTGATATTTGGATGCCCCTAGAGGGCTATGGTGAAAAAGGAAATATCCTCAGATGAAATCTGGAAAGAAGCTTTCTGAGAAACTGCTTAGTCTTCTGTTAGTGCATCTCACAGAGTTACATCTGTATTTCGTGGATCTCTTTGCTAGACTTATTTCTGTGGAATCTGAGAACAGATATTTCGGATCCCTTTGAGAGTACAGGGCCAAAGGAAATATCCTCCGATAACAAAGAGAAAGAAGCTTTCATGGAAACTTCTTTGTGTTCTGTGAAATCATCTGACAGAAGTACAGCTTTCCATAGAAGAAGCCATTCGATAAGACAGTTTTTGTGGAATTGCAAAGTGATATTTGGAAGCCCATAGAGGGCCATGGTGAAAAAGGAAATATCCTCAGATGAAATCTCTAAAGAAGCTTTCTGAGAATCTGCTTAGTGTTCTGTTAATTCATCTCACAGAGTTACATCTGTATTTCGTGGATCTCTTTGCTAGCCTTATTTCTGTGGAATATGAGAACAGATATTTCGGATCGCTTTGAAGACTATACGGCCAAAGGAAATATCCTCCGATAACAAAGAGAAAGAAGCTTTCTGAGAAACTTCTTTGTGTTCTGTGAAATCATCTCAGAGAGTTACAGCTTTCCCCTCAGAAGCCTTTCGCTAAGAAAGTTCTTGTGGAATTGGCAAAGTGATATTGGGAACCCCATTGAGGGCTATGGTGAAAAAGGAAATATCCTCAGATGAAATCTGGAAAGAACCTTTCTGAGAAACTGCTTAGTGCTCTGTTAATTCATCTCACAGAGTTACATCTGTATTTCGTGGATCTCTTTGCTAGCCTTATTTCTGTGGAATCTGAGAACAGATATTTCGAATCCCTTTGAAGACTATAGGGCCAAAGGAAATATCCTCTGATAACAAAGAGAAAGAACCTTTTTGAGAAACTTCTTTGTGTTCTGTGAAATCATCTCACAGAGTTAGAGCTTTCCCCTCAAGAAGCCTTTCGCTAAGACAGTTCTTGTGGAATTGGCAAAGTGATATTTGGAAGCCGTTAGAGGGCTATGGTGAAAAAGGAAATATCCTCAGATGAAATCTGGAAAGAAGCTTTCTGAGAAACAGCTTAGTGTTCTGTTAATTCATCTAGCAGAGTTACATTTGTATTTCGTGGATCTCTTTGCTAGCCTTATTTCTGTGGAATCTGAGAACAGATATTTCGGATCCCTTGGAAGACGATAGGGCCAAAGGAAATATTCTCCGATAACTAAGAGAAAGAAACTTTCTGAGAGACTTCTTTGTATTCTGTGAAATCATCTCACAGAGTTACAGCTTTCCCCTCAAGAAGCCTTTCGCTAAGACAGTTCTTGTGAAATTGGGAAAGTGATATTTGGAACCCCATAGAGGGCTATGGTGAAAAAGGAAATATACTCAGATGAAATCTGGAAAGAAGCTTACTGAGAAACTGCTTAGTGTTCTGTTAATTCATCTCACCGAGTTACATCTTTATTTCGTGGATCTCTTTGCTAGCCTTATTTCTGTGGAATCTGAGAACAGATATTTCGAATCCCTTTGAAGACTATAGGGCCAAAGGAAATATCCTCCGATAACAAAGAGAAAGAAGCGTTCTAAGAAACTTCTTTGTGTTCTATGAAATCATCTCAGAGAGTTACAGCTTTCCCCTCAAGAAGGCTTTCGCTATGACAGTTCTTGTGGAATTGGCAGAGTGATATTGGGAAGCCCATAGAGGGCTATGGAGAAAAAGGAAATATCCTTAGATGAAATCTGGAAAGAAGCTTTCTGAAGAACTGCTTAGTGTTCTGTTAATTCATCTCACAGAGTTACATCTGTATTTCGTGGATCTCTTTGCTAGCCTATTTCTGTGGAATCTGAGAACAGATATTTCGGATCCCTTTGAAGACGATAGGGCCAAAGGAAATATCCTCCGATAACAAAGAGAAAGAAGCATTCTGAGAAACTTCTTTGTGTTCTGTGAAATCATCTCACAGAGTTACAGCTTTCCTCTCAAGAAGCCTTTCGCTAAGACATTTCTTGGGGAATTGGCAAAGTGATATTGGGAGGCCCATAGTATGCTATGTTGAAAAAGGAAATATCCTCAGATGAAATCTGGAAAGAAGCTTTCTGAGAATATGCTTAGTGTTCTGTTAATTCATCTCACAGAGTTACATCTGTATTTCGTGGATCTCTTTGCTAGCCTTATTTCTGTGGAATCTGAGAACAGATATTTCGGATCCCTTGGAAGACGATAGGGCCAAAGGAAATATCCTCCGATAACAAAGAGAAATAAACTTTCTGAGAAACTTCTTTGTATTCTGAGAAATCATCTCAGAGAGTTACAGCTTTCCCCTCAAGAAGCGTTTCCCTAAGACAGTTCTTGTGGAATTGGCAAAGTGATATTTGCAAGCCGATAGAGGGCTATGGTGAAAAAGGAAATATCCTCAGATGAAATCTGGAAAGAAGCTTTCTGAGAAACTGCTTAGTGTTCTGTTAATTCATCTCACCGAGTTACATCTGTATTTCATGGATCTCTTTGCTACCCTTATTTCTGTGGAATCTGAGAACAGATATTTCGAATCCCTTTGAAGACTATAGGGCCAAAGGAAATATCCTCCGATAACAAAAGAGAGAAGCTTTCTGAGAAACTTCTTTGTGTTCTGTGAAATCATCTCACAGAGTTACAGCTTTCCCCTCAACAAGCCTTTCGCTAAGACAGTTCTTGTGGAATTGGCAAAGTGATATTTGGAAGCCCTTAGAGGGCTATGGTGAAAAAGGAAATATCCTCAGATGAAATCTGGAAAGAAGCTTTCTGAGAAACAGCTTAGTGTTCTGTTAATTCATCTAGCAGAGTTACATTTGTATTTCGTGGATCTCTTTGCTAGCCTTATTTCTGTGGAATCTGAGAACAGATATTTCGGATCCCTTGGAAGACGATAGGGCCAAAGGAAATATTCTCCGATAACTAAGAGAAAGAAACTTTCTGAGAGACTTCTTTGTATTCTGTGAAATCATCTCACAGAGTTACAGCTTTCCCCTCAAGAAGCCTTTCGCTAAGACAGTTCTTGTGAAATTGGGAAAGTGATATTTGGAACCCCATAGAGGGCTATGGTGAAAAAGGAAATATCCTCAGATGAAATCTGGAAAGAAGCTTACTGAGAAACTGCTTAGTGTTCTGTTAATTCATCTCACCGAGTTACATCTTTATTTCGTGGATCTCTTTGCTAGCCTTATTTCTGTGGAATCTGAGAACAGATATTTCGGATCCCTTTGAAGACTATAGGGCCAAAGGAAATATCCTCCGATAACAAAGAGAAAGAAGCGTTCTAAGAAACTTCTTTGTGTTCTATGAAATCATCTCAGAGAGTTACAGCTTTCCCCTCAAGAAGGCTTTCGCTATGACAGTTCTTGTGGAATTGGCAAAGTGATATTGGGAAGCCCATAGAGGGCTATGGAGAAAAAGGAAATATCCTTAGATGAAATCTGGAAAGAAGCTTTCTGAAGAACTGCTTAGTGTTCTGTTAATTCATCTCACAGAGTTACATCTGTATTTCGTGGATCTCTTTGCTAGCCTATTTCTGTGGAATCTGAGAACAGATATTTCGGATCCCTTTGAAGACGATAGGGCCAAAGGAAATATCCTCCGATAACAAAGAGAAAGAAGCATTCTGAGAAACTTCTTTGTGTTCTGTGAAATCATCTCACAGAGTTACAGCTTTCCTCTCAAGAAGCCTTTCGCTAAGACATTTCTTGGGGAATTGGCAAAGTGATATTGGGAGGCCCATAGTATGCTATGTTGAAAAAGGAAATATCCTCAGATGAAATCTGGAAAGAAGCTTTCTGAGAATATGCTTAGTGTTCTGTTAATTCATCTCACAGAGTTACATCTGTATTTCGGGGATCTCTTTGCTAGCCTTATTTCTGTGGAATCTGAGAACAGATATTTCGGATCCCTTGGAAGACGATAGGGCCAAAGGAAATATCCTCCGATAACAAAGAGAAATAAACTTTCTGAGAAACTTCTTTGTATTCTGAGAAATCATCTCAGAGAGTTACAGCTTTCCCCTCAAGAAGCGTTTCCCTAAGACAGTTCTTGTGGAATTGGCAAAGTGATATTTGCAAGCCGATAGAGGGCTATGGTGAAAAAGGAAATATCCTCAGATGAAATCTGGAAAGAAGCTTTCTGAGAAACTGCTTAGTGTTCTGTTAATTCATCTCACCGAGTTACATCTGTATTTCATGGATCTCTTTGCTACCCTTATTTCTGTGGAATCTGAGAACAGATATTTCGAATCCCTTTGAAGACTATAGGGCCAAAGGAAATATCCTCCGATAACAAAAGAGAGAAGCTTTCTGAGAAACTTCTTTGTGTTCTGTGAAATCATCTCACAGAGTTACAGCTTTCCCCTCAACAAGCCTTTCGCTAAGACAGTTCTTGTGGAATTGGCAAAGTGATATTTGGAAGCCCTTAGAGGGCTATGGTGAAAAAGGAAATATCCTCAGATGAAATCTGGAAAGAAGCTTTCTGAGAAACAGCTTAGTGTTCTGTTAATTCATCTAGCAGAGTTACATTTGTATTTCGTGGATCTCTTTGCTAGCCTTATTTCTGTGGAATCTGAGAACAGATATTTCGGATCCCTTGGAAGACGATAGGGCCAAAGGAAATATTCTCCGATAACTAAGAGAAAGAAACTTTCTGAGAGACTTCTTTGTATTCTGTGAAATCATCTCACAGAGTTACAGCTTTCCCCTCAAGAAGCCTTTCGCTAAGACAGTTCTTGTGAAATTGGGAAAGTGATATTTGGAACCCCATAGAGGGCTATGGTGAAAAAGGAAATATCCTCAGATGAAATCTGGAAAGAAGCTTACTGAGAAACTGCTTAGTGTTCTGTTAATTCATCTCACCGAGTTACATCTTTATTTCGTGGATCTCTTTGCTAGCCTTATTTCTGTGGAATCTGAGAACAGATATTTCGAATCCCTTTGAAGACTATAGGGCCAAAGGAAATATCCTCCGATAACAAAGAGAAAGAAGCGTTCTAAGAAACTTCTTTGTGTTCTATGAAATCATCTCAGAGAGTTACAGCTTTCCCCTCAAGAAGGCTTTCGCTATGACAGTTCTTGTGGAATTGGCAAAGTGATATTGGGAAGCCCATAGAGGGCTATGAAGAAAAAGGAAATATCCTTAGATGAAATCTGGAAAGAAGCTTTCTGAAGAACTGCTTAGTGTTCTGTTAATTCATCTCACAGAGTTACATCTGTATTTCGTGGATCTCTTTGCTAGCCTATTTCTGTGGAATCTGAGAACAGATATTTCGGATCCCTTTGAAGACGATAGGGCCAAAGGAAATATCCTCCGATAACAAAGAGAAAGAAGCATTCTGAGAAACTTCTTTGTGTTCTGTGAAATCATCTCACAGAGTTACAGCTTTCCTCTCAAGAAGCCTTTCGCTAAGACATTTCTTGGGGAATTGGCAAAGTGATATTGGGAGGCCCATAGTATGCTATGTTGAAAAAGGAAATATCCTCAGATGAAATCTGGAAAGAAGCTTTCTGAGAATATGCTTAGTGTTCTGTTAATTCATCTCACAGAGTTACATCTGTATTTCGTGGATCTCTTTGCTAGCCTTATTTCTGTGGAATCTGAGAAAAGATATTTCGGATCCCTTGGAAGACGATAGGGCCAAAGGAAATATCCTCCGATAACAAAGAGAAATAAACTTTCTGAGAAACTTCTTTGTATTCTGAGAAATCATCTCAGAGAGTTACAGCTTTCCCCTCAAGAAGCGTTTCCCTAAGACAGTTCTTGTGGAATTGGCAAAGTGATATTTGCAAGCCGATAGAGGGCTATGGTGAAAAAGGAAATATCCTCAGATGAAATCTGGAAAGAAGCTTTCTGAGAAACTGCTTAGTGTTCTGTTAATTCATCTCACCGAGTTACATCTGTATTTCATGGATCTCTTTGCTACCCTTATTTCTGTGGAATCTGAGAACAGATATTTCGAATCCCTTTGAAGACTATAGGGCCAAAGGAAATATCCTCCGATAACAAAAGAGAGAAGCTTTCTGAGAAACTTCTTTGTGTTCTGTGAAATCATCTCACAGAGTTACAGCTTTCCCCTCAACAAGCCTTTCGCTAAGACAGTTCTTGTGGAATTGGCAAAGTGATATTTGGAAGCCCTTAGAGGGCTATGGTGAAAAAGGAAATATCCTCAGATGAAATCTGGAAAGAAGCTTTCTGAGAAACAGCTTAGTGTTCTGTTAATTCATCTAGCAGAGTTACATTTGTATTTCGTGGATCTCTTTGCTAGCCTTATTTCTGTGGAATCTGAGAACAGATATTTCGGATCCCTTGGAAGACGATAGGGCCAAAGGAAATATTCTCCGATAACTAAGAGAAAGAAACTTTCTGAGAGACTTCTTTGTATTCTGTGAAATCATCTCACAGAGTTACAGCTTTCCCCTCAAGAAGCCTTTCGCTAAGACAGTTCTTGTGAAATTGGGAAAGTGATATTTGGAACCCCATAGAGGGCTATGGTGAAAAAGGAAATATCCTCAGATGAAATCTGGAAAGAAGCTTACTGAGAAACTGCTTAGTGTTCTGTTAATTCATCTCACCGAGTTACATCTTTATTTCGTGGATCTCTTTGCTAGCCTTATTTCTGTGGAATCTGAGAACAGATATTTCGAATCCCTTTGAAGACTATAGGGCCAAAGGAAATATCCTCCGATAACAAAGAGAAAGAAGCGTTCTAAGAAACTTCTTTGTGTTCTATGAAATCATCTCAGAGAGTTACAGTTTTCCCCTCAAGAAGGCTTTCGCTATGACAGTTCTTGTGGAATTGGCAAAGTGATATTGGGAAGCCCATAGAGGGCTATGAAGAAAAAGGAAATATCCTTAGATGAAATCTGGAAAGAAGCTTTCTGAAGAACTGCTTAGTGTTCTGTTAATTCATCTCACAGAGTTACATCTGTATTTCGTGGATCTCTTTGCTAGCCTATTTCTGTGGAATCTGAGAACAGATATTTCGGATCCCTTTGAAGACGATAGGGCCAAAGGAAATATCCTCCGATAACAAAGAGAAAGAAGCATTCTGAGAAACTTCTTTGTGTTCTGTGAAATCATCTCACAGAGTTACAGCTTTCCTCTCAAGAAGCCTTTCGCTAAGACATTTCTTGGGGAATTGGCAAAGTGATATTTGGAAGCCCTTAGAGGGCTATGGTGAAAAAGGAAATATCCTCAGATGAAATCTGGAAAGAAGCTTTCTGAGAAACATCTTAGTGTTCTGTTAATTAATCTAGCAGAGTTACATTTGTATTTCGTGGATCTCTTTGCTAGCCTTATTTCTGTGGAATCTGAGAACAGATATTTCGGATCCCTTGGAAGACGATAGGGCCAAAGGAAATATTCTCCGATAACTAAGAGAAAGAAACTTTCTGAGAGACTTCTTTGTATTCTGTGAAATCATCTCACAGAGTTACAGCTTTCCCCTCAAGAAGCCTTTCGCTAAGACAGTTCTTGTGAAATTGGGAAAGTGATATTTGGAACCCCATAGAGGGCTATGGTGAAAAAGGAAATATCCTCAGATGAAATCTGGAAAGAAGCTTACTGAGAAACTGCTTAGTGTTCTGTTAATTCATCTCACCGAGTTACATCTTTATTTCGTGGATCTCTTTGCTAGCCTTATTTCTGTGGAATCTGAGAACAGATATTTCGAATCCCTTTGAAGACTATAGGGCCAAAGGAAATATCCTCCGATAACAAAGAGAAAGAAGCGTTCTAAGAAACTTCTTTGTGTTCTATGAAATCATCTCAGAGAGTTACAGCTTTCCCCTCAAGAAGGCTTTCGCTATGACAGTTCTTGTGGAATTGGCAAAGTGATATTGGGAAGCCCATAGAGGGCTATGGAGAAAAAGGAAATATCCTTAGATGAAATCTGGAAAGAAGCTTTCTGAAGAACTGCTTAGTGTTCTGTTAATTCATCTCACAGAGTTACATCTGTATTTCGTGGATCTCTTTGCTAGCCTATTTCTGTGGAATCTGAGAACAGATATTTCGGATCCCTTTGAAGACGATAGGGCCAAAGGAAATATCCTCCGATAACAAAGAGAAAGAAGCATTCTGAGAAACTTCTTTGTGTTCTGTGAAATCATCTCACAGAGTTACAGCTTTCCTCTCAAGAAGCCTTTCGCTAAGACATTTCTTGGGGAATTGGCAAAGTGATATTGGGAGGTCCATAGTATGTTATGTTGAAAAAGGAAATATCCTCAGATGAAATCTGGAAAGAAGCTTTCTGAGAATATGCTTAGTGTTCTGTTAATTCATCTCACAGAGTTACATCTGTATTTCGTGGATCTCTTTGCTAGCCTTATTTCTGTGGAATCTGAGAACAGATATTTCGGATCCCTTGGAAGACGATAGGGCCAAAGGAAATATCCTCCGATAACAAAGAGAAATAAACTTTCTGAGAAACTTCTTTGTATTCTGAGAAATCATCTCAGAGAGTTACAGCTTTCCCCTCAAGAAGCGTTTCCCTAAGACAGTTCTTGTGGAATTGGCAAAGTGATATTTGCAAGCCGATAGAGGGCTATGGTGAAAAAGGAAATATCCTCAGATGAAATCTGGAAAGAAGCTTTCTGAGAAACTGCTTAGTGTTCTGTTAATTCATCTCACCGAGTTACATCTGTATTTCATGGATCTCTTTGCTACCCTTATTTCTGTGGAATCTGAGAACAGATATTTCGAATCCCTTTGAAGACTATAGGGCCAAAGGAAATATCCTCCGATAACAAAAGAGAGAAGCTTTCTGAGAAACTTCTTTGTGTTCTGTGAAATCATCTCACAGAGTTACAGCTTTCCCCTCAACAAGCCTTTCGCTAAGACAGTTCTTGTGGAATTGGCAATGTGATCTTTAAGGCCATAGGGGGCTATGGTGAAAAAGGAAATGTCCTCAGGTGAAATCTGGAAAGAAGCTTTCTGAAGAACTGCTTCGTGTTCCGATAATTCATCTCACACATTTACATCTATATTTCGTGGATCTCTTTGCTAGCCTTATTTCTGTGGAATCTGAGAACAGATATTTCGGATCCCTTTGAAGACTATAGCGCCAAAGGAAATATCCTCCGATAAAAAAGAGAAAGAAGATTTCTGAGAAACTTCTTTGTGTTCTGTGAAATCATCTCACAGCGTTAGAGCTTTCCCCTGAAGAAGCCTTTCGCTGAGACAGTTCTTGTGGAATTGGCAAAGTGATATTTGGATGCCCATAGAGGGCTATGGTGAAAAAGGAAATATCCTCAGATGAAATCTGGAAAGAAGCTTTCTGAGAAACTGCTTAGTGTTCTGTTAATTCATCTCACAGAGTTACATCTTTATTTCGTGGATCTCTTTGCTAGCCTTATTTCTGTGGAATCTGAGAACAGATATTTCGAATCCCTTTGAAGACTATAGGGCCAAAGGAAATATCCTCCGATAACAAAGAGAAAGAAGCGTTCTAAGAAACTTCTTTGTGTTCTATGAAATCATCTCAGAGAGTTACAGTTTTCCCCTCAAGAAGGCTTTCGCTATGACAGTTCTTGTGGAATTGGCAAAGTGATATTGGGAAGCCCATAGAGGGCTATGAAGAAAAAGGAAATATCCTTAGATGAAATCTGGAAAGAAGCTTTCTGAAGAACTGCTTAGTGTTCTGTTAATTCATCTCACAGAGTTACATCTGTATTTCGTGGATCTCTTTGCTAGCCTATTTCTGTGGAATCTGAGAACAGATATTTCGGATCCCTTTGAAGACGATAGGGCCAAAGGAAATATCCTCCGATAACAAAGAGAAAGAAGCATTCTGAGAAACTTCTTTGTGTTCTGTGAAATCATCTCACAGAATTACAGCTTTCCTCTCAAGAAGCCTTTCGCTAAGACATTTCTTGGGGAATTGGCAAAGTGATATTTGGAAGCCCTTAGAGGGCTATGGTGAAAAAGGAAATATCCTCAGATGAAATCTGGAAAGAAGCTTTCTGAGAAACATCTTAGTGTTCTGTTAATTCATCTAGCAGAGTTACATTTGTATTTCGTGGATCTCTTTGCTAGCCTTATTTCTGTGGAATCTGAGAACAGATATTTCGGATCCCTTGGAAGACGATAGGGCCAAAGGAAATATTCTCCGATAACTAAGAGAAAGAAACTTTCTGAGAGACTTCTTTGTATTCTGTGAAATCATCTCACAGAGTTACAGCTTTCCCCTCAAGAAGCCTTTCGCTAAGACAGTTCTTGTGAAATTGGGAAAGTGATATTTGGAACCCCATAGAGGGCTATGGTGAAAAAGGAAATATCCTCAGATGAAATCTGGAAAGAAGCTTACTGAGAAACTGCTTAGTGTTCTGTTAATTCATCTCACCGAGTTACATCTTTATTTCATGGATCTCTTTGCTAGCCTTATTTCTGTGGAATCTGAGAACAGATATTTCGAATCCCTTTGAAGACTATAGGGCCAAAGGAAATATCCTCCGATAACAAAGAGAAAGAAGCGTTCTAAGAAACTTCTTTGTGTTCTGTGAAATCATCTCAGAGAGTTACAGCTTTCCCCTCAAGAAGGCTTTCGCTATGACAGTTCTTGTGGAATTGGCAAAGTGATATTGGGAAGCCCATAGAGGGCTATGGAGAAAAAGGAAATATCCTTAGATGAAATCTGGAAAGAAGCTTTCTGAAGAACTGCTTAGTGTTCTGTTAATTCATCTCACAGAGTTACATCTGTATTTCGTGGATCTCTTTGCTAGCCTATTTCTGTGGAATCTGAGAACAGATATTTCGGATCCCTTTGAAGACGATAGGGCCAAAGGAAATATCCTCCGATAACAAAGAGAAAGAAGCATTCTGAGAAACTTCTTTGTGTTCTGTGAAATCATCTCACAGAGTTACAGCTTTCCTCTCAAGAAGCCTTTCGCTAAGACATTTCTTGGGGAATTGGCAAAGTGATATTGGGAGGTCCATAGTATGTTATGTTGAAAAAGGAAATATCCTCAGATGAAATCTGGAAAGAAGCTTTCTGAGAATATGCTTAGTGTTCTGTTAATTCATCTCACAGAGTTACATCTGTATTTCGTGGATCTCTTTGCTAGCCTTATTTCTGTGGAATCTGAGAACAGATATTTCGGATCCCTTGGAAGACGATAGGGCCAAAGGAAATATCCTCCGATAACAAAGAGAAATAAACTTTCTGAGAAACTTCTTTGTATTCTGAGAAATCATCTCAGAGAGTTACAGCTTTCCCCTCAAGAAGCGTTTCCCTAAGACAGTTCTTGTGGAATTGGCAAAGTGATATTTGCAAGCCGATAGAGGGCTATGGTGAAAAAGGAAATATCCTCAGATGAAATCTGGAAAGAAGCTTTCTGAGAAACTGCTTAGTGTTCTGTTAATTCATCTCACCGAGTTACATCTGTATTTCATGGATCTCTTTGCTACCCTTATTTCTGTGGAATCTGAGAACAGATATTTCGAATCCCTTTGAAGACTATAGGGCCAAAGGAAATATCCTCCGATAACAAAAGAGAGAAGCTTTCTGAGAAACTTCTTTGTGTTCTGTGAAATCATCTCACAGAGTTACAGCTTTCCCCTCAACAAGCCTTTCGCTAAGACAGTTCTTGTGGAATTGGCAATGTGATATTTTAAGGCCATAGGGGGCTATGGTGAAAAAGGAAATGTCCTCAGGTGAAATCTGGAAAGAAGCTTTCTGAAGAACTGCTTCGTGTTCCGATAATTCATCTCACACATTTACATCTATATTTCGTGGATCTCTTTGCTAGCCTTATTTCTGTGGAATCTGAGAACAGATATTTCGGATCCCTTTGAAGACTATAGCGCCAAAGGAAATATCCTCCGATAAAAAAGAGAAAGAAGATTTCTGAGAAACTTCTTTGTGTTCTGTGAAATCATCTCACAGCGTTAGAGCTTTCCCCTGAAGAAGCCTTTCGCTGAGACAGTTCTTGTGGAATTGGCAAAGTGATATTTGGATGCCCATAGAGGGCTATGGTGAAAAAGGAAATATCCTCAGATGAAATCTGGAAAGAAGCTTTCTGAGAAACTGCTTAGTGTTCTGTTAATTCATCTCACAGAGTTACATCTGTATTTCCTGGATCTATTTGCTAGCCTTATTTCTATGGAATCTGAGAACAGATATTTCGGATCCCTTTGAAGACGATAGGGCCAAAGGAAATATCCTCCGATAACAAAGAGAAAGAAGCTTTCTGAGAAACTTCTTTGTGTTCTGTGAAATCATCTCACAGAGTTACAGCTTTCCCCTCAAGAAGCCTTTCGCTAAGACCGTTCTTGTAGAATTGGCAAAGTAATATTGGGAAGCCCATTAAGGGCTGTTGTGAAAAAGGAAATATCCTCAGTTGAAATCTGGAAAGAAGCTTCCTGAGAAACTGCTTAGTGTTCTGTTAATTCATCTCACAGAGTTACATCTGTATTTCGTGGATCTCTTTGCTAGCCTTATTTCCGTGGAATCTGAGAATAGATATTTCGGATCCCTTTGAAGACTATAGGGCCAAAGGAAATATCCTCCGATAACAAAGAGAAGGAAGCTTTCTGAGAAACTTCTTTGTGTTCTGTGAAATCATCTCACAGAGTTACAGCTTTCCCCTCAAGAAGACTTACGCTAAGACAGTTCTTGTGGAATTGGCAAAGTGATATTTAGATGCCGATAGAGGGCTATGGTGAAAAAGGAAGTATCCTCAGATGAAATCTGGAAAGAAGCTTTCTGAGAAACTGCTTAGTGTTCTGTTAATTCATCTCACAGAGTTACATCTGTATTTTGTGGATCTCTTTGCTAGCCTTATTTCTGTGTAATCTGAGAACAGATATTTCGGATCCCCTTGAAGACTATAGGGAAAAAGTAAATATCCTCCGATAACAAAGAGAAAGAAGCTTTCTGAGAAACTTCTTTGTGTTCTGTGAAATCATCTCACAGAGTTACAGCTTTCCATTCCAGAAGCCTTTCGCTAAGACAGTTCTTGTGGAATTGGCAAAGTGTTATTTGGAAGCACATGGAGGGCTATGGTGAAAAAGGAAATATCCTCAGATGAAATCTGGAAAGAAGCTTTCTGAGAAACTGCTTAGTGTTCTGTTAATTCATCTCACAGAGTTACATCTGAATTTCGTGGATCTCTTTGCTAGCCTTATTTCTGTGGAATCTGAAGACATATATTTCGGATCCCTTTGAAGACAATAGGGCCAAAGGAAATATCCTCCGATAACAAAGAGAAAGAAGCTTTCTGAGAAACTTCTTTGTGTTCTGTGAAATCATCTCACAGAGTTACAGCTTTCCCCTCAAGAAGCCTTTCGCTAAGACCGTTCTTGTGGAATTGGCAAAGTGATATTTGGAAGCCCATAGAGGGCTATCGTGAAAAAGGAAATATCCTCAGATGAAATCTGGAAAGAAGTTTTCTGAAGAACTGCTTAGTGTTCTGTTAATTCATCTCACAGAGTTACATGTGTATTTCATGGATCTCTTTGCTCGCCTTATTTCTGTGGAATCTGAGAACAGACATTTCGGATCCCTTTGAAGACTATAGGTCCAAAGGAAATATCCACAGATAACAAAGGGAAAGAAGCTTTCTGAGAAACTTCTTTGTGTTCTGTGAAATCATCTCACAGAGTTACAGCTTTCCCCTCAAGAAGCCTTTCGCTAAGACAGTTCTTGTGGAATTGGCAAAGTGATATTTGGAAGCCCATAGAAGGCTATGGTGAAAAAGGAAATATCCTCAGTTGAAATAGGAAAGAATCTTCCTGAGAAACTGCTTAGTGTTCTGTTAATTCATCTCACAGAGTTACATCTGTATTTCGTGGATCTCTTTGCTAGCCTTATTTCTGTGGGATCTGAGAACAGATATTTCGGATCCCTTTGAGAGTATAGGGCCAAAGGAAATATCCTCTGATAACAAAGAGAAAGAAGCTTTCTTGGAAACTTCTTTGTGTTCTGTGAAATCACCTGACAGAAGTATAGCTTTCCATAGAAGAAGCCATTCGCTAAGACAGTTCTTGTGGAATTGGCAAAGTGATATTTAGATGCCCATAGACGGCTATGGTGAAAAAGGAAATATCCTCAGATGAAATCTGGAAAGAAGCTTTCTGAGAAACTGCTTAGTGTTCTGTTAATTCATCTCACAGAGTTACATCTGTATTTCGTGGATCTCTTTGCTAGCCTTATTTCTGTGTAATCTGAGAACAGATATTTCGGATCCCCTTGAAGACTATAGGGCCAAAGGAAATATCCTCCGATAACAAAGAGAAAGAAGCTTTCTGAGAAACTTCTTTGTGTTCTGTGAAATCATCTCACAGAGTTACAGCTTTCCACTCCAGAAGCCTTTCGCTAAGACAGTTCTTGTGGAATGGCAAAGTGATATTTGGAAGCACATAGAGGGCTATGGTGAAAAAGGAAATATCCTCAGATGAAATCTGGAAAGAAGCTTTCTGAGAAACTGCTTAGTGTTCTCTTAATTCATCTCACAGAGTTACATCTGTATTTCCTGGATCTATTTGCTAGCCTTATTTCTGTGGAATCTGAGAACCGATATTTCGGATCCCTTTGAAGACTATAGGGCCAAAGGAAATATCCTCCGATAACAAAGAGAAAGAAGCTTTCTGAGAAACTTCTTTGTGTTCTGTGAAATCATCTCACAGAGTTACAGCTTTCACCTCAACAAGCCTTTCGCTAAGCCAGTTCTTGTGGAATTGGCAAAGGGATATTGGGAATCCCATAGAGGGCTATGGTGGAAAAGGAAATAACCACAGTTGAAATCTGGAAAGAAGCTTTCTGAGAAACTGCTTAGTGTTCTGTTAATTCATCTCACAGAGTTACATCTGAATTTCGTGGATCTCTTTGCTAGCCTTATTTCTGTGGAATCTGAAGACATATATTTCGGATCCCTTTGAAGACAATAGGGCCAAAGGAAATATCCTCCGATAACAAAGAGAAAGAAGCTTTCTGAGAAACTTCTTTGTGTTCTGTGAAATCATCTCACAGAGTTACAGCTTTCCCCTCAAGAAGCCTTTGCTAAGACAGTTCTTGTGGAATTGGCAAAGTGATATTTGGAAGCCCATAGAGGGCTATCGTGAAAAAGGAAATATCCTCAGATTAAATCTGGAAAGAAGCTTTCTGAGAAACTGCTTGGTATTCTCTTCATTAATCTCACAGAGTTATATCTGTTTTTCATGGATATCTTTGTTCGCCTTATTTCTGTGGAATCTGAGAACACATATTTCGGATCCCTTTGAAGACTACAGGTCCAAAGGAAATATCCACCGATAACAAAGAGAAAGAAGCTTTCTGAGAAACTTCTTTGTGTTCTGTGAAATCATCTCACAGAGTTACAGCTTTCCCCTGAAGAAGCCTTTCGCTAACACAGTTTTTGTGGAATTGGCAAAGTGATATTTGGAAGCCCATAGAGGGCTATGGTGAAAAAGGAAATATCCTCAGATGAAATCTGGAAAGAAGCTTTCTGAAGAACTGCTTAGTGTTCTGTTAATTCATCTCACAGAGTTACATCTGTATTTCGTGGATCTCTTTGCTAGCCTTATTTCTGTGGAATCTGAGAACAGATATTTCGGATCCCTTTGAAGACTGTAGGGCCAAAGGAAATATCCTCCAACAACAAAGAGAAAGAAGCTTTTTGAGAAACTTCTTTGTGTTCTGTGAAATCATCTCACAGAGTTACAGCTTTCCCCTCAAGAAGCCTTTCGCTAAGACAGTTCTTGTGCAATTGGCAAAGTGATATTTGGAAGCCCATAGGGGCTATGGTGAAAAAGGAAATATCCTCATACGAAATCTGGAAAGAAGCTTTCTGAGAAACTGCTTAGTGTTCTGTTAATTCATCTCACAGACTTACATCTGTATTTCGTGGATCTCTTTGCTAGCCTTATTTCTGTGGAAGCTGAGAACAGATATTTCGGATCCCTTTGAAGACTGTAGGGCCAAAGGAAATATCCTCCGATAACAAAGAGAAAGAAGCTTTCTGAGAAACTTCTTTGTGTTCTGTGAAATCATCTCACAGAGTTACAGCTTTCCCCTCAAGAAGCCTTTCGCTAAGACAGTTCTTGTGCAATTGGCAAAGTGATATTTGGAAGCCCATAGGGATGGTGAAAACGGAAATATCCTCAGACGAAATCTGGAAAGAAGCTTTCTGAGAAACTGCTTAGTGTTCTGTAAATTTATCTCACAGAGTTACATCTGTATTTCCTGGATCTCTTTGTCATCCTGATTTCTGCCGAATCTGAGAACAGATATTTCGGATCCCTTTGAAGACTATAGGGCCAAAGGAAATATCCACCGATAACAAAGAGAAAGATGCTTTCTGAGAAACTTCTTTGTGTTCTGTGAAATCATCTCACAGTAGTACAGCTTTCCATAGAAGAAGCCATTCGCTAAGACAGTTCTTGTGGAATTGGCAAAGTGATATTTGGAAGCCCATAGAAGGCTACGGTGAAAAAGGAAATATCCTCAGATGAAATCTGGAAAGAAGCTTTCTGAGAAATTGCTTAGTGTTCTGTTACTTCATCTCACAGAGTTACATCTGTATTTCGTGTATCTCTTTGCTAGTCTTATTTCTGTGGAATCTGAGAACAGATATTTCGGATACCTTTGAAGACTATAGGGCCAAAGGAAATATCCTCCGATTACAAAGAGAAAGAAGCTTTCTGAGAAACTTCTTTGTGTTCTGTGAAATCATCTCAGAGAGTTACAGCTTTCCCCTCAACAAATCTTTCGCTAAGACAGTTCTTGTGGAATTGGCAAAGTGATATTGAGAATCCCTTAGAGGGCTATGGTGAAAAAGGAAATATCCTCAGTTGAAATCTGGAAAGAAGCTTTCTGAGAAACTGCTTATTGTTCTGTTAATTCATCTCACAGAGTTACATCTGTATTTCCTGGATCTCTTTGCTAACCTTATTTCTGTGTAATCTGAGAACAGATATTTCGGATCCCTTTGAAGACTATAGAGCCAAAGGAAATATCCTCCGATAACAAAGAGAAAGATGCTTTCTGAGAAACTTCTTAGTGTTCTGTGAAATCATCTCACAGAGTTACAGCTGTCCACTCCAGAAGCCTTTCGCTAAGACAGTTGTTGTGGAATTGGCAAAGTGATATTTGGAAGGACATAGAGGGCTATGGTGAAAAAGGAAATATCCTCAGATGAAATCTGGAAAGAAGCTTTCTGAGAAACTGCTTAGTGTTCTGTTAATTCATCTCACAGAGTTACATCTGTATTTCGTGCATCTCTTTGATAGCCTTAATTCTGTGGAATCTGAGAACAGATATTTCGGATCCCTTTGAAGACTATAGGGCCAAAGGAAATATCCACCGATAACAAAGAGAAAGAAGCTTTCTGAGAAACTTCTTTGTGTTCTGTGAAATCATCTCACAGAGTTATAGCTTTCCCCTCAAGAAGCCTTTCGCTAAGACAGTTCTTGTGGAATTGGCAAAGTGATATTTGGATGCCCATAGAGGGCTATGGTGAAAAAGGAAATATCCTCAGATGAAATCTGGAAAGAAGCTTTCTGAGAAACTGCTTAGTGTTCTGTTAATTCATCTCACAGAGTGACATCTGTATTTCGTGGATCTCTTTGCTAGCCTTATTTCTGTGGAATCTGAGAACAGATATTTCGGATCCTTTTGAAGACTATAGGGACAAAGGAAATATCCACCGATAACAAAGAGAAAGAAGCTTTCTGAGAAACTTCTTTGTGTTCTGTGAAATCATCTCACAGAGTTACAGCCTTCCCCTATAGAAGCCTTTCGCTAAGACAGTTCTTGTGGAATTGGCAAAGTGATATTGCGAAGCCCCTTGAGGGCTCTGGTGAAAAAGGAAATATCCTCAGATGAAATCTGGAAAGAAGCTTTCTGAGAAACTGCTTAGTGTTCTGTTAATTCATCTCACAGAGTTACATCTGTATTTCGTGGATCTCTTTGGTAGCCTAATTTCTGTGTAATCTGAGAACAGATATTTCAGATCCCTTTGAAGACTTTGGGGCCAAAGTAAATATCCTCCGATAATAAAGAGAAAGAAGCTTTCTGAGAAACTTCTTTGTGTTCTGTGAAATCATCTCAGAGAGTTACAGCTTTCCCCTCAAGAAGCCTTTCTCTAAGAGAGTTCTTGTGGAATTGGCAAAGTGATATTTGGAAGCCCATAGGGCTATGGTGAAAAAGGAAATATCCTCAGACGAAATCTGGAAAGAAGTTTTCTCAGAAACTGCTTAGTGTTTGGTTAATTTATCTCACAGAGTTACATCTGTATTTCCTGGATCTCTTTGTCAGCCTTATTTCTGCGGAATCTGAGAACAGATATTTCGGATCCCTTTGAAGACTATAGGGCCAAAGGAAATATCCACCGATAACAAAGAGAAAGATGCTTTCTGAGAAACTTCTTTGTGTTCTGTGAAATCATCTCACAGTAGTACAGCTTTCCGTAGAAGAAGCCATTCGCTAAGACAGTTCTTGTGGAATTGGCAAAGTGATATTTGGAAGCCCATAGAGGGCTATGGTGAAAAAGGAAATATCCTCAGATGAAATCTGGAAAGAAGCTTTCTGAGAAACTGCTTAGTGTTCTGTTACCTCATCTCACAGAGTTACATCTGTATTTCGTGGATCTCTTTGCTAGCCTTATTTCTGTGGAATCTGAAGACATATATTTCGGATCCCTTTGAAGACTATAGGGCCTAAGGAAATATCCACCGATAACAAAGAGAAAGAAGCTTTCTGAGAAACTTCTTTGTGTTCTGTGAAATCATCTCACAGAGTTATAGCTTTCCCCTCAAGAAGCCTTTCGCTAAGACAGTTCTTGTGGAATTGGCAAAGTGATATTTGGATGCCCATAGAGGGCTATGGTGAAAAAGGAAATATCCTCAGATGAAATCTGGAAAGAAGCTTTCTGAGTAACTGCTTAGTGTTCTGTTAATTAATCTCACAGAGTTACATCTGTATTTCGTGGATCTCTTTGCTAGCCTTATTTCTGTGGAATCTGAGAACAGATATTTCGGATCCCTTTGAAGACTATAGGGCCAAAGGAAATATCCACCGATAAAAAAGGGAAAGAAGCTTTCTGAGAAACTTCTTTGTGTTCTGTGAAATCATCTCACAGAGTTACAGCTTTCCCCTCTAGAAGCCTTTCGCTAAGACAGTTTTTGTGGAATTGGCAAGGTGATATTGCGAAGCCCATTGAGGGCTCTGGTGAAAAAGGAAATATCCTCAGACGAAATCTGGAAAGAAGCTTTCTCAGAAACTGCTTAGTGTTCTGTTAATTCATCTCACAGAGTTACATCTGTATTTCGTGGATCTCTTTGCTAGCCTAATTTCTGTGTAATATGAGAACAGATATTTCGTATCCCTTTGAAGATTTGGGGCCAAAGTAAATATCCTCCGATAATAAAGAGTAAGAAGCTTTCTGAGAAACTTCTTTGTGTTCAGTGAAATCATCTCAGAGAGTTACAGCTTTCCCCTCAAGAAGCCTTTCGCTAAGAGAGTTCTTGTGTAATTGGCAAAGTGATATTTGGAAGCCCATAGGGGCTATGGTGAAAAAGGAAATATCCTCAGACGAAATCTGGAAAGAAGCTTTCTGAGAAACTGCTTAGTGTTCTGTTAATTTATCTCACAGAGTTATATCTGTATTTCGTGGATCTCTTTGTCAGCCTTATTTCTGCGGAATCTGAGAACAGATATTTCGGATCCCTTTGAAGACTATAGGGCCAAAGGAAATATCCACCGATAACAAAGAGAAAGATGCTTTCTGAGAAACTTCTAAGTGTTCTGTGAAATCATCTCACAATAGTACAGCTTTCCATAGAAGAAGCCATTCGCTAAGACAGTTCTTGTGGAATTGGCAAAGTGATATTTGGAAGCCCATAGTGGGCTATGGTGAAAAAGGAAATATCCTCAGATGAAATCTGGAAAGAAGCTTTCTGAGAAACTGCTTAGTGTTCTGTTAATTCATCTCACAGAGTTACATCTGTATTTCGTGGATCTCTTTGCTAGCCTTATTTCTGTGGAATCTGAAGACATATATTTCGGATCCCTTTGAAGACAATAGGGCCAAAGGAAATATCCTCTGATAACAAAGAGAAAGAAGCTTTATGAGAAACTTCTTTGTGTTCTGTGAAATCATCTCACAGAGTTACAGCTTTCCCCTCAAGAAGTCTTTCGCTAAGACAGTTCTTGTG
Organism: Macaca fascicularis; assembly: GCF_037993035.2. Taxonomy (NCBI): domain Eukaryota; kingdom Metazoa; phylum Chordata; class Mammalia; order Primates; family Cercopithecidae; genus Macaca; species Macaca fascicularis. The sequence continues at coordinate 31,753,125 of NC_088389.1, forward strand.
GAATTGGCAATGTGATATTTGGAAGCCCATAGAGGGCTATCGTGAAAAAGGAAATATCCTCAGATGAAATCTGGAAAGAAGCTTTCTGAAGAACTGCTTGGTGTTCTCTTAATTAATCTCACAGAGTTACATCTGTATTTCATGGATCTCTTTGCTAGCCTTATTTCTGTGGAATCTGAGAACAGATATTTCGGATCCCTTTGAAGACTATAGGTCCAAAGGAAATATCCACCGATAACAAAGAGTAAGAAGCTTTCTGAGAAACTTCTTTGTGTTCTGTGAAATCATCTCACAGAGTTACAGCTTTCCCCTCAAGAAGCCTTTCGCTAAGACAGTTCTTGTGGAATTGGCAAAGTGATATTTGGAAGCCCATAGAAGGCTATGGTGAAAAAGGAAATATCCACAGTTGAAATCTGGAAAGAAGCTTCCTGAGAAACTGCTTAGTGTTCTGTTAATTCATGTCATAGAGTTACATCTGTATTTCGTGGATCTCTTTGCTAGCCTTATTTCTGTGGAATCTGAGAACAGATATGTCGGATCCCCTTGAAGACTATAGGGCCAAAGGAAATATCCTCCGATAACAAAGAGAAAGAAGCTTTCTGAGAAACTTCTTTGTGTTCTGTGAAATCATCTCACAGGGTTACAGCTTTCCCCTCAAGAAGCCTTTCGCTAAGACAGTTCTTGTGGAATTGGCAAAGTGATATTTGGAAGCCCATGGAGGGCTATGGTGAAAAACGTAATATCCTCAGACGAAATCTGGAAAGAAGCTTTCTGAGAAACTGCTTAGTGTTCTGTTAATTCATCTTACAGAGTTACATCTGTATTTCGTGGATCTCTTTGCTAGCCTTATTTCTGTGGAAGCTGAGAACAGATATTTCGGATCCCTTTGAAGACTGTAGGGCCAAAGGAAATATCCTCCGATAACAAAGAGAAAGAAGCTTTCTGAGAAACTTCTTTGTGTTCTGTGAAATCATCTCACAGAGTTACAGCTTTCCCCTCAAGAAGCCTTTCGCTAAGACAGTTCTTGTGCAATTGGCAAAGTGATATTTGGAAGCCCATAGGGATGGTGAAAACGGAAATATCCTCAGACGAAATCTGGAAAGAAGCTTTCTGAGAAACTGCTTAGTGTTCTGTTAATTTATCTCACAGAGTTACATCTGTATTTCCTGGATCTCTTTGTCATCCTGATTTCTGCCGAATCTGAGAACAGATATTTCGGATCCCTTTGAAGACTATAGGGCCAAAGGAAATATCCACCGATAACAAAGAGAAAGATGCTTTCTGAGAAACTTCTTTGTGTTCTGTGAAATCATCTCACAGTAGTACAGCTTTCCATAGAAGAAGCCATTCGCTAAGACAATTCTTGTGGAATTGGCAAAGTGATATTTGGAAGCCCATAGAAGGCTACGGTGAAAAAGGAAATATCCTCAGATGAAATCTGGAAAGAAGCTTTCTGAGAAATTGCTTAGTGTTCTGTTACTTCATCTCACAGAGTTACATCTGTATTTCGTGTATCTCTTTGCTAGTCTTATTTCTGTGGAATCTGAGAACAGATATTTCGGATACCTTTGAAGACTATAGGGCCAAAGGAAATATCCTCCGATTACAAAGAGAAAGAAGCTTTCTGAGAAACTTCTTTGTGTTCTGTGAAATCATCTCAGAGAGTTACAGCTTTCCCCTCAACAAATCTTTCGCTAAGACAGTTCTTGTGGAATTGGCAAAGTGATATTGAGAATCCCTTAGAGGGCTATGGTGAAAAAGGAAATATCCTCAGTTGAAATCTGGAAAGAAGCTTTCTGAGAAACTGCTTAGTGTTCTGTTAATTCATCTCACAGAGTTACATCTGTATTTCCTGGATCTCTTTGCTAACCTTATTTCTGTGTAATCTGAGAACAGATATTTCGGATCCCTTTGAAGACTATAGAGCCAAAGGAAATATCCTCCGATAACAAAGAGAAAGATGCTTTCTGAGAAACTTCTTAGTGTTCTGTGAAATCTTCTCACAGTAGTACAGCTTTCCATACAAGAAGCCATTCGCTAAGCCAGTTCTTGTGGAATTGGCAAAGTGATATTGAGAATCCCTTAGAGGGCTATGGTGAAAAAGGAAATATCCTCAGATGAAATCTGGAAAGAAGCTTTCTTAAGAACTGCTTAGTTTTCTGTTAATTCATCTCACAGAGTTACATCTGTATTTCGTGGATCTCTTTGCTAGCCTTATTTCTGTTGAATCTGAGAACAGATATTTCGGATCCCTTTGAAGACTATAGGGCCAAAGGAAATATCCTCCGATAACAAAGAGAAAGAAGCTTTCTGAGAAACTTCTTTGTGTTCCGTAAAATCATCTCACAGAGTTACAGCTTTCCCCTCAAGAAGCCTTTCGCTAAGACAGTTCTTGTGGAATTGGCAAGGTGATATTGCGAAGCCCATAGAGGGCTATGGTGAAAAAGGAAATATCCTCAGTTGAAATCTGGAAAGAAGCTTTCTGAGAAACTGCTTAGTGTTCTGTTAATTCATCTCACAGAGTTACATCTGTTTTTCCTGGATCTCTTTGCTAGCCTTATTTCTGTGGAATCTGAGAACAGATATTTCGGATCCCTTTGAAGACTATAGGGCCAAAGGAAATATCCTCCGATAACAAAGAGAAAGAAGCTTTCTGAGAAACTTCTTTGTGTTCTGTGAAATCATCTCACAGAGTTACAGCTTTCCCCTCAACAAATCTTTCGCTAAGCCAGTTCTTGTGGAATTGGAAAAGTGATATTGGGAATCCCATAGAGTGCTATGGTGAAAAAGGAAATATCCTCAGTTGAAATCCGGAAAGAAGCTTTCTGAGAAACTGCTTAGTGTTCTGTTAATTCATCTCCCAGAGTTACATCTGTATTTCGTGGATCTCTTTGCTAGCCTTATTTCTGTGGAATCTGAGAACAGATATTTCGGATCCCTTTGAAGACTATAGGGCCAAAGGAAATATCCTCCGATAACAAAGAGAAAGAAGCTTTCTGAGAAACTTCTTTGTGTTCTGTGAAATCATCTCACAGAGTTACAGCTGTCCACTCCAGAAGCCTTTCGCTAAGACAGTTGTTGTGGAATTGGCAAAGTGATATTTGGAAGGACATAGAGGGCTATGGTGAAAAAGGAAATATCCTCAGATGAAATCTGGAAAGAAGCTTTCTGAGAAACTGCTTAGTGTTCTGTTAATTCATCTCACAGAGTTACATCTGTATTTCGTGCATCTCTTTGATAGCCTTAATTCTGTGGAATCTGAGAACAGATATTTCGGATCCCTTTGAAGACTATAGGGCCAAAGGAAATATCCACCGATAACAAAGAGAAAGAAGCTTTCTGAGAAACTTCTTTGTGTTCTGTGAAATCATCTCACAGAGTTATAGCTTTCCCCTCAAGAAGCCTTTCGCTAAGACAGTTCTTGTGGAATTGGCAAAGTGATATTTGGATGCCCATAGAGGGCTATGGTGAAAAAGGAAATATCCTCAGATGAAATCTGGAAAGAAGCTTTCTGAGAAACTGCTTAGTGTTCTGTTAATTCATCTCACAGAGTGACATCTGTATTTCGTGGATCTCTTTGCTAGCCTTATTTCTGTGGAATCTGAGAACAGATATTTCGGATCCTTTTGAAGACTATAGGGACAAAGGAAATATCCACCGATAACAAAGAGAAAGAAGCTTTCTGAGAAACTTCTTTGTGTTCTGTGAAATCATCTCACAGAGTTACAGCTTTCCCCTATAGAAGCCTTTCGCTAAGACAGTTCTTGTGGAATTGGCAAAGTGATATTGCGAAGCCCCTTGAGGGCTCTGGTGAAAAAGGAAATATCCTCAGACGAAATCTGGAAAGAAGCTTTCTGAGAAACTGCTTAGTGTTCTGTTAATTTATCTCACAGAGTTATATCTGTATTTCGTGGATCTCTTTGTCAGCCTTATTTCTGCGGAATCTGAGAACAGATATTTCGGATCCCTTTGAAGACTATAGGGCCAAAGGAAATATCCACCGATAACAAAGAGAAAGATGCTTTCTGAGAAACTTCTAAGTGTTCTGTGAAATCATCTCACAATAGTACAGCTTTCCATAGAAGAAGCCATTCGCTAAGACAGTTCTTGTGGAATTGGCAAAGTGATATTTGGAAGCCCATAGTGGGCTATGGTGAAAAAGGAAATATCCTCAGATGAAATCTGGAAAGAAGCTTTCTGAGAAACTGCTTAGTGTTCTGTTAATTCATCTCACAGAGTTACATCTGTATTTCGTGGATCTCTTTGCTAGCCTTATTTCTGTGGAATCTGAAGACATATATTTCGGATCCCTTTGAAGACAATAGGGCCAAAGGAAATATCCTCTGATAACAAAGAGAAAGAAGCTTTATGAGAAACTTCTTTGTGTTCTGTGAAATCATCTCACAGAGTTACAGCTTTCCCCTCAAGAAGTCTTTCGCTAAGACAGTTCTTGTGGAATTGGCAATGTGATATTTGGAAGCCCATAGAGGGCTATCGTGAAAAAGGAAATATCCTCAGATGAAATCTGGAAAGAAGCTTTCTGAAGAACTGCTTGGTGTTCTCTTAATTAATCTCACAGAGTTACATCTGTATTTCATGGATCTCTTTGCTAGCCTTATTTCTGTGGAATCTGAGAACAGATATTTCGGATCCCTTTGAAGACTATAGGTCCAAAGGAAATATCCACCGATAACAAAGAGTAAGAAGCTTTCTGAGAAACTTCTTTGTGTTCTGTGAAATCATCTCACAGAGTTACAGCTTTCCCCTCAAGAAGCCTTTCGCTAAGACAGTTCTTGTGGAATTGGCAAAGTGATATTTGGAAGCCCATAGAAGGCTATGGTGAAAAAGGAAATATCCACAGTTGAAATCTGGAAAGAAGCTTCCTGAGAAACTGCTTAGTGTTCTGTTAATTCATGTCATAGAGTTACATCTGTATTTCGTGGATCTCTTTGCTAGCCTTATTTCTGTGGAATCTGAGAACAGATATGTCGGATCCCCTTGAAGACTATAGGGCCAAAGGAAATATCCTCCGATAACAAAGAGAAAGAAGCTTTCTGAGAAACTTCTTTGTGTTCTGTGAAATCATCTCACAGGGTTACAGCTTTCCCCTCAAGAAGCCTTTCGCTAAGACAGTTCTTGTGGAATTGGCAAAGTGATATTTGGAAGCCCATGGAGGGCTATGGTGAAAAACGTAATATCCTCAGACGAAATCTGGAAAGAAGCTTTCTGAGAAACTGCTTAGTGTTCTGTTAATTCATCTTACAGAGTTACATCTGTATTTCGTGGATCTCTTTGCTAGCCTTATTTCTGTGGAAGCTGAGAACAGATATTTCGGATCCCTTTGAAGACTGTAGGGCCAAAGGAAATATCCTCCGATAACAAAGAGAAAGAAGCTTTCTGAGAAACTTCTTTGTGTTCTGTGAAATCATCTCACAGAGTTACAGCTTTCCCCTCAAGAAGCCTTTCGCTAAGACAGTTCTTGTGCAATTGGCAAAGTGATATTTGGAAGCCCATAGGGATGGTGAAAACGGAAATATCCTCAGACGAAATCTGGAAAGAAGCTTTCTGAGAAACTGCTTAGTGTTCTGTTAATTTATCTCACAGAGTTACATCTGTATTTCCTGGATCTCTTTGTCATCCTGATTTCTGCCGAATCTGAGAACAGATATTTCGGATCCCTTTGAAGACTATAGGGCCAAAGGAAATATCCACCGATAACAAAGAGAAAGATGCTTTCTGAGAAACTTCTTTGTGTTCTGTGAAATCATCTCACAGTAGTACAGCTTTCCATAGAAGAAGCCATTCGCTAAGACAATTCTTGTGGAATTGGCAAAGTGATATTTGGAAGCCCATAGAAGGCTACGGTGAAAAAGGAAATATCCTCAGATGAAATCTGGAAAGAAGCTTTCTGAGAAATTGCTTAGTGTTCTGTTACTTCATCTCACAGAGTTACATCTGTATTTCGTGTATCTCTTTGCTAGTCTTATTTCTGTGGAATCTGAGAACAGATATTTCGGATACCTTTGAAGACTATAGGGCCAAAGGAAATATCCTCCGATTACAAAGAGAAAGAAGCTTTCTGAGAAACTTCTTTGTGTTCTGTGAAATCATCTCAGAGAGTTACAGCTTTCCCCTCAACAAATCTTTCGCTAAGACAGTTCTTGTGGAATTGGCAAAGTGATATTGAGAATCCCTTAGAGGGCTATGGTGAAAAAGGAAATATCCTCAGTTGAAATCTGGAAAGAAGCTTTCTGAGAAACTGCTTAGTGTTCTGTTAATTCATCTCACAGAGTTACATCTGTATTTCCTGGATCTCTTTGCTAACCTTATTTCTGTGTAATCTGAGAACAGATATTTCGGATCCCTTTGAAGACTATAGAGCCAAAGGAAATATCCTCCGATAACAAAGAGAAAGATGCTTTCTGAGAAACTTCTTAGTGTTCTGTGAAATCTTCTCACAGTAGTACAGCTTTCCATACAAGAAGCCATTCGCTAAGCCAGTTCTTGTGGAATTGGCAAAGTGATATTGAGAATCCCTTAGAGGGCTATGGTGAAAAAGGAAATATCCTCAGATGAAATCTGGAAAGAAGCTTTCTTAAGAACTGCTTAGTTTTCTGTTAATTCATCTCACAGAGTTACATCTGTATTTCGTGGATCTCTTTGCTAGCCTTATTTCTGTTGAATCTGAGAACAGATATTTCGGATCCCTTTGAAGACTATAGGGCCAAAGGAAATATCCTCCGATAACAAAGAGAAAGAAGCTTTCTGAGAAACTTCTTTGTGTTCCGTAAAATCATCTCACAGAGTTACAGCTTTCCCCTCAAGAAGCCTTTCGCTAAGACAGTTCTTGTGGAATTGGCAAGGTGATATTGCGAAGCCCATAGAGGGCTATGGTGAAAAAGGAAATATCCTCAGTTGAAATCTGGAAAGAAGCTTTCTGAGAAACTGCTTAGTGTTCTGTTAATTCATCTCACAGAGTTACATCTGTTTTTCCTGGATCTCTTTGCTAGCCTTATTTCTGTGGAATCTGAGAACAGATATTTCGGATCCCTTTGAAGACTATAGGGCCAAAGGAAATATCCTCCGATAACAAAGAGAAAGAAGCTTTCTGAGAAACTTCTTTGTGTTCTGTGAAATCATCTCACAGAGTTACAGCTTTCCCCTCAACAAATCTTTCGCTAAGCCAGTTCTTGTGGAATTGGAAAAGTGATATTGGGAATCCCATAGAGTGCTATGGTGAAAAAGGAAATATCCTCAGTTGAAATCCGGAAAGAAGCTTTCTGAGAAACTGCTTAGTGTTCTGTTAATTCATCTCCCAGAGTTACATCTGTATTTCGTGGATCTCTTTGCTAGCCTTATTTCTGTGGAATCTGAGAACAGATATTTCGGATCCCTTTGAAGACTATAGGGCCAAAGGAAATATCCTCCGATAACAAAGAGAAAGAAGCTTTCTGAGAAACTTCTTTGTGTTCTGTGAAATCATCTCACAGAGTTACAGCTGTCCACTCCAGAAGCCTTTCGCTAAGACAGTTGTTGTGGAATTGGCAAAGTGATATTTGGAAGGACATAGAGGGCTATGGTGAAAAAGGAAATATCCTCAGATGAAATCTGGAAAGAAGCTTTCTGAGAAACTGCTTAGTGTTCTGTTAATTCATCTCACAGAGTTACATCTGTATTTCGTGCATCTCTTTGATAGCCTTAATTCTGTGGAATCTGAGAACAGATATTTCGGATCCCTTTGAAGACTATAGGGCCAAAGGAAATATCCACCGATAACAAAGAGAAAGAAGCTTTCTGAGAAACTTCTTTGTGTTCTGTGAAATCATCTCACAGAGTTATAGCTTTCCCCTCAAGAAGCCTTTCGCTAAGACAGTTCTTGTGGAATTGGCAAAGTGATATTTGGATGCCCATAGAGGGCTATGGTGAAAAAGGAAATATCCTCAGATGAAATCTGGAAAGAAGCTTTCTGAGAAACTGCTTAGTGTTCTGTTAATTCATCTCACAGAGTGACATCTGTATTTCGTGGATCTCTTTGCTAGCCTTATTTCTGTGGAATCTGAGAACAGATATTTCGGATCCTTTTGAAGACTATAGGGACAAAGGAAATATCCACCGATAACAAAGAGAAAGAAGCTTTCTGAGAAACTTCTTTGTGTTCTGTGAAATCATCTCACAGAGTTACAGCTTTCCCCTATAGAAGCCTTTCGCTAAGACAGTTCTTGTGGAATTGGCAAAGTGATATTGCGAAGCCCCTTGAGGGCTCTGGTGAAAAAGGAAATATCCTCAGATGAAATCTGGAAAGAAGCTTTCTGAGAAACTGCTTAGTGTTCTGTTAATTCATCTCACAGAGTTACATCTGTATTTCGTGGATCTCTTTGGTAGCCTAATTTCTGTGTAATCTGAGAACAGATATTTCGGATCCCTTTGAAGACTTTGGGGCCAAAGTAAATATCCTCCGATAATAAAGAGAAAGAAGCTTTCTGAGAAACTTCTTTGTGTTCTGTGAAATCATCTCAGAGAGTTACAGCTTTCCCCTCAAGAAGCCTTTCTCTAAGAGAGTTCTTGTGGAATTGGCAAAGTGATATTTGGAAGCCCATAGGGCTATGGTGAAAAAGGAAATATCCTCAGACGAAATCTGGAAAGAAGTTTTCTGAGAAACTGCTTAGTGTTTGGTTAATTTATCTCACAGAGTTACATCTGTATTTCCTGGATCTCTTTGTCAGCCTTATTTCTGCGGAATCTGAGAACAGATATTTCGGATCCCTTTGAAGACTATAGGGCCAAAGGAAATATCCACCGATAACAAAGAGAAAGATGCTTTCTGAGAAACTTCTTTGTGTTCTGTGAAATCATCTCACAGTAGTACAGCTTTCCGTAGAAGAAGCCATTCGCTAAGACAGTTCTTGTGGAATTGGCAAAGTGATATTTGGAAGCCCATAGAGGGCTATGGTGAAAAAGGAAATATCCTCAGATGAAATCTGGAAAGAAGCTTTCTGAGAAACTGCTTAGTGTTCTGTTACCTCATCTCACAGAGTTACATCTGTATTTCGTGGATCTCTTTGCTAGCCTTATTTCTGTGGAATCTGAAGACATATATTTCGGATCCCTTTGAAGACTATAGGGCCTAAGGAAATATCCACCGATAACAAAGAGAAAGAAGCTTTCTGAGAAACTTCTTTGTGTTCTGTGAAATCATCTCACAGAGTTATAGCTTTCCCCTCAAGAAGCCTTTCGCTAAGACAGTTCTTGTGGAATTGGCAAAGTGATATTTGGATGCCCATAGAGGGCTATGGTGAAAAAGGAAATATCCTCAGATGAAATCTGGAAAGAAGCTTTCTGAGTAACTGCTTAGTGTTCTGTTAATTAATCTCACAGAGTTACATCTGTATTTCGTGGATCTCTTTGCTAGCCTTATTTCTGTGGAATCTGAGAACAGATATTTCGGATCCCTTTGAAGACTATAGGGCCAAAGGAAATATCCACCGATAAAAAAGGGAAAGAAGCTTTCTGAGAAACTTCTTTGTGTTCTGTGAAATCATCTCACAGAGTTACAGCTTTCCCCTCTAGAAGCCTTTCGCTAAGACAGTTTTTGTGGAATTGGCAAGGTGATATTGCGAAGCCCATTGAGGGCTCTGGTGAAAAAGGAAATATCCTCAGACGAAATCTGGAAAGAAGCTTTCTCAGAAACTGCTTAGTGTTCTGTTAATTCATCTCACAGAGTTACATCTGTATTTCGTGGATCTCTTTGCTAGCCTAATTTCTGTGTAATATGAGAACAGATATTTCGTATCCCTTTGAAGATTTGGGGCCAAAGTAAATATCCTCCGATAATAAAGAGTAAGAAGCTTTCTGAGAAACTTCTTTGTGTTCAGTGAAATCATCTCAGAGAGTTACAGCTTTCCCCTCAAGAAGCCTTTCGCTAAGAGAGTTCTTGTGTAATTGGCAAAGTGATATTTGGAAGCCCATAGGGGCTATGGTGAAAAAGGAAATATCCTCAGACGAAATCTGGAAAGAAGCTTTCTGAGAAACTGCTTAGTGTTCTGTTAATTTATCTCACAGAGTTATATCTGTATTTCGTGGATCTCTTTGTCAGCCTTATTTCTGCGGAATCTGAGAACAGATATTTCGGATCCCTTTGAAGACTATAGGGCCAAAGGAAATATCCACCGATAACAAAGAGAAAGATGCTTTCTGAGAAACTTCTAAGTGTTCTGTGAAATCATCTCACAATAGTACAGCTTTCCATAGAAGAAGCCATTCGCTAAGACAGTTCTTGTGGAATTGGCAAAGTGATATTTGGAAGCCCATAGTGGGCTATGGTGAAAAAGGAAATATCCTCAGATGAAATCTGGAAAGAAGCTTTCTGAGAAACTGCTTAGTGTTCTGTTAATTCATCTCACAGAGTTACATCTGTATTTCGTGGATCTCTTTGCTAGCCTTATTTCTGTGGAATCTGAAGACATATATTTCGGATCCCTTTGAAGACAATAGGGCCAAAGGAAATATCCTCCGATAACAAAGAGAAAGAAGCTTTATGAGAAACTTCTTTGTGTTCTGTGAAATCATCTCACAGAGTTACAGCTTTCCCCTCAAGAAGTCTTTCGCTAAGACAGTTCTTGTGGAATTGGCAATGTGATATTTGGAAGCCCATAGAGGGCTATCGTGAAAAAGGAAATATCCTCAGATGAAATCTGGAAAGAAGCTTTCTGAAGAACTGCTTGGTGTTCTCTTAATTAATCTCACAGAGTTACATCTGTATTTCATGGATCTCTTTGCTAGCCTTATTTCTGTGGAATCTGAGAACAGATATTTCGGATCCCTTTGAAGACTATAGGTCCAAAGGAAATATCCACCGATAACAAAGAGTAAGAAGCTTTCTGAGAAACTTCTTTGTGTTCTGTGAAATCATCTCACAGAGTTACAGCTTTCCCCTCAAGAAGCCTTTCGCTAAGACAGTTCTTGTGGAATTGGCAAAGTGATATTTGGAAGCCCATAGAAGGCAATGGTGAAAAAGGAAATATCCACAGTTGAAATCTGGAAAGAAGCTTCCTGAGAAACTGCTTAGTGTTCTGTTAATTCATGTCATAGAGTTACATCTGTATTTCGTGGATCTCTTTGCTAGCCTTATTTCTGTGGAATCTGAGAACAGATATGTCGGATCCCCTTGAAGACTATAGGGCCAAAGGAAATATCCTCCGATAACAAAGAGAAAGAAGCTTTCTGAGAAACTTCTTTGTGTTCTGTGAAATCATCTCACAGGGTTACAGCTTTCCCCTCAAGAAGCCTTTCGCTAAGACAGTTCTTGTGGAATTGGCAAAGTGATATTTGGAAGCCCATGGAGGGCTATGGTGAAAAACGTAATATCCTCAGACGAAATCTGGAAAGAAGCTTTCTGAGAAACTGCTTAGTGTTCTGTTAATTCATCTCACAGAGTTACATCTGTATTTCGTGGATCTCTTTGCTAGCCTTATTTCTGTGGAATTTGAGAATAGATATTTCGGATATCTTTGGAGACTACAGGGCCAAAGGAAATATCCTCCGATAACAAAGAGAAAGAAGCTTTCTGAGAAACTTCTTTGTGTTCTGTGAAATCATCTCACAGAGTTACAGCTTTCCCCTCAAGAAGCCTTTCGCTAAGACAGTTCTTGTGGAATTGGCAAAGTGATTTTGGGAAGCCCATCGAGGGCTATGGTGAAAAAGGAAATATCCTCAGATGAAATCTGGAAAGAAGCTTTCTGAGAAACTGCTTAGTGTTCTCTTAATTTATCTCACAGAGTTACATCTGTATGTCCTGGATCTATTTGCTAGCCTTATTTCTGTGGAATCTGAGAACAGATATTTCGGATCCCTTTGAAGACTATAGGGCCAAGGTAAATATCCTCCGATAACAAAGAGAAAGAAGTTTTCTGGGAAACTTCTTTGTTTTCTGTGAAATCATCTTACAGAGTTACAGCTTTCCCTTCAACAAGCCTTTCGCTAACCCAGTTCTTGTGGAATTGGCAAAGTGCTATTTGGAAGCCCATAGAGGGCTATGGTGAAAAAGGAAATATCCTCAGATGAAATCTGGAAAGAAGCTTTCTGAGAAACTGCTTAGTGTTCTGTTAATTCATCTCACAGAGTTACATCTGTATTTCGTGGATCTCTTTGCTAGCCTTATTTCTGTGGAATCTGAGAACAGATATTTCGGATCCCTTTGAAGACTATAGGACCAAAGGAAATATCCACCGATAACAAAGAGAAAGATGCTTTCTGAGAAACTTTTTTGTGTTCTGTGAAATCATCTCACAGTAGTACAGCTTTCAATAGAAGAAGCCATTCGCTAAGACAGTTCTTGTGGAATTGGCAAAGTGATATTTGGAAGCCCATAGAGGGCTATGGTGAAAAAGGAAATATCCTCCGATGAAATCTGGAAAGAAGCTTTCTGAGAAACTGCTTAGTGTTCTGTTACTTCATCTCACAGAGTTACATCTGTATTTCGTGGATCTCTTTGCTTACCTTATTTCTCTGGAATCTGAGAACAGATATTTCGGATCCCTTTGGAGACTATAGGGCCAAAGGAAATATCCTCCGATAACAAAGAGAAAGAAGCTTTCTGAGAAACTTCTTTGTGTTCTGTGAAATCATCTCACAGAGTTACAGCTTTCCCCTCAAGAAGCCTTTTGCTAAGACAGTTCTTCTGGAATTGGGAAAGTGATATTTGGAAGTCCATAGAGGGCTATGGTGAAAAAGGAAATATCCTCAGATGAAATCTGGAAAGAAGCTTTCTGAAGAACTGCTTAGTGTTCTGTTAATTCATCTCACAGAGTTACATCTGTATTTCGTGGATCTCTTTGCTAGCCTTATTTCTGTGGAATCTGAGAACAGATATTTCGGATCCCTTTGAAGACTATAGTGCCAAAGGAAATATTCACCGATAACAAAGAGAAAGAAGCTTTCTGAGAAACTTCTTTGTGTTCTGTGAAATGATCTCACAGAGTTACAGCTTTCCCCTCAAGAAGCCTTTCGCTAAGACAGTTCTTGTGGAATTGGCAAAGTGATATTTGGATGCCCATAGAGGGCTATGGTGAAAAAGGAAATATCCTCAGATGAAATATGGAAAGAAGCTTTCTGAGAAACTGCTTAGTGTTCTGTTAATTCATCTCACAGAGTTACATCTGTATTTCGTGGATCTATTTGCTAGCCTTATTTCTGTGGGATCTGAGATCAGATATTTCGGATCCCTTTGAAGACTATAGGGCCATAGAAAATATCCTCCGATAACAAAGAGAAAGAAGCTTTCTGAGACACTTCTTTGTGTTCTGTGAAATCATCTCACTGAGTTACAGCTTTCCCCTCAAGAAGCCTTTCGCTAAGACAGTTCTTGTGGAATTGACAAAGTGATATTTGGAAGCCCATAGGGGCTATGGTGAAAAAGCAAATATACTCAGACGAAATCTGGAAAGAAGCTTTCTGAAGAACTGCTTCGTGTTCTCTTAATTCATCTCACAGAGTTACATCTGTGTTTCATGGATCTCTTTGCTAGCCTTATTTCTGTGGAATCTGAGAACAGATATTTCGGATCCCTTTGAAGACTATCGGGCCAAAGGAAATATCCACCGATAACAAAGAGAAAGAAGCTTTCGGAGAAACTCTTTGTGTTCTGTGAAATCATCTCACAGAGTTACAGCTTTCCCCTCAAGAAGCCTATCGCTAAGACAGTTCTGGTGGAATTCGCAAAGTGATATTTGGATGCCCATAGAGGGCTATGGTGAAAAAGGAAATATCCTCAGATGAATTTTGGAAAGAAACTTTCTGAGAACTGCTTAGTGTTCTGTTAATTCATCACACAGAGTTACATCTGTATTTCGTGGATCTCTTTGCTAGCCTTATTTCTGTGTAATCTGAATACAGATATTTCGGATCCCTTTGAAGACGATAGGGCCAAAGGAAATATCCTCCGATAACAAAGAGAAAGAAGCTTTCTGAGAAACTTCTTTGTGTTCTGTGAAATCATCTCACAGAGTTACAGCTTTCCCCTCAAGAAGCCTTTCGCTAAGCCAGTTCTTGTGGAATTGGCAAAGTGATATTTGGAAGCCCATAGAGGGCTATGGTTTAAAAGGAAATATCCTCAGACGAAATCTGGAAAGAAGCTTTCTGAGAAACTGCTTAGTGTTCTGTTAATTCATCTCACAGAGTTACATCTGTACTTCGTGGATCTCTTTGCTAGCCTTATTTCTGTGGAATCTGAGAACAGATATTTCGGATCCCTTTGAAGACTATAGGGCCAAAGGAAATATCCTGCGATAACAAAGAGAAAGAAGCTTTCTGAGAAACTTCTTTGTGTTCTGTGAAATCATCTCACAGAGTTACAGCGTTCCCCTCCAGAAGCCTTTCGCTAAGACAGTTCTTGTGGAATTGGCAAAGTGATATTTGGAAGCCCATAGAGGGCTATGGTGAAAAAGGAAATATCCTCAGATGAAATCTGGAAAGAAGCTTTCTGAGAAACTGCTTAGTGCTCTGTTAATACATCTCACAGAGTTACATCTGTATTTCGTGGATCTCTTTGCTAGCCTTATTTCTGTGGAATCTGAGAACAGATATTTCGGATCTCTTTGAAGACTATCGGGCCAAAGGAAATATCCTCCAATAACAAAGAGAAATAAGCTTTCTGAGAAACTTCTTTGTGTTCTGTGAAATCATCTCACAGAGTTACAGCTTTCCCCTCAAGAAGCCTTTCGCTAAGACAGTTCTTGTGGAATTGGCAAAGTGATATTTGGAAGCCCATAGAGGGCTCTGGTGAAAAAGGAAACATCCTCAGATGAAATCTGGAAAGAAGCTTTCTGAAGAACTGCTTAGTGTTCTGTTAATTCATCTCACAGTGTTACATCTGTATTTCGTGGATCTCTTTGCTAGCCTTATTTCTGTGGAATTTGAGAACAGATATTTCGGATCCCTTTGAAGACTATAGGGCCAAAGGAAATATCCACCGATAACAAAGAGAAAGAAGCTTTCTGAGAAACTTCTTTGTGTTCTGTGAAATCATCTCACAGAGTTACAGCTTTCCCCTCAAGAAGCCTTTCGCTATGACAGTTCTTGTGGAAGTGACAAAGTGATATTTTGATGCCCATAGAGGGCTATGGTGAAAAAGGAAATATCCTCAGACGAAACCTGGAAAGAAACTGTCTGAGAAACTGCTTAGTGTTCTGTTAATTCATCTCACAGACTTACATCTGTATTTCGTGGATCTCTTTGCTAGCCTTATTTCTGTGGAATCTGAGAACGGATATTTCGGATCCCTTTGAAGACTACGGGGCCAAAGGAAATATCCTCCGATAACAAAGAGAAAGAAGCTTTCTGAGAAACTTCTTTGTGTTCTGTGATATCATCTCATAGAGTTACAGCTTTCCCCTCAAGAAGCCTTTCGCTAAGAGAGTTCTTGTGGAATTGGGAAAGTGATATTTGGAAGCCCATAGGGGCTATGGTGAACAAGGAAATATCCTCAGACGAAATCTGGAAAGAAGCTTTCTGAGAAACTGCTTAGTGTTCTGTTAATTCATCTGACAGAGTTACATCTGTATTTCGTGGATCTCTTTGCTAGCCTTATTTCTGTGGAATCTGAGAACAGATATTTCGGATCCCTTTGAAGACTATAGGGCCAAAGGAAATATCCTCCGATAACAAAGAGAAAGAAGCTTTCTGAGAAACTTCTTTGTGTTCTGTGAAATCATCTCACAGAGTTACAGCTTTCCACTGCAGAAGCCTTTCATTAAGACAGTTCTTGTGGAAATGGCAAAGTGATATTTGGAAGCCCTAAAGGGTTATGGTGAAAAAGGAAATATCCTCAGATGAAATCTGGGAAGAAGCTTTCGGAAGAACTGCTTAGTGTTCTGTTAATTCGTCTCACAGAGTTACATCTGTATTTCGTGGATCTCTTTGCTAGCCTTATTTCTTTGGAATCTGAGAACAGATATTTCGGATCCCTTAGAAGACTATAGGGGCAAAGGAAATATCCTCCGATAACAAAGAAAAAGAAGCTTTCTGAGAAACTTCTTTGTGTTCTGTGAAATCATCTCACAGAAGTACAGATTTCCATAGAAGAAGCCATTCGCTAAGGCAGTTCTTGTGGAATTGGCAAAGTGATATTTGGAAGCCCATAGAGGGCTAAGGTTAAAAAGAAAATATCCTCAGATGAAATCTGGAAAAAAGATTTCTGAGAGACTGCTTAGTGTTCTGTTAATTCATCTCACAGAGTTACATCTGTATTTCGTGGATCTCTTTGCTAGCCTTATTTCTGTGGAATCTGAGAACAGATATTTCGGATCCCTTTGGAGACTATAGGGCCAAAGGAAATATCCTCCGATAACAAAGAGAAAGAAGCTTTCTGAGAAACTTCTTTGTGTTCTGTGAAATCATCTCACAGAGTTACAGCTTTCCCCTCAAGAAGCCTTTCGCTAAGACAGTTCTTGTGGAATTGGGAAAGTGATATTTGGAAGTCCATAGAGGGCTATGGTGAAAAAGGAAATATCCTCAGATGAAATCTGGAAAGAAGCTTTCTGAAGAACTGCTTAGTGTTCTGTTAATTCATCTCACAGAGTTACATCTGTATTTCGTGGATCTCTTTGCTAGCCTTATTTCTGTGGAATCTGAGAACAGATATTTCGGATCCCTTTGAAGACTATAGTGCCAAAGGAAATATTCACCGATAACAAAGAGAAAGAAGCTTTCTGAGAAACTTCTTTGTGTTCTGTGAAATCATCTCACAGAGTTACAGCTTTCCCCTGAGGAAGCCTTTCGCTAAGACAGTTCTTTTGGAATTGGTACAGTGATATTTGGAAGCCCATAGAGGGCTATGGTGAAAAAGGAAATATCCTCAGATGAAATCTGGAAACAAGCTTTCTGAGAAACTGCTGAGTGTTCTGTTGATTCATCTCACAGAGTTACATCTGTATTTCGTGAATCTCTATGCTAGCCTTATTTCTTTGGAATCTGAGAACAGATATTTCGGATCCCTTTGAAGACGATAGGGCCAAAGGAAATATCCTCCGATAACAAAGAGAAAGAAGCTTTCTGAGAAACTTCTTTGTGTTCTGTGAAATCATCTCACGGAAGTACAGCTTGCCATATTAGAAGCCATTCGCTAAGACAGTTCTTGTGGAATTGGCAAAGTGATATTTGGTAGCCCATAGGGGGCTATGGTGAAAAAGGAAATATCCTCAGATGAAATCTGGAAAGAAGCTTTCTGAGAAACTGCTAAGTGTTCTGTTAATTCATCTCACAGAGTTACATCTGTATTTCGTGGATGTCTTTGCTAGCCTTATTTCTGTGGAATCTGAGAATAGATATTTCGGATCCCTTTGAAGACGATAGGCCCAAAGTAAATGTCCTCCGATAACAAAGAGAAAGAGTCTTTCTGAGAAACTTCTTTGTGTTCTGTGAAATCATCTCACAGAGGTACAGCTTTCCCCTCAAGAAGCCTTTCTCTAAGACAGTTCTTGTGGAATTGGCAAAGTGATATTTGGAAGCCCCTAGTGGGCTATGGTGAAAAAGGAAATATCCTCAGATGAAATCTGGAAAGAAGCTTTCTGAGAAACTGCTTAGTGTTCTGTTAATTCATCTCACAGACTTACATCTGTATTTCGTGGATCTCTTTGCTAGCCTTATTTCTGTGGAATCTGAGAACAGATATTTCGGATCCCTTTGAAGACTATATGGCCAAAGGAAATATCCTCCGATAACAAAGAGAAAGAAGCTTTCTGAGAAACTTCTTTGTGTTCTGTGAAATCATCTCACTGAGTTACAGCTTTCCCCACAAGAAGCTTTTCGCTAAGCCAGTTCTTGTGGAATTGGGAAAGTGATATTGGGAAGCCCATAGAGGGCTATGGTGAAAAAGGAAATATCCTCAGATGAAATCTGGAAAGAAGCTTTCTGAGAAACTGCTTAGTGTTCTGTTAATTCATCTCACAGAGTTACATCTGTATTTCATGGATCTCTTTGCTACCCTATTTCTGTGGAATCTGAGAACAGATATTTCGGATCCCTTTGAAGACTATAGGACCAAAGGAAATATCCTCCGATAACAAAGAGAAAGAAGCTTTCTGAGAAACTTCTTTGTGTTCTGTGAAATCATCTCACAGAGTTACAGCTTTCCCCTCAAGAAGCCTTTCGCCAAGACGGTTTTTGTAGAATTGGCAAAGTGATATTTGGAAGCCCATAGAGGGCTATGGTGAAAAGGGAAATATCCTCAGATGAAATCTGGAAAGAAGCTTTCTGACAAACTGCTTAGTGTTCTGTTAATTCATCTCACAGACTTACATCTGTATTTCGTGGATCTCTTTGCTAGCCTTATTTCTGTGGAATCTGAGAACAGATATTTGCGATCCCTTTGAAGACTATATGGCCAAAGGAAATATCCTCCGATAACAAAGAGAAAGAAGACTTCTGAGAAACTTCTTTGTGTTCTGTGAAATCATCTCACAGAGGTACAGCTTTCCATAGAAGAAGCCATTCGCTAAGTCAGTTCTTGTGGAATTGGCAAAGTGATATTTGGAAGCCCATAGAGGGCTATGGTGAAAAAGGAAATATCCTCAGATGAAATCTGGAAAGAAGCTTTCTGAGAAACTGCTTAGTGTTCTGTTAATTCATCTCACAGAGTTACATCTGTATTTCCTGGATCTCTTTGCTAGCCTTATTTCTGTGGAATCTGAGAACAGATATTTCGGATCCCTTTGAAGACTATAGGGACAAAGGAAATATCCACCGATAACAAAGAGAAAGAACGTTTCTGAGAAACTTCTTTGTGTTCTGTGAAATCATCTCACGGAGTTACAGCTTTCCCCTTAAGAAGCCTTTCGCTAAGACAGTTCTTGTGAAGTTGGCAAAGTGATATTTGGATGCCCATAGAGGGCTATGGTGAAAAAGGAAATATCCTCAGATGAAATCTGGAAAGAAGCTTTCTGAGAAACTGCTGAGTGTTCTGTTAATTCATCTCACAGAGTTACATCTGTATTTCGTGGATCTCCTTGCTAGCCTTATTTCTGTGGAATCTGAGAACAGATATTTCGGATCCCTTTGAAGACTATAGGGCCAAAGGCAATATACTCTGATAACAAAGACAAAGAAGCTTTCTGAGAAACTTCTTTGTGTACTGTGAAATCATCTCACAGAATTACAGCTTTCCTCTCAAGAAGCTTTTAGCCAAGACAGTTCTTGTGGAATTGGCAAAGTGATATATGGAAGCCCTTAGAGGGCTCTGGTGAAAAAGGAAATATCCTCAGATGAAATCTGGAAAGAAGCTTTCTGAAGAACTGCTTAATGTTCTGTTAATTCATCTCACAGAGTTACATCTGTATTTCGTGGATCTCTTTGCTAACCTTATTTCTGTGGAGTCTGAGAACAGATATTTCGGATCCCTTTGAAGACTATAGGGCCAAAGGAAATATCCACCGATAACAAAGAGAAAGAAACTTTCTGAGAAACTTCTTTGTGTTCTGTGAAATCATCTCACAGAGTTACAGCTTTCCCCTCAAGAAGCCTTTCGCTAAGACAGTTCTTGTGGAATTGGCAAAGTGATATTTGGAAGCCCATAGAGGGCTATGGTGAAAAAGGAAATATCCTCAGATGAAATCTGGAAAGAAGCTTACTGAGAAACTGCTTAGTGTTCTCTTAATTCATCTCACAGTGTTACATCTGTATTTCGTGGATGTCTTTGCTAGCCTTATATCTGTGGAATCTGAGAACAGATATTTCGGATCCCTTTGAAGACGATAGGGCCAAAGGAAATATCCTCCGATAACAAAGAGAAAGAAGCTTTCTGAGAAACTTCTTTGGGTTCTGTGAAATCATCTCACAGAGTTACAGCTTTCCCCTCAAGAAGCCTTTCTCTAAGACAGTTCTTGTGGAATTGGCAAAGTGATATTTGGAAGCCCATAGAGGGCTATGGTGAAAAAGGAAATATCCTCAGATGAAATCTGGAAAGAAGCTTTCTGAGAAACTGCTAAGTGTTCTGTTAATTCATCTCACAGACTTACATCTGCATTTCGTGGATCTCTTTGCTAGCCTTATTTCTGTGGAATCTGAGAACAGATATTTCGGATCCCTTTGAAGACTATATGGCCAAAGGAAATATCCTCCGATAACAAAGAGAAAGAAGCTTTCTGAGAAACTTCTTTGTGTTCTGTGAAATCATCTCACAGAGGTACAGCTTTCCCTAGAAGAAGCCATTCGCTAAGACAGTTCTTGTGGAATTGGCAAAGTGATATTTGGAAGCCCTTAGTCGGCTATGGTGAAAAAGGGAATATCCTCAGATGAAATATGGAAAGAAGCTTTCTGAGAAACTGCTTAGTGTTCTGTTAATTCATCTCACAGAGTTACATCTGTATTTCCTGGATCTCTTTGCTAGCCTTATTTCTGTGGAATCTGAGAACAGATATTTCGGATCCCTTTGAAGACTATAGGGCCAAAGGAAATATCCCCCGATAACAAAGACAAAGAAGCTTTCTGAGACACTTCTTTGTGTTCTGTGAAATCATCTCACAGATTTACAGCTTTCCCCACAAGAAGCCTTTTTCTAAGACAGTTCTTGTGGAATTGGCAAAGTGATATTTGGAAGCCCATAGAGGGCTATGGTGAAAAAGGAAATAATCTCAGATGAAATCTGGAAAGAAGCTTTCTGAGAAACTGCTTAGTGTTCTGTTAATTCATCTCACAGACTTACATCTGCATTTCGTGGATCTCTTTGCTAGCCTTATTTCTGTGGAATCTGAGAACAGATATTTCGGATCCCATTGAAGACTATATGGCCAAAGGAAATATCCTCCGATAACAAAGAGAAAGAAGCTTTCTGAGAAACTTCTTTGTGTTCTGTGAAATCATCTCACAGAATTACAGCTCTCCCCTCAAGAAGCCTTTCGCTAAGACAGTTCTTGTGGAATTGGCAAAGTGATATTTGGAAGCCAATAGAGGGCTACGGTGAAAAAGGAAATATCCTCAGATGAAATCTGGAAAGAATCTTTCTGAGAAACTGCTTATTGTTCTGTTAATTCATCTCACAGAGTTACATCTGTATTTCGTGGATCTCTTTGCTAGCCTTATTTCTGTGGAATCTGAGAACAGATATTTCGGATCCCTTTGAAGACGATAGGGCCAAAGGAAATATCCTCCGATAACAAAGAGAAAGAAGCTTTCTGAGAAACTTCTTTGGGTTCTGTGAAATCATCTCACAGAGTTACAGCTTTCCCCTCAAGAAGCCTTTCTCTAAGACAGTTCTTGTGGAATTCGGAAAGTGATATTTGCAAGCCCATAGAGGGCTATGGTGAAAAAGGAAATATCCTCAGATGAAATCTGGAAAGAAGCTTTGTGAGAAACTGCTTAGTGTTCTGTTAATTCATCTCACAGACTTAGATCTGTATTTCGTGGATCTCTTTGCTAGCCTTATTTCTGTGGAATCTGAGAACAGATATTTCGGATCCCATTGAAGACTGTATGGCCAAAGGAAATATCCTCCGATAACAAAGACAAAGAAGCTTTCTGAGAAACTTCTTTGTGTTCTGTGAAGTCATTTCACAGAGTTACAGCTTTCCCCTCAAGAAGCCTTTCTCTAAGAAAGTTCTTGTGGAATTGGCAAAGTGATATTTGGAAGCCCATAGAGGGCTATGGTGAAAAAGGAAATATACTCAGATGAAATCTGAAAAGAAGCTTTCTGAGAAACTGCTGAGTGTTCTGTTAATTCATCTCACAGAGTTACATCTGTATTTCGTGGATCTCTTTGCTAGCCTTATTTCTGTGGAGTCTGAGAACAGATATTTCGGATCTCTTTGAAGACTGTAGGGCCAAAGGAAATATCCACCGATAACAAAGAGAAAGAAACTTTCTGAGAAACTTCTTTGTGTTCTGTGAAATCATCTCACAGAGTTACAGCTTTCCCCTCAAGAAGCCTTTCTCTAAGACAGTTCTTGTGGAATTGGCAAAGTGATATTTGGAAGCCCATAGAGGGCTATGGTGAAAAAGGAAATATCCTCAGATGAAATCTGGAAAGAAGCTTTCTGAGAAAATACTTAGTGTTCTGTTAATTCATCTCACAGACTTACATCTGCATTTCGTGGATCTCTTTGCTAGCCTTATTTCTGTGGAATCTGAGAACAGATATTTCGGATCCCTTTGAAGACTATATGGCCAAAGGAAATATCCTCCGATAACAAAGAGAAAGAAGCTTTCTGAGAAACTTCTTTGTATTCTGTGAAATCATCTCACAGAGGTACAGCTTTCCCTAGAAGAAGCCATTCGCTAAGACAGTTCTTGTGGAATTGGCAAAGTGATATTTGGATGCCCTTAGAGGGCTATGGTGAAAAAGGAAATATCATGAGATGAAATCGGGAAAGAAGCTTTCTGAGAAACTGTAGGTGTTCTGTTAATTCATCTCATAGAGTTAAATCTGTATTTCGTGGATCTCTTTGCTAGCCTTATTTTTGTGGATTCTGAGAACAGATATTTTAGATCTCTTTGAAGACTATAGGGCCAAAGGAAATATCCTCCGATAACAAAGAGAAAGAAGCTTTCTGAGAAACTTCTTTGTGTTCTGTGAAATCATCTCACGGAGTTAAGCTTTCACCTCAACAAGCCCTTCGCTAAGCCAGTTCTTGTGGAATTGGCAAAGTGATATTGAGAAGCCCATAGACGGCTATGGTGAAAAAGGAAATATCCTCAGCTGAAATCTGGAAAGAAGCTTTCTGAGAAACTGCTTAGTGTTCTGTTAATTCACCTCACAGACTTACATCTGTATTTCGTGGATCTCTTTGCTAGCCTTATTTCTGTGGAATCTGAGAACAGATATTTCGGATCCCTTTGAGGACTATACGGCCAAAGGAAATATCCTCCGATAACAAAGACAAAGAAGCTTTCTGAGAAACTTCTTGGTGTTCTGTGAAATCATCTCACAGAGTTACAGCTTTCCCCTCAAGAAGCCTTTCACCAAGACAGTTCTTGTGGAATTGCCAAAGTGATATTTGGAAGCCCTTAGAGGGCAATGCTGAAAAAGCAAATATCCTCAGATGAAATCTGGAAAGAAGCTTTCTGAAGAACTGCTTACTGTTCTGTTAATTCATCTCACAGAGTTACATCTGTATTTCGTGGATCTCTTTGCTAGACTTATTTCTGTGGAATCTGAGAACAGATATTTCGGATCCCTTTGAAGATTATAGGGCCAAAGGAAATATCCTCCGATAACAAATAGAAAGATGCTTTCTGAGAAACTTTTTGTGTTCTGTGAAATCATCTCAGAGAGTTACAGCTTTCCCTTCAAGAAGCCTTTCTTTAAGACAGTTCTTGTGGAATTGGCAAAGTGATATTTGGAAGCCCATAGAGGGCTATGGTGAAAAAGGAAATATCCTCAGATGAAATCTGGAAAGAAGCTTTCTGAGAAACTGCTTAGTGTCCTGTTAATTCATCTCACAGACTTACATCTCTATTTCGTGGATCTCTTTGCTAGACTTATTTCTGTGGAATCTGAGAACAGATATTTCGGATCCCTTTGAAGTCTACATGGCCAGAGGAAATATCCACCCATAGCAAAGAGAAAGAAGCTTTCTGAGAAACTCCTTTGTGTTCTGTGAAATCATCACACTGAGTTACAGCTTTCCCCTCAAGAAGCCTTTCGCTAAGACAGTTTTTGTGAAATTCGCAAAGTGATATTTGGATGCCCATAGAGGGCTATGGTGAAAAAGAAAATATCCTCCGATGAAATCTGGAAAGAAGCTTTCTGAGAAACTGCTTAGTGTTCTGTTAATTCATCTCACAGAGTTACATCTGTATTTCGTGGATGTCTTTGCTAGCCTTATTTCTGTGGAATCTGAGAACAGATATTTCGGATCCCTTTGAAGACGATAGGGCCAAAGGAAATATCCTCCGATAACAAAGAGAAAGAAGCTTTCTGAGAAACTTCTTTGTGTTCTGTGAAATCATCTCACGGAGGTACAGCTTTTCCTAGATGAAGCCATTCGCTAAGACAGTTCTTGTGGAATTGGCAAAGTGATATTTGGATGCCCATAGAGGGCTATGGTGAAAAAGGAAATATCCTCATATGAAATCTGGAAAGAAGCTTTCTGAGAAACTGCTTAGTGTTCTGTTAATTCATCTCAGAGAGTTACATCTGTATTTCGTGGATGTCTTTGCTAGCCTTATTTCTGTGGAATCTGAGAACAGATATTTCGGATCCCTTTGAAGACTATACGGCCAATGGAAGTATCCTCCGATAACAAAGAGAAAGAAGCTTTCTGAGAAACTTCTTTGTGTTCTGTAAAATCATTTCACAGAGTTACAGCTTTCCCCTCCAGAAGCCTTTCGCTAAGACAGTTCTTGTGGAATTGGCAAAGTGATATTTGGAAGCCCTTAGTCGGCTATGGTGAAAAAGGAAATATCCTCAGATGAAATCTGGAAAGAAGCTTTCTGAGAAACTGCTTAGTGTTCTGTTAATTCATCTCACATTGTTACATCTGTATTTCCTGGATCTCTTTGCTAGCCTTATTTCTGTGGAATCTGAGAACAGATATTTCGCATCCCTTTGAAGACTATAGGGCCAAAGGAAATATCCTCCGATAACAAAGACAAAGAAGCTTTCTGAGAAACTTCTTTCTGTTCTGTGAAATCATCTCACGGAGTTACAGCTTTCCCCTCAACAAGCCCTTCGCTAAGCCAGTTCTTGTGGAATTGGCAAAGTGATATTGAGAAGCCCTTAGACGGCTATGGTGAAAAAGGAAATATCCTCAGCTGAAATCTGGAAAGAAGCTTTCTGAGAAACTACTTAGTGTTCTCTTAATTCATCTCAGAGAGTTACATCTGTATTTCGTGGATGTCTTTGCTAGCCTTATTTCTGTGGAATCTGAGAACAGATATTTCGGATCCCTTTGAAGACGATAGGCCCAAAAGAAATATCCTCCTATAACAAAGAGAAAGAAGTTTTCTGAGGAACTTCTTTGTGTTCTGTGAAATCATCTCACAGAGTTACAGCTTTCCCCTCAGGAAGCCTTTCTCTAAGACAGTTCTTGAGGAATTGGCAAAGTGATATTTGGAAGCCCATAGAGGGCTATGGTGATAAAGGAAATATCCTCAGATGAAATCTGGAAAGAAGCTTTCTGAGAAACTGCTTAGAGTTCTGTTAATTCATCTCACAGACTTACATATGTATTTCGTGGATCTCTTTGCTAGCCTTATTTCTGTGGAATCTGAGAACAGATATTTCGGATCCCTTTGAAGACTATATGGCCAAAGGAAATATCCTCCGATAACAAAGAGAAAGAAGCTTTTTGAGAAACTTCTTTGTGTTCTGTGAAATCATCTCACAGAGTTACAGCTTTCCCCTCAAGAAGCCTTTCGCTAAGACAGTTCTTGTGGAATTGGCAAAGTGATATTTGGAAGCCCATAGAGGGCTATGGTGAAAAAGGAAATATCCTCAGATGAAATCTGGAAAGAAGCGTTCTGAAGAACTGCTTAGTGTTCTGTTAATTCATCTCACAGAGTTACATCTGTATTACGTGGATCTCCTTGCTAGCCTTATTTCTGTGGAATCTGAGAACAGATATTAAGGATCCCTTTGAAGAATATAGGGCCAAAGGAAATATCCACCGATAACAAAGAGAAAGAAGCTTTCTGAGAAACTTCTTTGTGTTCTGTGAAATCATCTCACAGAGTTACAGCTTTCCCCTCAAGAAGCCTTTCGCTAAGACAGTTCTTGTGGAATTGGCAAAGTGATATTGAGAAGCCCATAGACGGCTATGGTGAAAAAGGAAATATCCTCAGCTGAAATCTGGAAAGAAGCTTTCTGAGAAAGTACTTAGTGTTCTGTTAATTCATCTCAGAGAGTTACATCTTTATTTCGTGGATGTCTTTGCTAGCCTTATTTCTGTGGAATCTGAGAACAGATATTTCGGATCCCTTTGAAGACGATAGGCCCAAAAGAAATATCCTCCTATAACAAAGAGAAAGAAGTTTTCTGAAGAACTTCTTTGTGTTCTGTGAAATCATCTCACAGAGTTACAGCTTTCCCCTCAAGAAGCCTTTCTCTAAGACAGTTCTTGTGGAATTGGCAAAGTGATATTTGGAAGCACATAGAGGGCTATGGTGAAAAAGGAAATATCCTCCGATGAAATCTGGAAAGAAGCTCTCTGAGAAACTGCTTAGAGTTCTGTTAATTCATCTCACAGACTTACATATGTATTTCGTGGATCTCTTTGCTAGCCTTATTTCTGTGGAATCTGAGAACAGATATTTCGGATCCCTTTGAAGACTATATGGCCAAAGGAAATATCCTCCGATAACAAAGAGAAAGAAGCTTTCTGAGAAACTTCTTTGTGTTCTGTGAAATCATCTCACATAGTTACAGCTTTCCCCTCAAGAAGCCTTTCGCTAAGACAGTTCTTGTGGAATTGGCAAAGTGATATTTGGAAGCCCATAGAGGGCTATGGTGAAAAAGGAAATATCCTCAGATGAAATCTGGAAAGAAGCTTTCTGAAGAACTGCTAGTATTCTGTTAATTCATCTCATAGAGTCACATCTGTATTTCGTGGATCTCTTTGCTAGCCTTATTTCTGTGGAATCTGAGAACAGATATTTCGGATCCCTTTGAAGACTATAGGGCCAAAGGAAATATCCACCGATAACAAAGATAAAGAAGCTTTCTGAGAAACTTCTTTGTGTTCTGTGAAATCATCTCACGGAGTTACAGCTTTCCCCTCAAGAAGCCTTTCGCTAAGACAGTTCTTGTGGAATTGGCAAAGTGATATTTGGATGCCCATAGAGGGCTATGTTGAAAAAGTAAATATCCTCCGATGCAATCTGGAAAGAAGCTTTCTGAGAAACTGCTTAGTGTTCTGTTAATTCATCTCACAGAGTTACATCTGTATTTCGTGGATCTCTTTGCTAGCCTTATTTCTGTGGAATCTGAGAACAGATATTTCGGATCACTTTGAAGACGATAGGGCCAAAGGAAATATCCTCCGATAACAAATGGAAAGAAGCTTTCTGAGAAACTTTTTGTGTTCTGTGAAATCATCTCACAGAGTTACAGCTTACCCTAGAAGAAGCCATTCGCTAAGACAGTTCTTGTGGAATTGGCAAAGTGATATTTGGATGCCCCTAGAGGGCTATGGTGATAAAGGAAATATCCTCAGATGAAATCTGGAAAGAAGCTTTCTGAAGAACTGCTTAGTGTTCTGTTAATTCATCTCACAGAGTTACATCTGTATTTCGTGGATCTCCTTGCTAGCCTTATTTCTGTGGAATCTGAGAACAGATATTTCGGATCCCTTTGAAGACTATAGGGCCAAAGGAAATATCCACCGATAACAAAGAGAAAGAAGCTTTCTGAGAAACTTCTTTGTGTTCTGTGAAATCATCTCACAGAGTTACAGCTTTCCCCTCAAGAAGCCTTTCGCTAAGACAGTTCTTGTGGAATTGGCAAAGTGATATTGAGAAGCCCATAGACGGCTATGGTGAAAAAGGAAATATCCTCAGCTGAAATCTGGAAAGAAGCTTTCTGAGAAAGTACTTAGTGTTCTGTTAATTCATCTCAGAGAGTTACATCTTTATTTCGTGGATGTCTTTGCTAGCCTTATTTCTGTGGAATCTGAGAACAGATATTTCGGATCCCTTTGAAGACGATAGGCCCAAAAGAAATATCCTCCTATAACAAAGAGAAAGAAGTTTTCTGAGGAACTTCTTTGTGTTCTGTGAAATCATCTCACAGAGTTACAGCTTTCCCCTCAAGAAGCCTTTCTCTAAGACAGTTCTTGTGGAATTGGCAAAGTGATATTTGGAAGCCCATAGAGGGCTATGGTGAAAAAGGAAATATCCTCAGATGAAATCTGGAAAGAAGCTTTCTGAGAAACTGCTTAGAGTTCTGTTAATTCATCTCACAGACTTACATATGTATTTCGTGGATCTCTTTGCTAGCCTTATTTCTGTGGAATCTGAGAACAGATATTTCGGATCCCTTTGAAGACTATATGGCCAAAGGAAATATCCTCCGATAACAAAGAGAAAGAAGCTTTCTGAGAAACTTCCTTGTGTTCTGTTAAATCATCTCACAGAGTTACAGCTTTCCCCTCAAGCAGCCTTTCGCTAAGACAGTTCTTGTGGAATTGGCAAAGTGATATTTGGAAGCCCATAGAGGGCTATGGTGAAAAAGGAAATATCCTCAGATGAAATCTGGAAAGAAGGTTTCTGAAGAACTGCTAGTGTTCTGTTAATTCATCTCATAGAGTCACATCTGTATTTCGTGGATCTCTTTGCTAGCCTTATTTCTGTGGAATCTGAGAACAGATATTTCGGATCCCTTTGAAGACTATAGGGCCAAAGGAAATATCCACCGATAACAAAGAGAAAGAAGCTTTCTGAAAACTTCTTTGTGTTCTGTGAAATCATCTCACTGAGTTACAGCTTTCCCCTCAAGAAGCCTTTCGCTAAGACAGCTCTTGTGGAATTGGCAAAGTGATATTTGGATGCCCATAGAGGGCTATGTTGAAAAAGGAAATATCCTCCGATGCAATCTGGAAAGAAGCTTTCTGAGAAACTGCTTAGTGTTCTGTTAATTCATCTCACAGAGTTACATCTGTATTTCGTGGATCTCGTGGCTAGCCTTATTTCTGTGGAATCTGAGAACAGATATTTCGGATCCCTTTGAAGACTATAGGGCCAAAGGAAATATCCTCCGATAACAAAGAGAAAGAAGCTTTCTGAGAAACTTCTTTGTGTTCTGTGAAGTCATCTCACAGAGTTACAGCTTTCCCCTCAAAAAGCCTTTCGCCAATACAGTTCTTGTGGAATTGGCAAGGTGATATTTGGAAGCCCTTAGAGGGCTATGGTGAAAAAGGAAATATCCTCAGATGAAATCTGGAAAGAAGCTTTCTGAAGAACTGCTTAGTGTTCTGTTAATTCATCTCACAGAGTTATATCTGTATTTCGTGGATCTCTTTGCTAGCCTTATTTCTGTGGAATCTGAGAACAGATATTTCGGATCCCTTTGAAGACTATAGGGCCAAAGGAAATATCCTCCGATAACAAAGAGAAAGAAGCTTTGTGAGAAACTTCTTTGTGTTCTGTGAAATCATCTCACAGAGTTACAGCTTTCCCCTCAAGAAGCCTTTCGCTAAGACAGTTCTTGTGGAATTGGCAAAGTGATATTTGGAAGCCCGTAGAGGGCTATGGTGAAAAAGGAAATATCCTCAGATGAAATCTGGAAAGAAGCTTTCTGAGAAACTGCTTAGTGTTCTGTTAATTCATCTCACAGAGTTACATCTGTATTTCGTGGATGTCTTTGCTAGCCTTATTTCTGTGGAATCTAAGAACAGATATTTCGGATCCCTCTGAAGACGATAGAGCCAAAGGAAATATCCTCCGATAACAAAGAGAAAGAAGCTTTCTGAGAAACTTCTTTGTGTTCTGTGAAATCATCTCACAGAGTTACAGCTTTCCCCTCAAGAAGTCTTTCTCTAAGACAGTTCTTGTGGAATTGGCAAAGTGATATTTGGAAGCCCATAGAGGGCTATGGTGAAAAAGGAAATATCCTCAGATGAAATCTGGAAAGAAGCTTTCTGAGAAACTGCTTAGAGTTCTGTTAATTCATCTCACAGAGTTACCTCTGTATTTCCTGGATCTCTTTGCTAGCCTTATTTCTGTGGAATCTGAGAACAGATATTTCGGATCCCTTTGAAGACGATAGGGCCAAAGGAAATATCCTCCGATAACAAAGAAAAAGAAGATTTCTGAGAAACTTCTTTGTGTTCTGTGAAATCATCTCACAGAGTTACAGCTTTCCCCTCAAGAAGCCTTTCGCTAAGACAGTTCTTGTGGAATTGGTAAATTGATATTTGGAACACCATAGAGGGCTATGGTGAAAAAGGAAATATCATGAGATGAAATCTGGAAAGAAGCTTTCTGAAAAAATGCTTAGTGTTCTGTTAATTCATCTCACAGAGTTACATCTGTATTTCGTGGATCTCTTTGCTAGCCTTATTTCTGTGGAATCTGAGAACAGATATTTCGGATCCCTTTGAAGACTATATGGCCAAAGGAAATATCCTCCGATAACAAAGAGAAAGAAGCTTTCTGAGAAACTTCTTTGTGTTCTGTGAAATCATCTCACAGGGGTACAGCTTTCCATAAAAGAAGCCATTCGCTAAGAAAGTTCTTGTGGAATTGGCAAAGTGATATTTGGAAGCCCATAGAGGGCTATGTTGAAAAAGGAAATATCCTCAGATGAAATCTGGAAAGAAGCTTTCTGAGAAACTGCTTAGTGTTCTGTTAATTCATCTCAGGGAGTTACGTCTGTATTTCGTGGATCTCTTTCCTAGCCTTATTTCTGTGGAATCTGAGAACAGATATTTCGGATCCCTTTGAAGACTATATGGCCAAAGGAAATATCCCCCGATAACAAAGAGAAAGAAACTTTCTGAGAAACTTCTTTGTGTTCTGTGAAATCATCTCACAGAGTTACAGCTTTCCCCTCAAGAAGCCTTTCGCTAAGACAGTTCTTGTGGAATTGGCAAAGTGATATTTGGAAGCCCATAGACGGCTATGGTGAAAAACGAAATATCCTCAGATGAAATCTGGAAAGAAGCTTTCTGAGAAACTGCTTAGTGTTCTGTTAATTCATCTCAGAGAGTTACATCTGTATTTCGTGGATCTCTTTGCTAGACTTATTTCTGTGGAATCTGAGAACAGATATTTCGGATCCCTTTGAAGACTATATGGCCAAAGGAAATATCCTCCGATAACAAAGAGAAAGAAGCTTTCTGAGAAACTTCTTTGTGTTCTGTGAAATCATCTCACAGAGGTACAGCTTTCCATAAACGAAGCCATTCGCTAAGACAGTTCTTGTGGAATTGGCAAAGTGATATTTGGAAGCCCATAGAGTGCTATGTTGAAAAAGGAAATATCCTCAGATGAAATCTGGAAAGAAGCTTTCTGAGAAACTGCTTAGTGTTCTGTTAATTCATCTCAGGGAGTTACATCTGTATTTCGTGGATCTCTTTGCTAGCCTTATTTCTGTGGAATCTGAGCACAGATATTTCGGATCCCTTTGAAGACTATATGGCCAAAGGAAATATCCCCCGATAACAAAGAGAAAGAAACTTTCTGAGAAACTTCTTTGTGTTCTGTGAAATCATCTCACAGAGTTACAGCTTTCCCCTCAAGAAGCCTTTCGCTAAGACAGTTCTTGTGGAATTGGCAAAGTGATATTTGGAAGCCCATAGAGGGCTATGGTGAAAAAGGAAATATCGTCAGATGAAATCTGGAAAGAAGCTTTCTGAGAAACTGCTGAGTGTTCTGTTAATTCATCTCAGAGAGTTACATCTGTATTTCGTGGATGTCTATGCTAGCCTTATTTCTGTGGAATCTGAGAACAGATATTTCGGATCCCTTTGAAGATTATAGGGCCAATGGAAATATCCTCCGATAACAAAGATAAAGAAGCTTTCTGAGAAACTTCTTTGTGTTCTGTGAAATCATCTCACATAGTTACAGCTTTCCCCTCAAGAAGCCTTTCGCCAAGACAGTTCTTGTGGAATTGGCAAAGTGATATTTGGAAGCCCTTAGAGGGCTATGGTGAAAAAGGAAATATCCTCAGATGAAATCTGGAAAGAAGCTTTCTGAAGAACTGCTTAGTGTTCTGTTAATTCATCTCACAGAGTTACATCTGTTTTTCGTGGATCTCTTTGCTAGCCTTATTTCTGTGGAATCTGAGAACAGATATTTCGGATCCCTTTGAAGACTATAGGGCCAAAGGAAATATCCACCGATATCAAAGAGAAAGAAGCTTTCTGAGAAACTTCTTTGTGTTCTGTGAATTCATCTCACAGAGTTACAGCTTTCCCCTCAAGAAGCCTTTCGCTAAGACAGTTCTTGTGGAATTGGCAAAGTGATATTTGGATGCCCATAGAGGGCTATGGTGAAAAACGAAATATCCTCCGATGAAAATTGGAAAGAAGCTTTCTGAGAAACTGCTTAGTGTTCTGTTAATTTACCTCAGAGAGTTACATCTGTATTTCGTGGATGTCTTTGCTAGTCTTATTTCTGTGGAATCTGAGAACAGATATTTCGGATCCCTTTGAAGACGATAGGGCCAAAGGAAATATCCTCCGATAACAAAGAGAAAGAAGCTTTCTAAGAAACTTCTTTGTGTTCTGTGAAATCATCTCGCAGAGTTACAGCTTTCCCCTCAAGAAGCCTTTCTCTAAGACAGTTCTTGTGGAATTGGCAAAGTGATATTTGGAAGCCCATAGAGGGCTATGGTGAAAAAGGAAATATCCTCAGATGAAATCTGGAAAGAAGCTTTCTGAGAAACTGCTTAGAGTTCTGTTAATTCATCTCACAGAGTTACATCTGTATTTCGTGGATCTCTTTGCTAGCCTTATTTCTGTGGAATCTGAGAACAGATATTTCGGATCCCTTTGAAGACTATATGGCCAAAGGAAATATCCTCCGATAACAAAGAGAAAGAAGCTTTCTGAGAAACTTCTTTGTGTTCTGTTAAATCATCTCACAGAGTTACAGCTTTCCCCTCAAGAAGCCTTTCGCTAAGACAGTTCTTGTGGAATTGGCAAAGTGATATTTGGAAGCCCATAGAGGGCTATGGTGAAAAAGGAAATATCCTCAGATGAAATCTGGAAAGAAGCTTTCTGAAGAACTGCTAGTGTTCTGTTAATTCATCTCATAAAGTCACATCTGTATTTCGTGGATCTCTTTGCTAGCCTTATTTCTGTGGAATCTGAGAACAGATATTTCGGATCCCTTTGAAGACTATAGGGCCAAAGGAAATATCCACCGATAACAAAGAGAAAGAAGCTTTCTGAAAACTTCTTTGTGTTCTGTGAAATCATCTCACTGAGTTACAGCTTTCCCCTCAAGAAGCCTTTCGCTAAGACAGCTCTTGTGGAATTGGCAAAGTGATATTTGGATGCCCATAGAGGGCTATGTTGAAAAAGGAAATATCCTCCGATGCAATCTGGAAAGAAGCTTTCTGAGAAACTGCTTAGTGTTCTGTTAATTCATCTCACAGACTTACATCTGTATTTCGTGGATCTCTTTGCTAGCCTTATTTCTGTGGAATCTGAGAACAGATATTTCGGATCCCTTTGAAGACTATAGGGCCAAAGGAAATATCCTCCGATAACAAAGAGAAAGAAGCTTTCTGAGAAACTTCTTTGTGTTCTGTGAAGTCATCTCACAGAGTTACAGCTTTCCCCTCAAAAAGCCTTTCGCCAATACAGTTCTTGTGGAATTGGCAAGGTGATATTTGGAAGCCCTTAGAGGGCTATGGTGAAAAAGGAAATATCCTCAGATGAAATCTGGAAAGAAGCTTTCTGAAGAACTGCTTAGTGTTCTGTTAATTCATCTCACAGAGTTATATCTGTATTTCGTGGATCTCTTTGCTAGCCTTATTTCTGTGGAATCTGAGAACAGATATTTCGGATCCCTTTGAAGACTATAGGGCCAAAGGAAATATCCTCCGATAACAAAGAGAAAGAAGCTTTGTGAGAAACTTCTTTGTGTTCTGTGAAATCATCTCACAGAGTTACAGCTTTCCCCTCAAGAAGCCTTTCGCTAAGACAGTTCTTGTGGAATTGGCAAAGTGATATTTGGAAGCCCGTAGAGGGCTATGGTGAAAAAGGAAATATCCTCAGATGAAATCTGGAAAGAAGCTTTCTGAGAAACTGCTTAGTGTTCTGTTAATTCATCTCACAGAGTTACATCTGTATTTCGTGGATGTCTTTGCTAGCCTTATTTCTGTGGAATCTAAGAACAGATATTTCGGATCCCTCTGAAGACGATAGAGCCAAAGGAAATATCCTCCGATAACAAAGAGAAAGAAGCTTTCTGAGAAACTTCTTTGTGTTCTGTGAAATATTCTCACAGAGTTACAGCTTTCCCCTCAAGAAGTCTTTCTCTAAGACAGTTCTTGTGGAATTGGCAAAGTGATATTTGGAAGCCCATAGAGGGCTATGGTGAAAAAGGAAATATCCTCAGATGAAATCTGGAAAGAAGCTTTCTGAGAAACTGCTTAGAGTTCTGTTAATTCATCTCACAGAGTTACCTCTGTATTTCGTGGATCTCTTTGCTAGCCTTATTTCTGTGGAATCTGAGAACAGATATATCGGATCCCTTTGAAGACGATAAGGCCAAAGGAAATATCCTCCGATAACAAAGAAAAAGAAGCTTTCTGAGAAACTTCTTTGTGTTCTGTGAAATCATCTCACAGAGTTACAGCTTTCCCCTCAAGAAGCCTTTCGCTAAGACAGTTCTTGTGGAATTGGTAAATTGATATTTGGAAAACCATAGAGGGCTATGGTGAAAAAGGAAATATCATGAGATGAAATCTGGAAAGAAGCTTTCTGAAAAAATGCTTAGTGTTCTGTTAATTCATCTCACAGAGTTACATCTGTATTTCGTGGATCTCTTTGCTAGCCTTATTTCTGTGGAATCTGAGAACAGATATTTCGGATCCCTTTGAAGACTATATGGCCAAAGGAAATATCCTCCGATAACAAAGAGAAAGAAGCTTTCTGAGAAACTTCTTTGTGTTCTGTGAAATCATCTCACAGGGGTACAGCTTTCCATAAAAGAAGCCATTCGCTAAGAAAG
This sequence comes from Macaca fascicularis, assembly GCF_037993035.2. Lineage (NCBI taxonomy): Eukaryota > Metazoa > Chordata > Mammalia > Primates > Cercopithecidae > Macaca > Macaca fascicularis. The sequence continues at coordinate 31,787,733 of NC_088389.1, forward strand.
TTCTTGTGGAATTGGCAAAGTGATATTTGGAAGCCCATAGAGGGCTATGTTGAAAAAGGAAATATCCTCAGATGAAATCTGGAAAGAAGCTTTCTGAGAAACTGCTTAGTGTTCTGTTAATTCATCTCAGGGAGTTACGTCTGTATTTCGTGGATCTCTTTGCTAGCCTTATTTCTGTGGAATCTGAGAACAGATATTTCGGATCCCTTTGAAGACTATATGGCCAAAGGAAATATCCCCCGATAACAAAGAGAAAGAAACTTTCTGAGAAACTTCTTTGTGTTCTGTGAAATCATCTCACAGAGTTACAGCTTTCCCCTCAAGAAGCCTTTCGCTAACACAGTTCTTGTGGAATTGGCAAAGTGATATTTGGAAGCCCATAGACGGCTATGGTGAAAAAGGAAATATCCTCAGATGAAATCTGGAAAGAAGCTTTCTGAGAAACTGCTTAGTGTTCTGTTAATTCATCTCAGAGAGTTACATCTGTATTTCGTGGATCTCTTTGCTAGCCTTATTTCTGTGGAATCTGAGAACAGATATTTCGGATCCCTTTGAAGACTATATGGCCAAAGGAAATATCCTCCGATAACAAAGAGAAAGAAGCTTTCTGAGAAACTTCTTTGTGTTCTGTGAAATCATCTCACAGAGGTACAGCTTTCCATAAACGAAGCCATTCGCTAAGACAGTTCTTGTGGAATTGGCAAAGTGATATTTGGAAGCCCATAGAGTGCTATGTTGAAAAAGGAAATATCCTCAGATGAAATCTGGAAAGAAGCTTTCTGAGAAACTGCTTAGTGTTCTGTTAATTCATCTCAGGGAGTTACATCTGTATTTCGTGGATCTCTTTGCTAGCCTTATTTCTGTGGAATCTGAGCACAGATATTTCGGATCCCTTTGAAGACTATATGGCCAAAGGAAATATCCCCCGATAACAAAGAGAAAGAAACTTTCTGAGAAACTTCTTTGTGTTCTGTGAAATCATCTCACAGAGTTACAGCTTTCCCCTCAAGAAGCCTTTCGCTAAGACAGTTCTTGTGGAATTGGCAAAGTGATATTTGGAAGCCCGTAGAGGGCTATGGTGAAAAAGGAAATATCGTCAGATGAAATCTGGAAAGAAGCTTTCTGAGAAACTGCTGAGTGTTCTGTTAATTCATCTCAGAGAGTTACATCTGTATTTCGTGGATGTCTATGCTAGCCTTATTTCTGTGGAATCTGAGAACAGATATTTCGGATCCCTTTGAAGTCTATAGGGCCAATGGAAATATCCTCCGATAACAAAGATAAAGAAGCTTTCTGAGAAACTTCTTTGTGTTCCGTGAAATCATCTCACATAGTTACAGCTTTCCCCTCAAGAAGCCTTTCGCTAAGACAGTTCTTGTGGAATTGGCAAAGTTATATTTGCAAGCCCCTAGAGGGCTATGGTGAAAAAGGAAATATCCTCAGATGAAATCTGGAAAGAAGCTTTCTGAGAAAGTGCTTAGTGTTCTGTTAATTCATCTCACAGAGTTACATCTGTATTTCGTGGATCTCTTTGCTAGCCTTATTTCTGTGGAATCTGAGAACAGATATTTCGGATCCCTTTGAAGAATGTAGGGTCAAAGGAAATATCCTCCGATAACAAAGAGAAAGAAGCTTTCTGAGAAACTTCTTTGTGTTCTGTGAAATCATCTCACAGAGTTACAGCTTTCCCCTCAAGAAGCCTTTCGCTAAGACAGTTCTTGTGGAATTGGCAAAGTGATATTTGGATGCCCATAGAGGGCTATGGTGAAAAAGGAAATATCCTCAGATGAAATCTGGAAAGAAGCTTCCTGAGAAACTGTTTAGGGTTCTGTTCATTCATCTCAGAGAGTTACATCTGTATTTCTTAGATGTCTTTGCTAGCCTTTTTTCTGTGGAATCTGAGAACAGATATTTCGGATCCCTTGGAAGACGATAGGGCCAAAGGAAATATATTCCGATAACAAAGAGAAAGAAGCTTACTGAGAAACTTCTTTGTGGTCTGTGAAATCATCTCACAGAGTTACAGCTTTCCCCTCAAGAAGCTTTTCTCTAAGACAGTTCTTGTGGAATTGGCAAAGTGATATTTGGAAGCCCATAGAGGGCTATGGTGAAAAAGGAAATATCCTCAGATGAAATCTGGAAAGAAGCTTTCTGAGAAACTGCTTAGTGTTCTGTTACTTCATCTCACAGACTTACATCTGTATTTCGTGGATATCTTTGCTAGCCTTATTTCTGTCGAATCTGAGAACAGATATTTCGGATCCCTTTGAAGACTATATGGCCAAAGGAAATATCCTCCGATAACAAAGAGAAAGAAGCTTTCTGAGAAACTTCTTTGTGTTCTGTGAAATCATCTCCCAGAGGTTCAGCTTTCCCTAGAAGAAGCCATTCGCTAAGACAGTTCTTGTAGAATTGGCAAAGTGATATTTGGAAGCCCATAGAGGGCTATGGTGAAAAAGGAAATATCCTGAGATGAAATCTGGAAAGAAGCTTTCTGAGAAACTGCTTAGTGTTCTGTTAATTCATCTCACAGAGTTACATCTGCATTTCGTGGATCTCTTTGCTAGCCTTATTTCTGTGGAATCTGAGAACAGATATTTTGGATCCCTTTGAAGACTATTGGGCCAAAGGAAATATCCTCCGATAACAAAGAGAAAGAAGCTTTCTGAGAAACTTCTTTGTGTTCTGTGAAATCATTTCACAGAGTTACAGCTTTCCCCTGCAGAAGCCTTTCGCTAAGACAGTTCTTGTGGAATTGGCAAAGTGATATTTGGAAGCCCATAGAGGACTATTTTGAAAAAGGAAATATTCAGATGAAATCTGGAAAGAAGCTTTCTGAGAAACTGCTTAGTGTTCTGTTAATTAATATCACAGAATTACATCTGTATTTCGTGGATCTCTTTGCTAGCCTTATTTCTGTGGAATCTGAGAACAGATATTTCGGATCCCTTTGAAGACTATAGGGCCAAAGGAAATACCCACCGATAACAAAGAGAAAGAAGCTTTCTGAGAAACTTCTTTGTGTTCTGTGAAATCATCTCACAGAGGTACAGCTTTCCATAGAATAAGCCATTCGCTAAGACAGTTCTTGTGGAATTGGCAAAGTGATATTTGGATGCCCAGAGAGGGCTAAGGTGAAAAAGGAAATATCCTCAGATGAAATCTGGAAAGAAGCTTTCTGAGAAACTCCTTAGTGTTCTGTTAATTCATCTCATAGAGTTACATCTGTATTTCGTGGATCTCTTCGCTAGCCTTAATTCTGTGGAATCTGAGAACAGATATTTTGGATCCCTTTGAAGACTATAGGGCCAAAGGAAATATCCTCCGATAACAAAGAGAAAGAAGCTTTCTGAGAAACTTCTTTGTGTTCTGTGAAATTATCTCACAGAGTTACAGCTTTAACCTCAAGAAGCTTTTCGCCAAGACGGTTCTTGTGGAATTGGCAAAGTGATATTTGGAAGCCCTTAGAGGGCTATGGTGAAAAAGGAAATATCCTCAGATGAAATCTGGAAAGAAGCTTTCTGAAGAACTGCTTAGTGTTCTGTTAATTCATCGCACCGAGTTACATCTGTATTTCGTGGATCTCTTTGCTAGCCTTATTTCTGTGGATTCTGAGAGCAGATATTTCGAACCCCTTTGAAGACTATAGGGCCAAAGGAAATATCCACCGATAACAAAGAGAAAGAAGCTTTCTTAGAAACTTCTTTTTGTTCTGTGAAATCATCTCACAGAGTTACAGCTTTCCCCTCAAGAAGCCATTCGCTAAGACAGTTCTTGTGGAATTGGCAAAGTGATATTTGGATGTCCATAGAGGGCTATGGTGAAAGAGGAAATATCCTCAGATGAAATATGGAAAGAAGCTTTCTGAGAAACTGCTTACTGTTCTGTTAATTCATCTCAGAGAGTTACATCTGTATTTCCTGGATATCTTTGCTAGCCTTATTTCTGTGGAATCTGAGAACAGATATTTCGGATCCCTTTGAAGACGATAGGCCCAAAGGAAATATCCTCCGATAACAAAGAGAAAGAAGCTTTCTGAGAAACTTCTTTGTGTTCTGTGAAATCATCTCACAGAGTTACAGCTTTCCCCTCAAGAAGCCTTTCTATAAGACAGTTCTGGTGGAATTGGCAAAGTGACATTTGGAAGCCCATAGAGGGCTATGGTGAAAAAGGAAATATCCTCAGATGAAATCTGGAAAGAAGCTTTCTGAGAAACTGCTTAGTGTTCTGTTAATTCATCTCACAGACTTACATCTGTATTTCGTGGATCTCTTTGCTAGCCTTATTTCTGTGGAATCTGAGAACAGATATTTCGGATCCCTTTGAAGACTATATGGCCAAAGGAAATATCCTCCGATAACAAAGAGAAGGAAGCTTTCTGAGAAACTTCTTTGTGTTCTGTGAAATCATCACACTGAGTTACAGCTTTCCCCTCAAGAAGCCTTTCGCTAAGACAGTTCTTGTGGAACTGGCAAAGTGATATTTGGAAGCCCATAGAGGGCTATGGTGAAAAAGGAAATATTCTCAGATGAAATCTGGAAAGAAGCTTTCTGAGAAACTGCTTAGTGTTTTGTTAATTCATCCCATAGAGTTACATCTGTATTTCGTGGATCTCTTTGCTAGCCTTATTTTTGTGGAAACTGAAAACAGATATTTCGGATCCCTTTGAAGACTATATGGCCAAAGGAAATATCCTCCGATAACAGAGAGAAAGATGCTTTCTGAGAAACTTCTTTGTGTTCTGTGAAATCATCTCACAGAGGTACAGCTTTCCTTAGAAGAAGGCATTCGCTAAGACAGTTCTTGTGGAATTGGCAAAGTGATATTTGGATGCCCATAGAGGGCTATGGTGAAAAAGGAAATATCCTCAGATGATTTCTGGAAAGAAGCTTTCTGAGAAACTGCTTAGTGTTCTGTTAATTCATCTCACAGATTTACATCTGTATTTCGTGGATCTCTTTGCTAGCCTTATTTTTGTGGAATCTGAGAACAGATATTTCGGATCCCTTTGAAGACTATACGGCCAAAGGAAATATCCTCCGATAACAAAGAGAAAGAAGCTTTCTGAGAAACTTCTTTGTGTTCTGTGAAATCATCTCACAGAGTTACAGCTTTCCCCTCAAGAAGTCTTTCTCTAAGACAGTTCTTGTGGAATTGGCAAAGTGATATTTGGAAGCCCATAGAGGGCTATGGTGAAAAAGGAAATATCCTCAGATGAAATCTGGAAAGAAGCTTTCTGAGAAACTGCTTAGAGTTCTGTTAATTCATCTCACAGAGTTACCTCTGTATTTCCTGGATCTCTTTGCTAGCCTTATTTCTGTGGAATCTAAGAACAGATATTTCGGATCCCTCTGAAGACGATAGAGCCAAAGGAAATATCCTCCGATAACAAAGAGAAAGAAGCTTTCTGAGAAACTTCTTTGTGTTCTGTGAAATCATCTCACAGAGTTACAGCTTTCCCCTCAAGAAGTCTTTCTCTAAGACAGTTCTTGTGGAATTGGCAAAGTGATATTTGGAAGCCCATAGAGGGCTATGGTGAAAAAGGAAATATCCTCAGATGAAATCTGGAAAGAAGCTTTCTGAGAAACTGCTTAGAGTTCTGTTAATTCATCTCACAGAGTTACCTCTGTATTTCCTGGATCTCTTTGCTAGCCTTATTTCTGTGGAATCTGAGAACAGATATTTCGGATCCCTTTGAAGACGATAGGGCCAAAGGAAATATCCTCCGATAACAAAGAAAAAGAAGATTTCTGAGAAACTTCTTTGTGTTCTGTGAAATCATCTCACAGAGTTACAGCTTTCCCCTCAAGAAGCCTTTCGCTAAGACAGTTCTTGTGGAATTGGTAAATTGATATTTGGAACACCATAGAGGGCTATGGTGAAAAAGGAAATATCATGAGATGAAATCTGGAAAGAAGCTTTCTGAAAAAATGCTTAGTGTTCTGTTAATTCATCTCACAGAGTTACATCTGTATTTCGTGGATCTCTTTGCTAGCCTTATTTCTGTGGAATCTGAGAACAGATATTTCGGATCCCTTTGAAGACTATATGGCCAAAGGAAATATCCTCCGATAACAAAGAGAAAGAAGCTTTCTGAGAAACTTCTTTGTGTTCTGTGAAATCATCTCACAGGGGTACAGCTTTCCATAAAAGAAGCCATTCGCTAAGAAAGTTCTTGTGGAATTGGCAAAGTGATATTTGGAAGCCCATAGAGGGCTATGTTGAAAAAGGAAATATCCTCAGATGAAATCTGGAAAGAAGCTTTCTGAGAAACTGCTTAGTGTTCTGTTAATTCATCTCAGGGAGTTACGTCTGTATTTCGTGGATCTCTTTCCTAGCCTTATTTCTGTGGAATCTGAGAACAGATATTTCGGATCCCTTTGAAGACTATATGGCCAAAGGAAATATCCCCCGATAACAAAGAGAAAGAAACTTTCTGAGAAACTTCTTTGTGTTCTGTGAAATCATCTCACAGAGTTACAGCTTTCCCCTCAAGAAGCCTTTCGCTAAGACAGTTCTTGTGGAATTGGCAAAGTGATATTTGGAAGCCCATAGACGGCTATGGTGAAAAACGAAATATCCTCAGATGAAATCTGGAAAGAAGCTTTCTGAGAAACTGCTTAGTGTTCTGTTAATTCATCTCAGAGAGTTACATCTGTATTTCGTGGATCTCTTTGCTAGACTTATTTCTGTGGAATCTGAGAACAGATATTTCGGATCCCTTTGAAGACTATATGGCCAAAGGAAATATCCTCCGATAACAAAGAGAAAGAAGCTTTCTGAGAAACTTCTTTGTGTTCTGTGAAATCATCTCACAGAGGTACAGCTTTCCATAAACGAAGCCATTCGCTAAGACAGTTCTTGTGGAATTGGCAAAGTGATATTTGGAAGCCCATAGAGTGCTATGTTGAAAAAGGAAATATCCTCAGATGAAATCTGGAAAGAAGCTTTCTGAGAAACTGCTTAGTGTTCTGTTAATTCATCTCAGGGAGTTACATCTGTATTTCGTGGATCTCTTTGCTAGCCTTATTTCTGTGGAATCTGAGCACAGATATTTCGGATCCCTTTGAAGACTATATGGCCAAAGGAAATATCCCCCGATAACAAAGAGAAAGAAACTTTCTGAGAAACTTCTTTGTGTTCTGTGAAATCATCTCACAGAGTTACAGCTTTCCCCTCAAGAAGCCTTTCGCTAAGACAGTTCTTGTGGAATTGGCAAAGTGATATTTGGAAGCCCATAGAGGGCTATGGTGAAAAAGGAAATATCGTCAGATGAAATCTGGAAAGAAGCTTTCTGAGAAACTGCTGAGTGTTCTGTTAATTCATCTCAGAGAGTTACATCTGTATTTCGTGGATGTCTATGCTAGCCTTATTTCTGTGGAATCTGAGAACAGATATTTCGGATCCCTTTGAAGATTATAGGGCCAATGGAAATATCCTCCGATAACAAAGATAAAGAAGCTTTCTGAGAAACTTCTTTGTGTTCTGTGAAATCATCTCACATAGTTACAGCTTTCCCCTCAAGAAGCCTTTCGCCAAGACAGTTCTTGTGGAATTGGCAAAGTGATATTTGGAAGCCCTTAGAGGGCTATGGTGAAAAAGGAAATATCCTCAGATGAAATCTGGAAAGAAGCTTTCTGAAGAACTGCTTAGTGTTCTGTTAATTCATCTCACAGAGTTACATCTGTTTTTCGTGGATCTCTTTGCTAGCCTTATTTCTGTGGAATCTGAGAACAGATATTTCGGATCCCTTTGAAGACTATAGGGCCAAAGGAAATATCCACCGATATCAAAGAGAAAGAAGCTTTCTGAGAAACTTCTTTGTGTTCTGTGAATTCATCTCACAGAGTTACAGCTTTCCCCTCAAGAAGCCTTTCGCTAAGACAGTTCTTGTGGAATTGGCAAAGTGATATTTGGATGCCCATAGAGGGCTATGGTGAAAAACGAAATATCCTCCGATGAAAATTGGAAAGAAGCTTTCTGAGAAACTGCTTAGTGTTCTGTTAATTTACCTCAGAGAGTTACATCTGTATTTCGTGGATGTCTTTGCTAGTCTTATTTCTGTGGAATCTGAGAACAGATATTTCGGATCCCTTTGAAGACGATAGGGCCAAAGGAAATATCCTCCGATAACAAAGAGAAAGAAGCTTTCTAAGAAACTTCTTTGTGTTCTGTGAAATCATCTCGCAGAGTTACAGCTTTCCCCTCAAGAAGCCTTTCTCTAAGACAGTTCTTGTGGAATTGGCAAAGTGATATTTGGAAGCCCATAGAGGGCTATGGTGAAAAAGGAAATATCCTCAGATGAAATCTGGAAAGAAGCTTTCTGAGAAACTGCTTAGAGTTCTGTTAATTCATCTCACAGAGTTACATCTGTATTTCGTGGATCTCTTTGCTAGCCTTATTTCTGTGGAATCTGAGAACAGATATTTCGGATCCCTTTGAAGACTATATGGCCAAAGGAAATATCCTCCGATAACAAAGAGAAAGAAGCTTTCTGAGAAACTTCTTTGTGTTCTGTTAAATCATCTCACAGAGTTACAGCTTTCCCCTCAAGAAGCCTTTCGCTAAGACAGTTCTTGTGGAATTGGCAAAGTGATATTTGGAAGCCCATAGAGGGCTATGGTGAAAAAGGAAATATCCTCAGATGAAATCTGGAAAGAAGCTTTCTGAAGAACTGCTAGTGTTCTGTTAATTCATCTCATAAAGTCACATCTGTATTTCGTGGATCTCTTTGCTAGCCTTATTTCTGTGGAATCTGAGAACAGATATTTCGGATCCCTTTGAAGACTATAGGGCCAAAGGAAATATCCACCGATAACAAAGAGAAAGAAGCTTTCTGAAAACTTCTTTGTGTTCTGTGAAATCATCTCACTGAGTTACAGCTTTCCCCTCAAGAAGCCTTTCGCTAAGACAGCTCTTGTGGAATTGGCAAAGTGATATTTGGATGCCCATAGAGGGCTATGTTGAAAAAGGAAATATCCTCCGATGCAATCTGGAAAGAAGCTTTCTGAGAAACTGCTTAGTGTTCTGTTAATTCATCTCACAGACTTACATCTGTATTTCGTGGATCTCTTTGCTAGCCTTATTTCTGTGGAATCTGAGAACAGATATTTCGGATCCCTTTGAAGACTATAGGGCCAAAGGAAATATCCTCCGATAACAAAGAGAAAGAAGCTTTCTGAGAAACTTCTTTGTGTTCTGTGAAGTCATCTCACAGAGTTACAGCTTTCCCCTCAAAAAGCCTTTCGCCAATACAGTTCTTGTGGAATTGGCAAGGTGATATTTGGAAGCCCTTAGAGGGCTATGGTGAAAAAGGAAATATCCTCAGATGAAATCTGGAAAGAAGCTTTCTGAAGAACTGCTTAGTGTTCTGTTAATTCATCTCACAGAGTTATATCTGTATTTCGTGGATCTCTTTGCTAGCCTTATTTCTGTGGAATCTGAGAACAGATATTTCGGATCCCTTTGAAGACTATAGGGCCAAAGGAAATATCCTCCGATAACAAAGAGAAAGAAGCTTTGTGAGAAACTTCTTTGTGTTCTGTGAAATCATCTCACAGAGTTACAGCTTTCCCCTCAAGAAGCCTTTCGCTAAGACAGTTCTTGTGGAATTGGCAAAGTGATATTTGGAAGCCCGTAGAGGGCTATGGTGAAAAAGGAAATATCCTCAGATGAAATCTGGAAAGAAGCTTTCTGAGAAACTGCTTAGTGTTCTGTTAATTCATCTCACAGAGTTACATCTGTATTTCGTGGATGTCTTTGCTAGCCTTATTTCTGTGGAATCTAAGAACAGATATTTCGGATCCCTCTGAAGACGATAGAGCCAAAGGAAATATCCTCCGATAACAAAGAGAAAGAAGCTTTCTGAGAAACTTCTTTGTGTTCTGTGAAATATTCTCACAGAGTTACAGCTTTCCCCTCAAGAAGTCTTTCTCTAAGACAGTTCTTGTGGAATTGGCAAAGTGATATTTGGAAGCCCATAGAGGGCTATGGTGAAAAAGGAAATATCCTCAGATGAAATCTGGAAAGAAGCTTTCTGAGAAACTGCTTAGAGTTCTGTTAATTCATCTCACAGAGTTACCTCTGTATTTCGTGGATCTCTTTGCTAGCCTTATTTCTGTGGAATCTGAGAACAGATATATCGGATCCCTTTGAAGACGATAGGGCCAAAGGAAATATCCTCCGATAACAAAGAAAAAGAAGCTTTCTGAGAAACTTCTTTGTGTTCTGTGAAATCATCTCACAGAGTTACAGCTTTCCCCTCAAGAAGCCTTTCGCTAAGACAGTTCTTGTGGAATTGGTAAATTGATATTTGGAAAACCATAGAGGGCTATGGTGAAAAAGGAAATATCATGAGATGAAATCTGGAAAGAAGCTTTCTGAAAAAATGCTTAGTGTTCTGTTAATTCATCTCACAGAGTTACATCTGTATTTCGTGGATCTCTTTGCTAGCCTTATTTCTGTGGAATCTGAGAACAGATATTTCGGATCCCTTTGAAGACTATATGGCCAAAGGAAATATCCTCCGATAACAAAGAGAAAGAAGCTTTCTGAGAAACTTCTTTGTGTTCTGTGAAATCATCTCACAGGGGTACAGCTTTCCATAAAAGAAGCCATTCGCTAAGAAAGTTCTTGTGGAATTGGCAAAGTGATATTTGGAAGCCCATAGAGGGCTATGTTGAAAAAGGAAATATCCTCAGATGAAATCTGGAAAGAAGCTTTCTGAGAAACTGCTTAGTGTTCTGTTAATTCATCTCAGGGAGTTACGTCTGTATTTCGTGGATCTCTTTGCTAGCCTTATTTCTGTGGAATCTGAGAACAGATATTTCGGATCCCTTTGAAGACTATATGGCCAAAGGAAATATCCCCCGATAACAAAGAGAAAGAAACTTTCTGAGAAACTTCTTTGTGTTCTGTGAAATCATCTCACAGAGTTACAGCTTTCCCCTCAAGAAGCCTTTCGCTAACACAGTTCTTGTGGAATTGGCAAAGTGATATTTGGAAGCCCATAGACGGCTATGGTGAAAAAGGAAATATCCTCAGATGAAATCTGGAAAGAAGCTTTCTGAGAAACTGCTTAGTGTTCTGTTAATTCATCTCAAAGAGTTACATCTGTATTTCGTGGATCTCTTTGCTAGCCTTATTTCTGTGGAATCTGAGAACAGATATTTCGGATCCCTTTGAAGACTATATGGCCAAAGGAAATATCCTCCGATAACAAAGAGAAAGAAGCTTTCTGAGAAACTTCTTTGTGTTCTGTGAAATCATCTCACAGAGGTACAGCTTTCCATAAACGAAGCCATTCGCTAAGACAGTTCTTGTGGAATTGGCAAAGTGATATTTGGAAGCCCATAGAGTGCTATGTTGAAAAAGGAAATATCCTCAGATGAAATCTGGAAAGAAGCTTTCTGAGAAACTGCTTAGTGTTCTGTTAATTCATCTCAGGGAGTTACATCTGTATTTCGTGGATCTCTTTGCTAGCCTTATTTCTGTGGAATCTGAGCACAGATATTTCGGATCCCTTTGAAGACTATATGGCCAAAGGAAATATCCCCCGATAACAAAGAGAAAGAAACTTTCTGAGAAACTTCTTTGTGTTCTGTGAAATCATCTCACAGAGTTACAGCTTTCCCCTCAAGAAGCCTTTCGCTAAGACAGTTCTTGTGGAATTGGCAAAGTGATATTTGGAAGCCCGTAGAGGGCTATGGTGAAAAAGGAAATATCGTCAGATGAAATCTGGAAAGAAGCTTTCTGAGAAACTGCTGAGTGTTCTGTTAATTCATCTCAGAGAGTTACATCTGTATTTCGTGGATGTCTATGCTAGCCTTATTTCTGTGGAATCTGAGAACAGATATTTCGGATCCCTTTGAAGTCTATAGGGCCAATGGAAATATCCTCCGATAACAAAGATAAAGAAGCTTTCTGAGAAACTTCTTTGTGTTCCGTGAAATCATCTCACATAGTTACAGCTTTCCCCTCAAGAAGCCTTTCGCCAAGACAGTTCTTGTGGAATTGGCAAAGTGATATTTGGAAGCCCTTAGAGGGCTATGGTGAAAAAGGAAATATCCTCAGATGAAATCTGGAAAGAAGCTTTCTGAAGAACTGCTTCGTGTTCTGTTATTTCATCTCACAGAGTTACATCTGTTTTTCGTGGATCTCTTTGCTAGCCTTATTTCTGTGGAATCTGAGAACAGATATTTCGGATCCCTTTGAAGACTATAGGGCCAAAGGAAATATCCACCGATATCAAAGAGAAAGAAGCTTTCTGAGAAACTTCTTTGTGTTCTGTGAATTCATCTCACAGAGTTACAGCTTTCCCCTCAAGAAGCCTTTCGCTAAGACAGTTCTTGTGGAATTGGCAAAGTGATATTTGGATGCCCATAGAGGGCTATGGTGAAAAACGAAATATCCTCCGATGAAAATTGGAAAGAAGCTTTCTGAGAAACTGCTTAGTGTTCTGTTAATTTACCTCAGAGAGTTACATCTGTATTTCGTGGATGTCTTTGCTAGTCTTATTTCTGTGGAATCTGAGAACAGATATTTCGGATCCCTTTGAAGACGATAGGGCCAAAGGAAATATCCTCCGATAACAAAGAGAAAGAAGCTTTCTAAGAAACTTCTTTGTGTTCTGTGAAATCATCTCGCAGAGTTACAGCTTTCCCCTCAAGAAGCCTTTCTCTAAGACAGTTCTTGTGGAATTGGCAAAGTGATATTTGGAAGCCCATAGAGGGCTATGGTGAAAAAGGAAATATCTTCAGATGAAATCTGGAAAGAAGCTTTCTGAGAAACTGCTTAGTGTTCTGTTAATACATCTCACTGACTTACATCTGTATTTCGTGGATCTCTTTGCAAGCCTTATTTCTGTGGAATCTGAGAACAGATATTTCGGATCCCTTTGAAGACTATATGGCCAAAGGAAATATCCTCCGATAACAAAGAGAAAGAAGCTTTCTGAGAAACTTCTTTGTGTTCTGTGAAATCATCTCACAGAGTTACAGCTTTCCCCTCAAGAAGCCTTTCGCTAAGACAGTTCTTGTGGAATTGGCAAAGTTATATTTGCAAGCCCCTAGAGGGCTATGGTGAAAAAGGAAATATCCTCAGATGAAATCTGGAAAGAAGCTTTCTGAGAAAGTGCTTAGTGTTCTGTTAATTCATCTCACAGAGTTACATCTGTATTTCGTGGATCTCTTTGCTAGCCTTATTTCTGTGGAATCTGAGAACAGATATTTCGGATCCCTTTGAAGAATGTAGGGTCAAAGGAAATATCCTCCGATAACAAAGAGAAAGAAGCTTTCTGAGAAACTTCTTTGTGTTCTGTGAAATCATCTCACAGAGTTACAGCTTTCCCCTCAAGAAGCCTTTCGCTAAGACAGTTCTTGTGGAATTGGCAAAGTGATATTTGGATGCCCATAGAGGGCTATGGTGAAAAAGGAAATATCCTCAGATGAAATCTGGAAAGAAGCTTCCTGAGAAACTGTTTAGGGTTCTGTTCATTCATCTCAGAGAGTTACATCTGTATTTCTTAGATGTCTTTGCTAGCCTTTTTTCTGTGGAATCTGAGAACAGATATTTCGGATCCCTTGGAAGACGATAGGGCCAAAGGAAATATATTCCGATAACAAAGAGAAAGAAGCTTACTGAGAAACTTCTTTGTGGTCTGTGAAATCATCTCACAGAGTTACAGCTTTCCCCTCAAGAAGCTTTTCTCTAAGACAGTTCTTGTGGAATTGGCAAAGTGATATTTGGAAGCCCATAGAGGGCTATGGTGAAAAAGGAAATATCCTCAGATGAAATCTGGAAAGAAGCTTTCTGAGAAACTGCTTAGTGTTCTGTTACTTCATCTCACAGACTTACATCTGTATTTCGTGGATATCTTTGCTAGCCTTATTTCTGTCGAATCTGAGAACAGATATTTCGGATCCCTTTGAAGACTATATGGCCAAAGGAAATATCCTCCGATAACAAAGAGAAAGAAGCTTTCTGAGAAACTTCTTTGTGTTCTGTGAAATCATCTCCCAGAGGTTCAGCTTTCCCTAGAAGAAGCCATTCGCTAAGACAGTTCTTGTAGAATTGGCAAAGTGATATTTGGAAGCCCATAGAGGGCTATGGTGAAAAAGGAAATATCCTGAGATGAAATCTGGAAAGAAGCTTTCTGAGAAACTGCTTAGTGTTCTGTTAATTCATCTCACAGAGTTACATCTGCATTTCGTGGATCTCTTTGCTAGCCTTATTTCTGTGGAATCTGAGAACAGATATTTTGGATCCCTTTGAAGACTATTGGGCCAAAGGAAATATCCTCCGATAACAAAGAGAAAGAAGCTTTCTGAGAAACTTCTTTGTGTTCTGTGAAATCATTTCACAGAGTTACAGCTTTCCCCTGCAGAAGCCTTTCGCTAAGACAGTTCTTGTGGAATTGGCAAAGTGATATTTGGAAGCCCATAGAGGACTATTTTGAAAAAGGAAATATTCAGATGAAATCTGGAAAGAAGCTTTCTGAGAAACTGCTTAGTGTTCTGTTAATTAATATCACAGAATTACATCTGTATTTCGTGGATCTCTTTGCTAGCCTTATTTCTGTGGAATCTGAGAACAGATATTTCGGATCCCTTTGAAGACTATAGGGCCAAAGGAAATACCCACCGATAACAAAGAGAAAGAAGCTTTCTGAGAAACTTCTTTGTGTTCTGTGAAATCATCTCACAGAGGTACAGCTTTCCATAGAATAAGCCATTCGCTAAGACAGTTCTTGTGGAATTGGCAAAGTGATATTTGGATGCCCAGAGAGGGCTAAGGTGAAAAAGGAAATATCCTCAGATGAAATCTGGAAAGAAGCTTTCTGAGAAACTCCTTAGTGTTCTGTTAATTCATCTCATAGAGTTACATCTGTATTTCGTGGATCTCTTCGCTAGCCTTAATTCTGTGGAATCTGAGAACAGATATTTTGGATCCCTTTGAAGACTATAGGGCCAAAGGAAATATCCTCCGATAACAAAGAGAAAGAAGCTTTCTGAGAAACTTCTTTGTGTTCTGTGAAATTATCTCACAGAGTTACAGCTTTAACCTCAAGAAGCTTTTCGCCAAGACGGTTCTTGTGGAATTGGCAAAGTGATATTTGGAAGCCCTTAGAGGGCTATGGTGAAAAAGGAAATATCCTCAGATGAAATCTGGAAAGAAGCTTTCTGAAGAACTGCTTAGTGTTCTGTTAATTCATCGCACCGAGTTACATCTGTATTTCGTGGATCTCTTTGCTAGCCTTATTTCTGTGGATTCTGAGAGCAGATATTTCGAACCCCTTTGAAGACTATAGGGCCAAAGGAAATATCCACCGATAACAAAGAGAAAGAAGCTTTCTTAGAAACTTCTTTTTGTTCTGTGAAATCATCTCACAGAGTTACAGCTTTCCCCTCAAGAAGCCATTCGCTAAGACAGTTCTTGTGGAATTGGCAAAGTGATATTTGGATGTCCATAGAGGGCTATGGTGAAAGAGGAAATATCCTCAGATGAAATATGGAAAGAAGCTTTCTGAGAAACTGCTTACTGTTCTGTTAATTCATCTCAGAGAGTTACATCTGTATTTCCTGGATATCTTTGCTAGCCTTATTTCTGTGGAATCTGAGAACAGATATTTCGGATCCCTTTGAAGACGATAGGCCCAAAGGAAATATCCTCCGATAACAAAGAGAAAGAAGCTTTCTGAGAAACTTCTTTGTGTTCTGTGAAATCATCTCACAGAGTTACAGCTTTCCCCTCAAGAAGCCTTTCTATAAGACAGTTCTGGTGGAATTGGCAAAGTGACATTTGGAAGCCCATAGAGGGCTATGGTGAAAAAGGAAATATCCTCAGATGAAATCTGGAAAGAAGCTTTCTGAGAAACTGCTTAGTGTTCTGTTAATTCATCTCACAGACTTACATCTGTATTTCGTGGATCTCTTTGCTAGCCTTATTTCTGTGGAATCTGAGAACAGATATTTCGGATCCCTTTGAAGACTATATGGCCAAAGGAAATATCCTCCGATAACAAAGAGAAGGAAGCTTTCTGAGAAACTTCTTTGTGTTCTGTGAAATCATCACACTGAGTTACAGCTTTCCCCTCAAGAAGCCTTTCGCTAAGACAGTTCTTGTGGAACTGGCAAAGTGATATTTGGAAGCCCATAGAGGGCTATGGTGAAAAAGGAAATATTCTCAGATGAAATCTGGAAAGAAGCTTTCTGAGAAACTGCTTAGTGTTTTGTTAATTCATCCCATAGAGTTACATCTGTATTTCGTGGATCTCTTTGCTAGCCTTATTTTTGTGGAAACTGAAAACAGATATTTCGGATCCCTTTGAAGACTATATGGCCAAAGGAAATATCCTCCGATAACAGAGAGAAAGATGCTTTCTGAGAAACTTCTTTGTGTTCTGTGAAATCATCACACAGAGGTACAGCTTTCCTTAGAAGAAGGCATTCGCTAAGACAGTTCTTGTGGAATTGGCAAAGTGATATTTGGATGCCCATAGAGGGCTATGGTGAAAAAGGAAATATCCTCAGATGATTTCTGGAAAGAAGCTTTCTGAGAAACTGCTTAGTGTTCTGTTAATTCATCTCACAGATTTACATCTGTATTTCGTGGATCTCTTTGCTAGCCTTATTTTTGTGGAATCTGAGAACAGATATTTCGGATCCCTTTGAAGACTATACGGCCAAAGGAAATATCCTCCGATAACAAAGACAAAGAAGCTTTCTGAGAAACTTCTTTGTGTTCTGTGAAATCATCTCACGGAGTTACAGCTTTCCCCTCAAGAAGCCTTTCGCTAAGCCAGTTCTTGTGGAATTGGCAAAGTGATATTTGGAAGCCCATAGAGGGCTATGGTGAAAAAGGAAATGTCCTCAGATGAAATCTGGAGAGAAGCTTTCTGAGAAACTGCTTAGTGTTCTGTTAATTCTTCTCACAGAGTTACATCTGTACTTCGTGGATCTCATTGCTAGCCTTATTTCTGTGGAATCTGAGAACAGATATTTCGGATCCCTTTGAAGACTATAGGGCCAAAGGAAATATCCTCCCATAACAAAGACAAAGAAGCTTTCTGAGAAACTTATTTGAGTTCAGCGAAATCATCTCACAGAGTTACAGCTTTCCCCTCAAGAAGCCTTTCGCCAAGACAGTTCTTGTGGAATTGGCAAAGTGATATTTGGATGCCCATAGAGGGCTATGGTGAAAAAGGAAATATCCTCAGATGAAATCTGGAAAGAAGCTTTCGGAGAAACTGCTTAGTGTTCTGTTAATTCATCTCACAGAGTTACATCTGTATTTCGTGGATCTCTTTGCTAGCCTTATTTCTGTGGAATCTGAGAACAGATAATTCCGATCCCTTTGAAGACTATAGGGCCAAAGGAAATATCCACCGATAACAAAGAGAAAGAAGCTTTCTGAGAAACTTCTTTGTGTTCTGTGAAATCATCTCACAGAGTTACAGCTTTCCCCTCAAGAAGCCTTTCGCTAAGACAGTTCTTGTGGAATTGGCAAAGTGATATTTGGATGCCCATAGAGGGCTGTGGTGAAAAAGGAAATATCCTCAGATGAAATCTGGAAAGAAGCTTTCTGAGAAACTGCTTAGTGTTCTGTTAATTCATCTCAGAGAGTTACAACTGTATTTCGTGGATCTCTTTGCTAGCCTTATTTCTGTGTAATCTGAGAACAGATATTTCAGATCCCTTTGAAGACTATATGGCCAAAGGAAATATCCTCCGATAACAAAGAGAAAGAAGCTTTCTGAGAAACTTCTTTGTGTTCTGTGAAATCATCTCACAGAGTTACAGCTTTCCCCTCCAGAAGACTTTCGCTAAGACAGTTCTTGTGGAATTGGCAAAGTGATATTTGGAAGCCCTTAGTCGGCTATGGTGAAAAAGGAAATATCCTCAGATGAAATCTGGAAAGAAGCTTTCTGAAGAACTGCTTAGTGTTCTGTTAATTCATCTCACAGAGTTACATCTGTATTTCGTGGATCTCTTTGCTAGCCTTATTTCTGTGGAATCTGAGAACAGATATTTCGGATCCCTTTGAAGACTATAGGGCCAAAGGAAATATCCTCCGATAACAAAGAGAAAGAAGCTTTTTGAGAAACTTCTTTGTGTTCTGTGAAATCATTTCACAGAGTTACAGCTTTAACCTCCAGAAGCCTTTTGCTAAGACAGTTCTTGTGGAATTGGCAAAGTGATATTTGGAAGCCCTTAGTCGGCTATGGTGAAAAAGGAAATATCCGCAGATGAAATCTGGAAAGAAGCTTTCTGAGAAACTGCTTAGTGTTCTGTTAATTCATCTCACAGAGTTACATCTGTATTTCGTGGATCTCTTTGCTAGCCTTATTTCTGTTGAATCTGAGAACAGATATTTTGGATCCCTTTGAAGACTATAGGGCCAAAGGAAATATCCTCCGATAACAAAGAGAAAGAAGCTTTCTGAGAAACTTCTTTGTGTTCTGTGAAATCATCTCACAGAGTTACAGCTTTCCCCTCAAGAAGCCTTTCGCTAAGACAGTTTTTGTGGAATTGGCAAAGTGATATGTGGATGCCCATAGAGGGCTATGCTGAAAAAGGAAATATCCTGAGATGAAATCTGGAAAGAAGCTTTCTGAGAAACTGCTTAGTGTTCTGTTAATTCATCTCATAGAGTTACATCTGTATTTCGTGGATCTCTTTGCTAGCCTTATTTCTGTGGAATCTGAGAACAGATATTTTGGATCCCTTTGAAGACTATAGGGCCAAAGGAAATATCCTCCGATAACAAAGAGAAAGAAGCTTTCTGAGAAACTTCTTGGTGTTCTGTGAAATCATTTCACAGAGTTACAGCTTTCCCCTCAAGAAGCCTTTCGCTAAGACAGTTCTTGTGGAATTGACAAAGTGATATTTGGATCCCCATAGAGGGCTATGGTGAAAAAGGAAATATCCTCAAATGAAATCTGGAAAGAAGCTTTCTGAGAAACTGCTTAGTGTTCTGTTAATTCATCTCATTGAGTTACATCTGTATTTCGTGGATCTCTTTGCTAGCCTTATTTCTGTGGAATCTTAGAACAGATATTTTGGATCCCTTTGAAGACGATAGGGCCAAAGGAAATATCCTCCGATAACAAAGAGAAAGAAGATTTCTGAGAAACTTCTTTGTGTTCTGTGAAATCATCTCACAGAGTTACAGCTTTTCCCTCAAGAAGCCTTTCGCTAAGACAGTTCTTGTGGAATTGGCAAAGTGATATTTGGATGCCCATAGAGGGCTATGGTGAAAAAGGAAATATCCTGAGATGAAATCTGAAAAGTAGCTTTCTGAGAAACTGCTTAGTGTTCTGTTAATTCATCTCATAGAGTTACATCTGTATTTCGTGGATTTCTTTGCTAGCCTTATTTCTGTGGAATCTGAGAACAGATAATTTGTATCCATTTGAAGACGATAGGGCCAAAGGAAATATCCTCCCATAACAAAGAGAAAGAAGCTTTCTGAGAAACTTCTTTGTGTTCTGTGAAATCATCTCACAGAGCTCCAGCTTTCCCCTCAAGAAGCCTTTCGCTAAGACAGTTCTTGTGGAATTGGCAAAGTGATATTTGGATGCCCAGAGAGGGCTAAGGTGAAAAAGGAAATATCCTCAGATGAAATCTGGAAAGAAGCTTCCTGAGAAACTCCTTAGTGTTCTGTTAATTCATCTCATAGAGTTACATCTGTATTTCGTGGATCTCTTCGCTAGCCTTAATTCTGTGGAATCTGAGAACAGATATTTTGGATCCCTTTGAGGACTATAGGGCCAAAGGAAATATCCTCCGATAACAAAGAGAAAGAAGCTTTCTGAGAAACTTCTTTGTGTTCTGTGAAATCATCTCACAGAGTTACAGCTTTCCCCTCCAGAAGCCTTTCGCTAAGACAGTTCTTCTGGAATTGGCAAAGTGATATTTCAAGCCCTTAGTCGGCTATGGTGAAAAAGGAAATATCCTCAGATGAAATCTGGAAAGAAGCTTTCTGAGAAACTGCTTAGTGTTCTGTTAATTCATCTCACAGAGTTACATCTGTATTTCGTGGATCCCTTTGCTAGCCTTATTTCTGTGGAATCTGAGAACAGATATTTCGGATCCCTTTGAAGACTATAGGGCCAAATGAAATATCCACCGATAACAAAGAGAAAGAACCTTTCTGAGAAACTTCTTTTTGTTCTGTGAAATCATCTCACAGAGTTACAGCTTTACCCTCAAGAAGCCTTTCGCTAAGACAGTTCTTGTGGAATTGGCAAAGTGATATTTGGAAGGCCATAGAGGGCTACGGTGAAAAAGGAAATATCCTCAGATGAAATCTGGAAAGAAGCTTTCTGAAGAACTGCTTAGTGTTCTGTTAATTCATCTCACAGACTTACATCTGTATTTCGTGGATCTCTTTGCTAGCCTTATTTCTGTGGAATCTGAGAACAGATATTTCGGATCCCTTTGAATACCATAGGGCCAAAGGAAATATCCTCCGATAACAAAGAGAAAGAAGCTTTCTGTGAAACTTCTTTGTGTTCTGTGAAATCATCTCACAGAGTTACAGCTTTACCCTCAAGAAGCCTTTCGCTAAGACAGTTCTTGTGGAATTGGCAAAGTGATATTTGGATGCCCATAGAGGGCTATGGTGAAAAAGGAAATATCCTCAGATGAAATCTGGAAAGAAGCTTTCTGAGAAACTGCTTAGTGTTCTGTTAATTCATCTCAGAGAGTTTCATCTGTATTTCGTGGATGTCTTTGCTAGCCTTATTTCTGGGGAATTTGAGAACAGATATTTCGGATCCCTTTGAAGTCGATAGGGCCAAAGGAAATATCCTCCGATAACAAAGAGAAAGAAGCTTTCTGAGAAGCTTCTTTGTGTTCTGTGAAATCATCTCACAGAGTTACAAATTTCCCCTCAAGAAGCCTTTCGCTAAGACAGTTCTTGTGGAATTGGCAAAGTGATATTTGGATGCCCATAGAGGGCTATGGTGAAAAAGGAAATATCCTCCGATGAAATCTGGAAAGAAGCTTTCTCAGAAACTGCTTAGTGTTCTGTTAATTCATCTCAGAGAGTTACATCTGTATTTCGTGGATGTCTTTGCTAGCCTTATTTCTGTGGAATCTGAAAACAGATATTTCGCATCCCTTTGAAGACGATAGGGCCAAAGGAAATATCCTCCGATAACAAAGAGATAGAAGCTTTCTGAGAAACTTCTTTGTGTTCTGTGAAATCATCTCACTGAGTTACAGCTTTCCCCTCAAGAAGCCTTTCTCTAAGGCAGTTCTTGTGGAATTGGCAAAGTGATATTTGGAAGCCCATAGAGGGCTACGGTGAAAAAGGAAATATCCTCAGATGAAATCTGGAAAGAAGCTTTCTGAGAAACTGCTTAGTGTTCTGTTAATTCATCTCACAGACCACATCTGTATATCGTGGATCTCTTTGCTAGCCTTATTTCTGTGGAATCTGAGAACAGATATTTCGGATCCCTTTGAAGACTATATGGCCAAAGGAAATATCCTCCGATAACAAAGAGAAAGAAGCTTTCTGAGAAACTTCTTTGTTTTCTGTGAAATCATCTCACAGAGGTACAGCTTTCCCTAGAAGAAGCCATTCGCTAAGACAGTTCTTGTGGAATTGGCAAAGTGATATTTGGATGCCCATAGAGGGCTATGGTGAAAAAGGAAATATCTTCAGATGAAATCTGGAAAGAAGCTTTCTGAGAAACTGCTTAGTGTTCTCTTAATTCATCTCACAGAGTTACATCTGTATGTCGTGGATCTCTTTGCTAGCCTTATTTCTGTGGAATCTGAGAACAGATATTTCGGATCCCTTTGAAGACTATAGGGCCAAAGGAAATATCCTCCGATAACAAAGAGAAAGAAGCTTTCTGAGAAACTTCTTTGTGTTCTGTGAAATCATCTCACAGAGTTACAGCTTTCCCCTCAAGAAGCCTTTCGCTAAGACAGTTCTTGTGGAATTGGCAAAGTGATATTTGCAAGGCCATAGAGGGCTACGGTGAAAAAGGAAATATCCTCAGATGAAATCTGGAAAGAAGCTTTCTGAAGAACTGCTTAGTGTTCTGTTAATTCATCTCACAGACTTACATCTGTATTTCGTGGATCTCTTTGCTAGCCTTATTTCTGTGGAATCTGAGAACAGATATTTCGGATCCCTTTTAAGACTATAGGGCCAAAGGAAATATCCACCGATAACAAAGAGAAAGAAGCTTTCTGAGAAACTTCTTTGTGTTCTGTGAAATGATCTCACAGAGTTACAGCTTTCCCTCAAGAACCCTTTCGCTAAGACACTTCTTGTGGAATTGTCAAAGTGATATTTGGAAGCCCTTAGAGGGCTAAGGTGAAAAAGGAAATATCCTCAGATGAAATCTGGAAAGAAGCTTTCTGTGAAACTCCTTAGTGTTCTGTTAATTCATCTCACAGAGTTACATCTGTATTTCGTGGATCTCTTTGCTAGCCTTATTTCTGTGGAATCTGAGAACAGATATTTCGGATCCCTTTGAAGACCATCGGGCCAAAGGAAATATCCTCCGATAACAAAGAGAAAGAAGCTTTCTGTGAAACTTCTTTGTGTTCTGTGAAATCATCTCACAGAGTTACAGCTTTCCCCTCCAGAAGCCTTTCGCTAAGACAGTTCTTTTGGAATTGGCAAAGTGATATTTGGAAGCCCTTAGTCGGCTATGGTGAAAAAGGAAATATCCTCAGATGAAATCTGGAAAGAAGCTTTCTGAGAAACTGCTTAGTGTTCTGTTAATTCATCTCACAGAGTTACATCTGTATTTCGTGGATCTCTTTGCTAGCCTTATTTCTGTGGAATCTGAAAACAGATATTTCGGATCCCTTTGAAGACTATAGGGCCAAAGGAAATATCCACCGATAACAAAGAGAAAGAACCTTTCTGAGAAACTTCTTTTTGTTCTGTGAAATCATCTCACAGAGTTACAGCTTTCCCCTCCAGAAGCCTTTCGCTAAGACAGTTCTTGTGGAATTGGCAAAGTGATATTTCAAGCCCTTAGTCGGCTATGGTGAAAAAGGAAATATCCTCAGATGAAATCTGGAAAGAAGCTTTCTGAGAAACTGCTTAGTGTTCTGTTAATTCATCTCACAGAGTTACATCTGTATTTCGTGGATCCCTTTGCTAGCCTTATTTCTGTGGAATCTGAGAACAGATATTTCGGATCCCTTTGAAGACTATAGGGCCAAAGGAAATATCCACCGATAACAAAGAGAAAGAACCTTTCTGAGAAACTTCTTTTTGTTCTGTGAAATCATCTCACAGAGTTACAGCTTTACACTCAAGAAGCCTTTCGCTAAGACAGTTCTTGTGGAATTGGCAAAGTGATATTTGGATGCCCATAGAGGGCTATGGTGAAAAAGGAAATATCCTCAGATGAAATCTGGAAAGAAGCTTTCTGAGAAACTGCTTAGTGTTCTGTTAATTCATCTCACAGAGTTACATCTGTATTTCGTGGATGTCTTTGCTAGCCTTATTTCTGGGGAATTTGAGAACAGATATTTCGGATCCCTTTGAAGTCGATAGGGCCAAAGGAAATATCCTCCGATAACAAAGAGAAAGAAGCTTTCTGAGAAGCTTCTTAGTGTTCTGTGAAATCATCTCACAGAGTTACAAATTTCCCCTCAAGAAGCCTTTCGCTAAGACAGTTCTTGTGGAATTGGCAAAGTGATATTTGGATGCCCATAGAGGGCTACGGTGAAAAAGGAAATATCCTCCGATGAAATCTGGAAAGAAACTTTCTCAGAAACTGCTTAGTGTTCTGTTAATTCATCTCAGAGAGTTACATCTGTATTTCGTGGATGTCTTTGCTAGCCTTATTTCTGTGGAATCTGAAAACAGATATTTCGCATCCCTTTGAAGACGATAGGGCCAAAGGAAATATCCTCCGATAACAAAGAGAAAGAAGCTTTCTGAGAAACTTCTTTGTGTTCTGTGAAATCATCTCACTGAGTTACAGCTTTCATCTCAAGAAGCCTTTCGCTAAGGCAGTTCTTGTGGAATTGGCAAAGTGATATTTGGAAGCCCTTAGAGGACTATGGTGAAAAAGGAAATATCTTCAGATGAAATCTGGAAAGAAGCTTTCTGAGAAACTGCTTAGTGTTCTGTTAATTCATCTCACAGAGTTACATCTGTATGTCGTGGATCTCTTTGCTAGCCTTATTTCTGTGGAATCTGAGAACAGATATTTCGGATCCCTTTGAAGACTATAGGGCCAAAGGAAATATCCTCCGATAACAAACAGAAAGAAGCTTTCTGAGAAACTTCTTTGTGTTCTGTGAAATCATCTCACAGAGTTACAGCTTTCCCCTCAAGAAGCCTTTCGCTAAGACAGTTCTTGTGGAATTGGCAAAGTGATATTTGGAAGGCCATAGAGGGCTACGGTGAAAAAGGAAATATCCTCAGATGAAATCTGGAAAGAAGCTTTCTGAAGAACTGCTTAGTGTTCTGTTAATTCATCTCAGAGAGTTACATCTGTATTTCGTGGAACTCTTTGCTAGCCTTATTTCTGTGGAATCTGAGAATAGATATTTCGGATCCGTTTGAAGACTATAGGGCCAAAGGAAATATCCACCGATAAAAAAGAGAAGGAAGCTTTCTGAGAAACTTCTTTTTGTTCTGTGAAATCATCTCACAGAGTTACAGCTTTCCCCTCAAGAAGCCATTCGCTAAGACAGTTCTTGTGGAATTGGCAAAGTGATATTTGGAAACCCATAGAGTTCTATGGTGAAAAAGGAAATATCCTCCGATGAAATCTGGAAAGAAGCTTTCTGAGAAACTGCTTAGTGTTCTGTTAATTCATCTCACAGACTTACATCTGTATTTCGTGGATCTCTTTGCTAGCCTTATTTCTTTGGAATCTGAGAACAGATATTTCGGATCCCTTTGAAGACTATATGGCCAACGGAAATATCCTCCGATAACAAAGAGAAAGAAGCTTTCTGAGAAACTTCTTTGTGTTCTGTGAAATCATCTCACAGAGTTACAACTCTCCCCTCCAGAAGCCTTTCGCTAAGACAGTTCTTGTGGAATTGGCAAAGTGATATTTGGAAGCCCTTAGTCGGTATGGTGAAAAAGGAAATATCCTCAGATGAAATCTGGAAAGAAGCTTTCTGAGAAACTGCTTAGTGTTCTGTTAATTCAGCTCACACAGTTACATCTGTATTTCGTGGATCTCTTTGCTAGCCTTATTTCTGTGGAATCTGAGAACAAATATTTCGGATCCCTTTGAAGACTATAGGGCCAAAGGAAGTATCCTCCGATAACAAAGACAAAGAAGCTTTCTGAGAAACTTCTTTGTGTTCTGTGAAATCATCTCACAGAGTTACAGCTTTCCCCTCAAGAAGCCTTTCGCCAAGACAGTTCTTGTGGAATTGGCAAAGTAATATTTGGAAGCCCTTAGAGGGCTATGGTGAAAAAGGAAATATCCTCAGATGAAATCTGGAAAGAAGCTTTCTGAGAAACTGCTTAGTGTTCTGTTAATTCATCTCATAGAGTTACATCTGTATTTCGTAGATCTCTTTGCTAGCCTTATTTCTGTGGAATCTGAGAACAGATATTTCGGATCCCTTTGAAGACAATAGGGCCAAAGGAAATATCCTCCGATAACAAAGAGAAAGAAGCTTTCTGAGAAACTTCTTTGTGTTCTGTGAAATCATCTCACAGAGTTACAGCTTTCCCCTCAAGAATCCTTTCCCTAAGACAGTTCTTGTGGAATTGGCAAAGTGATATTTGGAAGGCCATAGAGGGCTACCGTGAAAAAGGAAATATCCTCAGATGAAATCTGGAAAGAAGCTTTCTGAGAAACTGCTTAGTGTTCTGTTAATTCATCTCACAGACCACATCTGTATATCGTGGATCTCTTTCCTAGCCTTATTTTTGTGGAATCTGAGAACAGATATTTCGGATCCCTTTGAAGACCATATGGCCAAAGGAAATATCCTCCGATAACAAAGAGAAAGAAGCTTTCTGAGGAACTTCTTTGTTTTCTGTGAAATCATCTCACAGAGGTACAGCTTTCCCTAGAAGAAGCCATTCGCTAAGACAGTTCTTGTGGAATTGGCAAAGTGATATTTGGATGCCCATAGAGGGCTATGGTGAAAAAGGAAATATCCTCAGATGAAATCTGGAAAGAAGCTTTCTGAGAAACTGCTTAGTGTTCTGTTAATTCATCTCACAGACCACATCTGTATATCGTGGATGTCTTTGCTAGCCTTATTTCTGTGGAATCTGAGAACAGATATTTCGGATCCCTTTGAAGACTATATGGCCAATGGAAATATCCTCCGATAACAAAGAGAAAGAAGCTTTCTGAGAAACTTCTTTGTGTTCTGTGAAATCTTCTCACAGAGTTACAGCTTTCCCCTTCAGAAGCCTTTCGCTAAGACAGTACTTGTGGAATTGGCAAAGTGATATTTGAAAGCCCATAGAGGGCTATGGTGAAAAAGGAAATATCCTCAGATAAAATCTGGAAAGAAGCTTTCTGAGAAACTGCTTAGTGTTCTGTTAATTCATCTCACAGACTTACATCTGTATTTCGTGGATCTCTTTGCTAGCCTTATTTCTGTGGAATCTGAGAACAGATATTTCGGATCCCTTTGAAGACTATATGGACAAAGGAAATATCCTCCGATAACAAAGAGAAAGAAGCTTTCTGAGAAACTTCTTTGTGTTCTGTGAAATCATCTCACAGAGTTACAGCTTTCCCCTCAAGAAGCCTTTCGCTAAGACAGTTCTTGTGGAATTGGCAAAGTGATATTTGGAAGCCCATAGAGGGCTATGGTGAAAAAGGAAATATCCTCAGATGAAATCTGGAAAGAAGCTTTCTGAGAAACTGCTTAGTGTTCTGTTAATTCATCTCACAGACTTACATCTGTATTTCGTGGATCTCTTTGCTAGCCTTATTTCTGTGGAATCTGAGAACAGATATTTCGGATCCCTTTGAAGACTATATGGCCAAAGGAAATATCCTCCGATAACAAAGAGAAAGAAGCTTTCTGAGAAACTTCTTTGTGTTCTGTGAAATCATCTCACAGAGTTACAGCTCTCCCCTCCAGAAGCCTTTCGCTAAGACAGTTCTTGTGGAATTGGCAAAGTGATATTTGGAAGCCCTTAGTCGGTATGGTGAAAAAGGAAATATCCTCAGATGAAATCTGGAAAGAAGCTTTCTGAGAAACTGCTTAGTGTTCTGTTAATTCATCTCACAGAGTTACATCTGTATGTCGTGGATCTGTTTGCTAGCCTTATTTCTGTGGAATCTGAGAACAAATATTTCGGATCCCTTTGAAGATTATAGGGCCAAAGGAAGTATCCTCCGATAACAAAGAGAAAGAAGCTTTCTGAGAAACTTCTTTGTGTTCTGTGAAATCATCTCACAGAGTTTCAGCTTTCCCCTCAAGAAGCCTTTCGCCAAGACAGTTCTTGTGGAATTGGCAAAGTGATATTTGGAAGCCCTTAGAGGGCTATGGTGAAAAAGGAAATATCCTCTGATGAAATCTGGAAAGAAGCTTTCTGAAGAACTGCTTAGTGTTCTGTTAATTCATCTCATAGAGTTACATCTGTATTTCGTAGATCTCTTTGCTAGCCTTATTTCTGTGGAATCTGAGAACAGATATTTCAGATCCCTTTGAAGACAATAGGGCCAAAGGAAATATCCTCCGATAACAAAGAGAAAGAAGCTTTCTGAGAAACTTCTTCGTGTTCTGTGAAATCATCTCACAGAGTTACAGCTTTCCCCTCAAGAAGCCTTTCCCTAAGACAGTTCTTGTGGAATTGGCAAAGTGATATTTGGAAGCCCATAGAGGGCTACGGTGAAAAAGGAAATATCCTCAGATGAAATCTGGAAAGAAGCTTTCTGAGAAACTGCTTAGTGTTCTGTTAATTCATCTCACAGACCACATCTGTATATCGTGATTCTCTTTGCTAGCCTTATTTCTGTGGAATCTGAGAACAGATATTTCGGATCCCTTTGAAGACTATATGGCCAAAGGAAATATCCTCCGATAACAAAGAGAAAGAAGCTTTCTGAGAAACTTCTTTGTTTTCTGTGAAATCATCTCATAGAGGTACAGCTTTCCCTAGAAGAAGCCATTCGCTAAGACAGTTCTTGTGGAATTGGCAAAGTGATATTTGGATGCCCATAGAGGGCTATGGTGAAAAAGGAAATATCCTCAGATGAAATCTGGAAAGAAGCTTTCTGAGAAACTGCTTAGTGTTCTGTTAATTCATCTCACAGAGTTACATCTGTATGTCGTGGATCTCTTTGCTAGCCTTATTTCTGTGGAATCTGAGAACAGATATTTCGGATCCCTTTGAAGACTATAGGGCCAAAGGAAATATCCTCCGATAACAAACAGAAAGAAGCTTTCTGAGAAACTTCTTTGTGTTCTGTGAAATCATCTCACAGAGTTACAGCTTTCCCCTCAAGAAGCCTTTCGCTAAGACAGTTCTTGTGGAATTGGCAAAGTGATATTTGGAAGGCCATAGAGGGCTACGGTGAAAAAGGAAATATCCTCAGATGAAATCTGGAAAGAAGCTTTCTGAAGAACTGCTTAGTGTTCTGTTAATTCATCTCAGAGAGTTACATCTGTATTTCGTGGAACTCTTTGCTAGCCTTATTTCTGTGGAATCTGAGAATAGATATTTCGGATCCGTTTGAAGACTATAGGGCCAAAGGAAATATCCACCGATAAAAAAGAGAAGGAAGCTTTCTGAGAAACTTCTTTTTGTTCTGTGAAATCATCTCACAGAGTTACAGCTTTCCCCTCAAGAAGCCATTCGCTAAGACAGTTCTTGTGGAATTGGCAAAGTGATATTTGGAAACCCATAGAGTTCTATGGTGAAAAAGGAAATATCCTCCGATGAAATCTGGAAAGAAGCTTTCTGAGAAACTGCTTAGTGTTCTGTTAATTCATCTCACAGACTTACATCTGTATTTCGTGGATCTCTTTGCTAGCCTTATTTCTTTGGAATCTGAGAACAGATATTTCGGATCCCTTTGAAGACTATATGGCCAACGGAAATATCCTCCGATAACAAAGAGAAAGAAGCTTTCTGAGAAACTTCTTTGTGTTCTGTGAAATCATCTCACAGAGTTACAACTCTCCCCTCCAGAAGCCTTTCGCTAAGACAGTTCTTGTGGAATTGGCAAAGTGATATTTGGAAGCCCTTAGTCGGTATGGTGAAAAAGGAAATATCCTCAGATGAAATCTGGAAAGAAGCTTTCTGAGAAACTGCTTAGTGTTCTGTTAATTCAGCTCACACAGTTACATCTGTATTTCGTGGATCTCTTTGCTAGCCTTATTTCTGTGGAATCTGAGAACAAATATTTCGGATCCCTTTGAAGACTATAGGGCCAAAGGAAGTATCCTCCGATAACAAAGACAAAGAAGCTTTCTGAGAAACTTCTTTGTGTTCTGTGAAATCATCTCACAGAGTTACAGCTTTCCCCTCAAGAAGCCTTTCGCCAAGACAGTTCTTGTGGAATTGGCAAAGTAATATTTGGAAGCCCTTAGAGGGCTATGGTGAAAAAGGAAATATCCTCAGATGAAATCTGGAAAGAAGCTTTCTGAGAAACTGCTTAGTGTTCTGTTAATTCATCTCATAGAGTTACATCTGTATTTCGTAGATCTCTTTGCTAGCCTTATTTCTGTGGAATCTGAGAACAGATATTTCGGATCCCTTTGAAGACAATAGGGCCAAAGGAAATATCCTCCGATAACAAAGAGAAAGAAGCTTTCTGAGAAACTTCTTTGTGTTCTGTGAAATCATCTCACAGAGTTACAGCTTTCCCCTCAAGAATCCTTTCCCTAAGACAGTTCTTGTGGAATTGGCAAAGTGATATTTGGAAGGCCATAGAGGGCTACCGTGAAAAAGGAAATATCCTCAGATGAAATCTGGAAAGAAGCTTTCTGAGAAACTGCTTAGTGTTCTGTTAATTCATCTCACAGACCACATCTGTATATCGTGGATCTCTTTCCTAGCCTTATTTTTGTGGAATCTGAGAACAGATATTTCGGATCCCTTTGAAGACCATATGGCCAAAGGAAATATCCTCCGATAACAAAGAGAAAGAAGCTTTCTGAGGAACTTCTTTGTTTTCTGTGAAATCATCTCACAGAGGTACAGCTTTCCCTAGAAGAAGCCATTCGCTAAGACAGTTCTTGTGGAATTGGCAAAGTGATATTTGGATGCCCATAGAGGGCTATGGTGAAAAAGGAAATATCCTCAGATGAAATCTGGAAAGAAGCTTTCTGAGAAACTGCTTAGTGTTCTGTTAATTCATCTCACAGACCACATCTGTATATCGTGGATGTCTTTGCTAGCCTTATTTCTGTGGAATCTGAGAACAGATATTTCGGATCCCTTTGAAGACTATATGGCCAATGGAAATATCCTCCGATAACAAAGAGAAAGAAGCTTTCTGAGAAACTTCTTTGTGTTCTGTGAAATCTTCTCACAGAGTTACAGCTTTCCCCTTCAGAAGCCTTTCGCTAAGACAGTACTTGTGGAATTGGCAAAGTGATATTTGAAAGCCCATAGAGGGCTATGGTGAAAAAGGAAATATCCTCAGATAAAATCTGGAAAGAAGCTTTCTGAGAAACTGCTTAGTGTTCTGTTAATTCATCTCACAGACTTACATCTGTATTTCGTGGATCTCTTTGCTAGCCTTATTTCTGTGGAATCTGAGAACAGATATTTCGGATCCCTTTGAAGACTATATGGACAAAGGAAATATCCTCCGATAACAAAGAGAAAGAAGCTTTCTGAGAAACTTCTTTGTGTTCTGTGAAATCATCTCACAGAGTTACAGCTTTCCCCTCAAGAAGCCTTTCGCTAAGACAGTTCTTGTGGAATTGGCAAAGTGATATTTGGAAGCCCATAGAGGGCTATGGTGAAAAAGGAAATATCCTCAGATGAAATCTGGAAAGAAGCTTTCTGAGAAACTGCTTAGTGTTCTGTTAATTCATCTCACAGACTTACATCTGTATTTCGTGGATCTCTTTGCTAGCCTTATTTCTGTGGAATCTGAGAACAGATATTTCGGATCCCTTTGAAGACTATATGGCCAAAGGAAATATCCTCCGATAACAAAGAGAAAGAAGCTTTCTGAGAAACTTCTTTGTGTTCTGTGAAATCATCTCACAGAGTTACAGCTCTCCCCTCCAGAAGCCTTTCGCTAAGACAGTTCTTGTGGAATTGGCAAAGTGATATTTGGAAGCCCTTAGTCGGTATGGTGAAAAAGGAAATATCCTCAGATGAAATCTGGAAAGAAGCTTTCTGAGAAACTGCTTAGTGTTCTGTTAATTCATCTCACAGAGTTACATCTGTATGTCGTGGATCTGTTTGCTAGCCTTATTTCTGTGGAATCTGAGAACAAATATTTCGGATCCCTTTGAAGATTATAGGGCCAAAGGAAGTATCCTCCGATAACAAAGAGAAAGAAGCTTTCTGAGAAACTTCTTTGTGTTCTGTGAAATCATCTCACAGAGTTTCAGCTTTCCCCTCAAGAAGCCTTTCGCCAAGACAGTTCTTGTGGAATTGGCAAAGTGATATTTGGAAGCCCTTAGAGGGCTATGGTGAAAAAGGAAATATCCTCTGATGAAATCTGGAAAGAAGCTTTCTGAAGAACTGCTTAGTGTTCTGTTAATTCATCTCATAGAGTTACATCTGTATTTCGTAGATCTCTTTGCTAGCCTTATTTCTGTGGAATCTGAGAACAGATATTTCAGATCCCTTTGAAGACAATAGGGCCAAAGGAAATATCCTCCGATAACAAAGAGAAAGAAGCTTTCTGAGAAACTTCTTCGTGTTCTGTGAAATCATCTCACAGAGTTACAGCTTTCCCCTCAAGAAGCCTTTCCCTAAGACAGTTCTTGTGGAATTGGCAAAGTGATATTTGGAAGCCCATAGAGGGCTACGGTGAAAAAGGAAATATCCTCAGATGAAATCTGGAAAGAAGCTTTCTGAGAAACTGCTTAGTGTTCTGTTAATTCATCTCACAGACCACATCTGTATATCGTGATTCTCTTTGCTAGCCTTATTTCTGTGGAATCTGAGAACAGATATTTCGGATCCCTTTGAAGACTATATGGCCAAAGGAAATATCCTCCGATAACAAAGAGAAAGAAGCTTTCTGAGAAACTTCTTTGTTTTCTGTGAAATCATCTCATAGAGGTACAGCTTTCCCTAGAAGAAGCCATTCGCTAAGACAGTTCTTGTGGAATTGGCAAAGTGATATTTGGATGCCCATAGAGGGCTATGGTGAAAAAGGAAATATCCTCAGATGAAATCTGGAAAGAAGCTTTCTGAGAAACTGCTTAGTGTTCTGTTAATTCATCTCACAGAGTTACATCTGTATTTCGTGGATCTCTTTGCTAGCCTTATTTCTGTGGAATCTGAGAACAGATATTTCGGATCCCTTTGAAGACTACACGGCCAAAGGAAATATCCTCCGATAACAAAGAGAAAGAAGCTTTCTGAGAAACTTCTTTGTGTTCTGTGAAATCATCTCACAGAGTTACAGCTTTCCCCTGAAGAAGCCTTTCACTAAGACAGTTCTTGTGGAATTGGCAAAGTGATATTTGGAAGGCCATGGAGGGCTACGGTGAAAAAGGAAATATCCTCAGATGAAATCTGGAAAGAAGCTTTCTGAAGAACTGCTTTATGTTCTGTTAATTCATCTCACAGACTTACATCTGTATTTCGTGGATCTCTTTGCTAGCCTTATTTCTGTGGAAACTGAGAACAGATATTTCGGATCCCTTTGAAGAATATAGGGCCAAAGGAAATATCCACCGATAAAAAAGAGAAAGAAGCTTTCTGAGAAACTTCTTTGTGTTCTGTGAAATGACCTCACAGAGTTACAGCTTTCCCTCAAGAACCCTTTCGCTAAGACAGTTCTTGTGGAATTGTCAAAGTGATATTTGGAAGCCCGTAGAGGGCTAAGGTGAAAAAGGAAATATCGTCAGATGAAATCTGGAAAGAAGCTTTCTGTGAAACTCCTTAGTGTTCTGTTAATTCATCTCACAGAGTTACATCTGTATTTCGTGGATCTCTTTGCTAGCCTTATTTCTGTGGAATCTGAGAACAGATATTTCGGATCCCTTTGAAGACGATAGGGCCAAAGGAAATATCCTCCGATAACAAAGATAAAGAAGCTTTCTGAGAAACTTCTTTGTGTTCTGTGAAATCATCTCACAGAGTTACAGCTTTCCCCTCCAGAAGACTTTCGCTAAGACAGTTCTTGTGGAATTGGCAAAGTGATATTTGGAAGCCCTTAGTCGGTATGGTGAAAAAGGAAATATCCTCAGATGAAATCTGGAAAGAAGCTTTCTGAGAAACTGCTTAGTGTTCTGTTAATTCATCACAGAGTTACATCTGTATTTCGTGGATGTCTTTGCTAGCCTTATTTCTGTGGAATCTGAGAACAAATATTTCGGATCCCTTTGAAGACTATAGGGCCAAAGGAAGTATCCTCCGATAACAAAGACAAAGAAGCTTTCTGAGAAACTTCTTTGTGTTCTGTGAAAACATCTCACAGAGTTACAGCTTTCCCCTCAAGAAGCCTTTCGCCAAGACAGTTCTTGTGGAATTGGCCAAGTGATATTTGGAAGCCCTTAGAGGGCTATGGTGAAAAAGGAAATATCCTCAGATGAAATCTGGAAAGAAGCTTTCTGAAGAACTGCTTAGTGTTCTGTTAATTCATCTCATAGAGTTACATCTGTATTTCGTAGATCTCTTTGCTAGCCTTATTTCTGTGGAATCTGAGAACAGATATTTCGGATCCCTTTGAAGACAAAAGGGCCAAAGGAAATATCGTCCGATAACAAAGAGAAAGAAGCTTTCTGAGGAACTTCTTTGTGTTCTGTGAAATCATCTCACAGAGTTACAGCTTTCCCCTCCAGAAGCCTTTCCCTAAGACAGTTCTTGTGGAACTGGCAAAGTGATATTTGGAAGCCCATAGAGGGCTACGGTGAAAAAGGAAATATCCTCAGATGAAATCGGGAAAGAAGCTTTCTGAGAAACTGCTTAGTGTTCTGTTAATTCATCTCACAGACCACATCTGTATATCGTGGATCTCTTTGCTAGCCTTATTTCTGTGGAATCTGAGAACAGATATTTCGGATCCCTTTGAAGACAATAGGGCCAAAGGAAATATCCTCCGATAACAAAGAGAAAGAAGCTTTCTGAGAAACTTCTTTGTTTTCTGTGAAATCATCTCACAGAGGTACAGCTTTCCCTAGAAGAAGCCATTCGCTAAGACACTTCTTGTGGAATTGGCAAAGTGATATTTGGATGCCCATAGAGGGCTATGGTGAAAAAGGAAATATCCTGAGATGAAATCTGGAAAGAAGCTTTCTGAGACACTGCTTAGTGTTCTGTTAATTCATCTCACAGAGTTACATCTGTATTTCGTGGATCTCTTTGCTAGCCTTATTTCTGTGGAATCTGAGAACACATATTTCGGATCCCTTTGAAGACTACACGGCCAACGGAAATATCCTCCGATAACAAAGAGAAAGAAGCTTTCTGAGAAACTTCCTTGTGTTCTGTGAAATCATCTCACACAGTTACAGCTTTCCCCTCAAGAAGCCTTTCGCTAAGACAGTTCTTGTGGAATTCGCAAAGTGATATTTGGAAGCCCATAGAGGACTACGGTGAAAAAGGAAATAACCTCAGATAAAATCTGGAAAGAAGCTTTCTGAGAAACTGCTTAGTGTTCTGTTAATTCATCTCACAGACCACATCTGTATATCGTGGATCTCTTTGCTAGCCTTATTTCAGTGGAATCTGAGAACAGATATTTCGGATCCCTTTGAAGACTGTATGGCCAAAGGAAACATCCTCCGATAACAAAGAGAAAGAAGCTTTCTGAGAAACTTCTTTGTGTTCTGTGAAATCATCTCACAGAGTTACAGCTTTCCCCTCCAGAAGCCTTTCGCTAAGACAGTTCTTGTGGAATTGGCAAAGTGATATTTGGAATCCCTTAGTCGGCTATGGTGAAAAAGGAAATATCCTCAGATGAAATCTGGAAAGAAGCTTTCTGAGAAACTGCTTCGTGTTCTGTTAATTCATCTCACAGACTTACATCTGTATTTCGTGGATCTCTTTGCTAGCCTTATTTCTGTGGAATCTGAGAACAGATATTTCGGATCCCTTTGAAGACTATATGGCCAAAGGAAATATCCTCCGATAACAAAGAGAAAGAAGCTTTCTGAGAAACTTCTTTGTGTTCTGTGAAATCATCTCACAGAGTTACATCTTTCCCCTCAAGAAGCCTTTCGCTAAGACAGTTCTTGTGGAATTGGCAAAGTGATATTTGGAAGCCCATAGAGGGCTATGGTGAAAAAGGAAATATCCTCAGATGAAATCTGGAAAGAAGCTTTCTGAGAAACTGCTTAGTGTTCTGTTAATTCATCTCACAGACTTACATCTGTATTTCGTGGATCTCTTTGCTAGCCTTATTTCTGTGGAATCTGAGAACAGATATTTCGGATCCCTTTGAAGACTATATGGCCAAAGGAAATATCCTCCGATAACAAAGAGAAAGAAGCTTTCTGAGAAACTTCTTTGTGTTCTGTGAAATCATCTCACAGAGTTACAACTCTCCCCTCCAGAAGCCTTTCGCTAAGACAGTTCTTGTGGAATT
Source organism: Macaca fascicularis (assembly GCF_037993035.2). Classification (NCBI taxonomy): domain Eukaryota; kingdom Metazoa; phylum Chordata; class Mammalia; order Primates; family Cercopithecidae; genus Macaca; species Macaca fascicularis. The sequence goes on from NC_088389.1 coordinate 31,823,392, forward strand.
GGCAAAGTGATATTTGGAAGCCCTTAGTCGGTATGGTGAAAAAGGAAATATCCTCAGATGAAATCTGGAAAGAAGCTTTCTGAGAAACTGCTTAGTGTTCTGTTAATTCATCACAGAGTTACATCTGTATTTCGTGGATGTCTTTGCTAGCCTTATTTCTGTGGAATCTGAGAACAAATATTTCGGATCCCTTTGAAGACTATAGGGCCAAAGGAAGTATCCTCCGATAACAAAGAGAAAGAAGCTTTCTGAGAAACTTCTTTGTGTTCTGTGAAATCATCTCACAGAGTTACAGCTTTCCGCTCAATAAGCCTTTCGCCAAGACAGTTCTTGTGGAATTGGCCAAGTGATATTTGGAAGCCCTTAGAGGGCTATGGTGAAAAAGGAAATATCCTCAGATGAAATCTGGAAAGAAGCTTTCTGAAGAACTGCTTAGTGTTCTGTTAATTCATCTCATAGAGTTACATCTGTGTTTCGTAGATCTCTTTGCTAGCCTTATTTCTGTGGGATCTGAGAACAGATATTTCGGATCCCTTTGAAGACAATAGGGCCAAAGGAAATATCCTCCGATAACAAAGAGAAAGAAGCTTTCTGAGAAACTTCTTTGTGTTCTGTGAAATCATCTCACAGAGTTACAGCTTTCCCCTCAAGAAGCCTTTCCCTAAGACAGTTCTTGTGGAATTGGCAAAGTGATATTTGGAAGCCCATAGAGGGCTACGGTGAAAAAGGAAATATCCTCAGATGAAATCTGGAAAGAAGCTTTCTGAGAAACTGCTTAGTGTTCTGTTAATTCATCTCACAGACCACATCTGTATATCGTGGATCTCTTTGCTAGCCTTATTTCTGTGGAATCTGAGAACAGATATTTCGGATCCCTTTGAAGACTATATGGCCAAAGGAAATATCCTCCGATAACAAAGAGAAAGAAGTTTTCTGAGAAACTTCTTTGTTTTCTGTGAAATCATCTCACAGAGGTACAGCTTTCCCTAGAAGAAGCCATTCGCTAAGACAGTTCTTGTGGAATTGGCAAAGTGATATTTGGAATCCCTTAGTCGGCTATGGTGAAAAAGGAAATATCCTCAGATGAAATCTGGAAAGAAGCTTTCTGAGAAACTGCTTAGTGTTCTGTTAATTCATCTCACAGAGTTACATCTGTATTTCGTGGATCTCTTTGCTAGCCTTATTTCTGTGGAATCTGAGAACAGATATTTCGGATCCCTTTGAAGACTACACGGCCAAAGGAAATATCCTCCGATAACAAAGAGAAAGAAGCTTTCTGAGAAACTTCTTTGTGTTCTGTGAAATCATCTCACACAGTTACAGCTTTCCCCTCAAGAAGCCTTTCGCTAAGACAGTTCTTGTGGAATTGGCAAAGTGATATTTGGAAGCCCTTAATCGGCTATGGTGAAAATGGAAGTATCCTCAGATGAAATCTGGAAAGAAGCTTTCTGAGATACTGCTTAGTGTTCTGTTAATTCATCTCACAGAGTTACATCTGTATTTCGTGGATCTCTTTGCTAGCCTTATTTCTGTGGAATCTGAGAACGGATATTTCGGATTCCTTTGAAGACTATAGGGCCAAAGGAAATATCCTCCGATAACAAAGAGAAAGAACCTTTCTGAGAAACTTGTTTTTGTTCTGTGAAATCATCTCACAGAGTTACAGCTTTCCCCTCCAGAAGCCTTTCGCTAAGACAGTTCTTCTGGAATTGGCAAAGTGATATTTGGAAGCCCTTAGTCGGCTATGGTGAAAAAGGAAATATCCTCAGATGAAATCTGGAAAGAAGCTTTCTGAGAAACTGCTGTGTGTTCTGTTAATTCATCTCACAGAGTTACATCTGTATTTCGTGGATGTCTTTGCTAGCCTTATTTCTGTGGAATCTGAGAACAGATATTTCGGATCCCTTTGAAGACTACATGGCCAAAGGAAATATCCTCCGATAACAAAGAGAAAGAAGCTTTCTGAGAAACGTCTTTGTGTTCTGTGAAATCATCTCACAGTGTTTCAGCATTCCCTAGAAGAAGACATTCGCTAAGATAGTTCTTGTGGAATTGGCAAAGTGATATTTGGATGCCCATAGAGGGCTATGGTGAAAAAGGAAATATCCTCAGATGAAATCTGGAAAGAAGTTTTCTGAAGAACTGCTTAGTGTTCTGTTAATTCATCTCACAGTGTTACATCTGTATTTCGTGGATCTCTTTGCTAGCCTTATTTCTGTGGAATCTGAGAACAGATATTTCGGATCCTTTGAAGGCTATAGGGCCAAAGGAATTATCCACCGATATCAAAGAGAAAGAAGCTTTCTGAGAAACTTCTTTGTGTTCTGTGAAATCATCTCACAGAGTTACAGCTTTCCCCTCAAGAAGCCTTTCGCTAAGACAGTTCTGGTGGAATTGGCAAAGTGATATTTGGATGCCCATAGAGGACTATGGTGAAAAAGGAAATATCCTCAGATGAAATCTGGAAAGAAGCTTTCTGAAAAACTGCTTAGTGTTCTGTTAATTCATCTCACTGAGTTACCTCTTTATTTCCTGGATGTCTTTGCTAGCCTTATTTCTGTGGAATCTGAGAACAGATATTTCGGATCCCTTTGAAGACGAAAGGGCCAAAGGAAATATCCTCCGATAACAAAGAGAAAGAAGCTTTCTGAGAAACTTCTTTGTGTTCTGTGAAATCATCTCACAGAGTTACAGCTCTCCCCTCCAGAAGCCTTTCGCTAAGACAGTTCTTGTGGAATTGGCAAAGTGATATTTGGAAGCCCTTAGTCGGTATGGTGAAAAAGGAAATATCCTCAGATGAAATCTGGAAAGAAGCTTTCTGAGAAACTGCTTAGTGTTCTGTTAATTCATCACAGAGTTACATCTGTATTTCGTGGATGTCTTTGCTAGCCTTATTTCTGTGGAATCTGAGAACAAATATTTCGGATCCCTTTCAAGAGTATAGGGCCAAAGGAAGTATCCTCCGATAACAAAGACAAGGAAGCTTTCTGAGAAACTTCTTTGTGTTCTGTGAAATCATCTCACAGAGTTACAGCTTTCCCCTCAAGAAGCCTTTCGCCAAGACAGTTCTTGTGAAATTGGCAAAGTGATATTTGGAAGCCCTTAGAGGGCTATGGTGAAAAAGGAAATATCCTCAGATGAAATCTGGAAAGAAGCTTTCTGAAGAACTGCTTAGTGTTCTGTTAATTCATCTCATAGAGTTACATCTGTATTTCGTAGATCTCTTTGCTAGCCTTATTTCTGTGGAATCTGAGAACAGATATTTCGGATCCCTTTGAAGACAATAGGGCCAAAGGAAATATCCTCCGATAACAAAGAGAAAGAAGCTTTCTGAGAAACTTCTTTGTGTTCTGTGAAATCATCTCACAGAGTTACAGCTTTCCCCTCAAGAAGCCTTTCGCTAAGACAGTTCTTGTGGAATTGGCAAAGTGATATTTGCAAGCCCATAGAGGGCTACGGTGAAAAAGGAAATATCCTCAGATGAAATCTGGAAAGAAGCTTTCTGAGAAACTGCTTAGTGTTCTGTTAATTCATCTCACAGACCACATCTGTATATCGTGGATCTCTTTGCTAGCCTTATTTCTGTGGAATCTGAGAACAGATATTTCGGATCCCTTTGAAGACTATATGGCCAAAGGAAATATCCTCCGATAAAAAAGAGAAAGAAGCTTTCTGAGAAACTTCTTTGTGTTCTGTGAAATCATCTCACAGAGGTACAGCTTTCCCTAGAAGAAGCCATTCGCTAAGACAGTTCTTGTGGAATTGGCAAAGTGATATTTGGATGCCCTTAGAGGGCTATGGTGAAAAAGGAAATATCCTCAGATGAAATCTGGAAAGAAGCTTTCTGAGAAACTGCTTAGTGTTCTGTTAATTCATCTCACAGAGTTACATCTGTATTTCGTGGATCTCTTTGCTAGCCTTATTTCTGTGGAATCTGAGAACAGATATTTCGGATCCCTTTGAAGACTACACGGCCAAAGGATATATCCTCCGATAACAAAGAGAAAGAAGCTTTCTGAGAAACTTCTTTGTGTTCTGTGAAATCATCTCACAGAGTTACAGCTTTCCCCTCATGAAGCCTTTCGCTAAGACAGTTCTTGTGGAATTGGCAAAGTGATATTTGGAAGCCCATAGAGGACTACGGTGAAAAAGGAAATATCTTCAGATGAAATCTGGAAAGAAGCTTTCTGAGAAACTGCTTAGTGTTCTCTTAATTCATCTCACAGAGTTACATCTGTATGTCGTGGATCTCTTTGCTAGCCTTATTTCTGTGGAATCTGAGAACAGATATTTCGGATCCCCTTGAAGACTATAGGGCCAAAGGAAATATCCACCGATAACAAAGAGAAAGAACCTTTCTGAGAAACTTCTTTTTGTTCTGTGAAATCATCTCACAGAGTTACAGCTTTCCCCTCAATAAGCCTTTCGCTAAGACAGTTCTTGTGAAATTGGCAAAGTGATATTTGGATGCCCATAGAGGGCTATGGTGAAAAAGGAAATATCCTCAGATGAAATCTGGAAAGAAGCTTTCTGAGAAACTGCTTAGTGTTCTGTTAATTCATCTCACAGACCACATATGTATATCCTGGATCTCTTTGCTAGCCTTATTTCTGTGGAATCTGAGAACAGATATTTCGGATCCCTTTGAAGACTATATGGCCAAAGGAAATATCCTCCGATAACAAAGAGAAAGAAGCTTTCTGAGAAACTTCTTTGTTTTCTGTGAAATCATCTCACAGAAGTACAGCTTTTCCTAGAAGAAGCCATTCGCTAAGACAGTTCTTGTGGAATTGCCAAAGTGATATTTGGATGCCCATAGAGGGCTATGGTGAAAAAGGAAATATCCTCAGATGAAATCTGGAAAGAAGCTTTCTGAGAAACTGCTTAGTGTTCTGTTAATTCATCTCACAGAGTTACATCTGTATTTCGTGGATCTCTTTGCTAGCCTTATTTCTGTGGAATCTGAGAACAGATATTTCGGATCCCTTTGAAGTCTACACGGCCAAAGGAAATATCCTCCGATAACAAAGAGAAAGAAGCTTTCTGAGAAACTTCTTTGTGTTCTGTGAAATCATCTCACAGAGTTACAGCTTTCCCCTCAAGAAGCCTTTCGCTAAGACAGTTCTTGTGGAATTGGCAAAGTGATATTTGGAAGCCCATAGAGGACTTTGGTGAAAAAGGAAATATCTTCAGATGAAATCTGGAAAGAAGCTTTCTGAGAAACTGCTTAGTGTTCTCTTAATTCATCTCACAGAGTTACATCTGTATGTCGTGGATCTCTTTGCTAGCCTTATTTCTGTGGAATCTGAGAACAGATATTTCGGATCCCTTTGAAGACTATAGGGCCAAAGGAAATATCCTCCGATAACAAAGAGAAAGAAGATTTCTGAGAAACTTCTTTGTGTTCTGTGAAATCATCTCACAGAGTTACAGCTTTCCCCTGAAGAAGCCTTTCGATAAGACGGTTCTTGTGGAATTGGCAAAGTGATATTTGGAAGGCCATGGAGGGCTACGGTGAAAAAGGAAATATCCTCAGATGAAATCTGGAAAGAAGCTTTCTGAAGAACTGCTTAGTGTTCTGTTAATTCATCTCACAGACTTACATCTGTATTTCGTGAATCTCTTTGCTAGCCTTATTTCTGCGGAATCTGAGAACAGATATTTCGGATCCCTTTGAAGACTATAGGGCCAAAGGAAATATCCACCGATAAAAAAGAGAAAGAAGCTTTCTGAGAAACTTCTTTGTGTTCTGTGATATCATCTCACAGAGTTACAGCTTTCCCTCAAGAACCCTTTCGCTAAGACAGTTCTTGTGGAATTGTCAAAGTGATATTTGGAAGCGCTTAGAGGGCTAAGGTGAAAAAGGAAATATCCTCAGATGAAATCTGGAAAGAAGCTTTCTGTGAAACTCCTTAGTGTTCTGTTAATTCATCTCACAGAGTTACATCTGTATTTCGTGGATCTCTTTGCTAGCCTTATTTCTGTGGAATCTGAGAACAAATATTTCGGATCCCTTTGAAGACGATAGGGCCAAAGGAAATATCCTCCGATAACAAAGAGAAAGAAGCTTTCTGAGAAACTTCTTTGTGTTCTGTGAAATCATCTCACAGAGTTACAGCTTTCCCCTCCAGAAGCCTTTCGCTAAGACAGTTCTTGTGGAATTGGCAAAGTGATATTTGGAAGCCGTTAGTCGTCTATGGTGAAAAAGGAAATATCCTCAGGTGAAATCGGGAAAGAAGCTTTCTGAGAAACTGCTTAGTGTTCTGTTAATTCATCTCACAGACCACATCTGTATATCGTGGATCTCTTTGCTAGCCTTATTTCTGTGGAATCTGAGAACAGATATTTCGGATCCCTTTGAAGACTACACGGCCAAAGGAAATATCCTCCGATAACAAAGAGAAAGAAGCTTTCTGAGAAACTCCTTTGTGCTCTGTGAAATCATCTCACACAGTTACAGCTTTCCCCTCATGAAGCCTTTCGCTAAGACAGTTCTTGTGGAATTGGCAAAGTGATATTTGGAAGCCCATAGAGGACTACGGTGAAAAAGGAAATATCTTCAGATGAAATCTGGAAAGAAGCTTTCTGAGAAACTGCTTAGTGTTCTCTTAATTCATCTCACAGAGTTACATCCGTATGTCGTGGATCTCTTTGCAAGCCTTATTTCTGTGGAATCTGAGAACAGATATTTCGGATCCCTTTGAAGACGATAGGGCCAAAGGAAATATCCTCCGATAACAAAGAGAAAGAAGATTTCTGAGAAACTTCTTTGTGTTCTGTGAAATCATCTCACAGAGTTACAGCTTTCCCCTGAAGAAGCCTTTCGCTAAGACAGTTCTTGTGGAATTGGCAAAGTGATATTTGGAAGGCCATGGAGGGCTACGGTGAAAAAGGAAATATCCTCAGATGAAATCTGGAAAGAAGCTTTCTGAAGAACTGCTTAGTGTTCTGTTAATTCATCTTACAGACTTACATCTGTATTTCGTGAATCTCTTTGCTAGCCTTATTTCTGTGGAATCTGAGAACAGATATTTCGGATCCCTCTGAAGACTATAGGGCCAAAGGAAATATCCACCGATAAAAAAGAGAAAGAAGCTTTCTGAGAAACTTCTTTGTGTTCTGTGAAATGATCTCACAGAGTTACAGCTTTCCCTCAAGAACCCTTTCGCTAAGACAGTTCTTGTGGAATTGTCAAAGTGATATTTGGAAGCCCTTAGAGGGCTAAGGTGAAAAAGGAAATATCCTCAGATGAAATCTGGAAAGAAGCTTTCTGTGAAACTCCTTAGTGTTCTGTTAATTCATCTCACAGAGTTACATCTGTATTTCGTGGATCTCTTTGCTAGCCTTATTTCTGTGGAATCTGAGAACTAATATTTCGGATCCCTTTGAAGACGATAGGGCCAAAGGAAATATCCTCCGATAACAAAGAGAAAGAAGCTTTCTGAGAAACTTCTTTGTGTTCTGTGAAATCATCTCACAGAGTTACAGCTTTCCCCTCCAGAAGCCTTTCGCTAAGACAGTTCTTGTGGAATTGGCAAAGTGATATTTGGAAGCCCTTAGTCGTCTATGGTGAAAAAGCAAATATCCTCAGATGAAATCGGGAAAGAAGCTTTCTGAGAAACTGCTTAGTGTTCTGTTAATTCATCTCACAGACCACATCTGTATATCGTGGATCTCTTTGCTAGCCTTATTTCTGTGGAATCTGAGAACAGATATTTCGGATCCCTTTGAAGACTACACGGCCAAAGGAAATATCCTCCGATAACAAAGAGAAAGAAGCTTTCTGAGAAACTTCTTTGTGTTCTGTGAAACCATCTCACACAGTTACAGCTTTCCCCTCATGAAGCCTTTCGCTAACACAGTTCTTGTGGAATTGGCAAAGTGATATTTGGAAGCCCGTAGAGGACTACGGTGAAAAAGGAAATATCTTCAGATGAAATCTGGAAAGAAGCTTTCTGAGAAACTGCTTAGTGTTCTCTTAATTTATCTCACAGAGTTACATCCGTATGTCGTGGATCTCTTTGCTAGCCTTATTTCTGTGGAATCTGAGAACAGATATTTCGGATCCCTTTGAAGACTATAGGGCCAAAGGAAATATCCACCGATAACAAAGAGAAAGAACCTTTCTGAGAAACTTCTTTGTTTTCTGTGAAATCATCTCACAGAGTTACAGCTCTCCCCTCCAGAAGCCTTTCGCTAAGACAGTTCTTGTGGAATTGGCAAAGTGATATTTGGAAGCCCTTAGTCGGTATGGTGAAAAAGGAAATATCCTCAGATGAAATCTGGAAAGAAGCTTTCTGAGAAACTGCTTAGTGTTCTGTTAATTCATCACAGAGTTACATCTGTATTTCGTGGATGTCTTTGCTAGCCTTATTTCTGTGGAATCTGAGAACAAATATTTCGGATCCCTTTGAAGACTATAGGGCCAAAGGAAGTATCCTCCGATAACAAAGACAAGGAAGCTTTCTGAGAAACTTCTTTGTGTTCTGTGAAATCATCTCACAGAGTTACAGCTTTCCCCTCAAGAAGCCTTTCGCCAAGACAGTTCTTGTGAAATTGGCAAAGTGATATTTGGAAGCCCTTAGAGGGCTATGGTGAAAAAGGAAATATCCTCAGATGAAATCTGGAAAGAAGCTTTCTGAAGAACTGCTTAGTGTTCTGTTAATTCATCTCATAGAGTTACATCTGTATTTCGTAGATCTCTTTGCTAGCCTTATTTCTGTGGAATCTGAGAACAGATATTTCGGATCCCTTTGAAGACAATAGGGCCAAAGGAAATATCCTCCGATAACAAAGAGAAAGAAGCTTTCTGAGAAACTTCTTTGTGTTCTGTGAAATCATCTCACAGAGTTACAGCTTTCCCCTCAAGAAGACTTTCCCTAAGACAGTTCTTGTGGAATTGGCAAAGTGATATTTGGAAGCCCATAGAGGGCTACGGTGAAAAAGGAAATATCCTCAGATGAAATCTGGAAAGAAGCTTTCTGAGAGACTGCTTAGTGTTCTGTTAATTCATCTCACAGAGCACATCTGTATATCGTGGATCTCTTTGCTAGCCTTATTTCTGTGGAATCTGAGAACAGATATTTCGGATCCCTTTGAAGACTATATGGCCAAAGGAAATATCCTCCGATAAAAAAGAGAAAGAAGCTTTCTGAGAAACTTCTTTGTGTTCTGTGAAATCATCTCACAGAGGTACAGCTTTCCCTAGAAGAAGCCATTCGCTAAGACAGTTCTTGTGGAATTGCAAAGTGATATTTGGATGCCCTTAGAGGGCTATGGTGAAAAAGGAAATATCCTCAGATGAAATCTGGAAAGAAGCTTTCTGAGAAACTGCTTAGTGTTCTGTTAATTCATCTCACAGAGTTACATCTGTATTTCGTGGATCTCTTTGCTAGCCTTATTTCTGTGGAATCTGAGAACAGATATTTCGGATCCCTTTGAAGACTACACGGCCAAAGGAAATATCCTCCGATAACAAAGAGAAAGAAGCTTTCTGAGAAACTTCTTTGTGTTCTGTGAAATCATCTCACAGAGTTACAGCTTTCCCCTCATGAAGCCTTTCGCTAAGACAGTTCTTGTGGAATTGGCAAAGTGATATTTGGAAGCCCATGGAGGACTACGGTGAAAAAGGAAATATCTTCAGATGAAATCTGGAAAGAAGCTTTCTGAGAAACTGCTTAGTGTTCTCTTAATTCATCTCACAGAGTTACATCTGTATGTCGTGGATCTCTTTGCTAGCCTTATTTCTGTGGAATCTGAGAACAGATATTTCGGATCCCTTTGAAGACTATAGGGCCAAAGGAAATATCCACCGATAACAAAGAGAAAGAACCTTTCTGAGAAACTTCTTTTTGTTCTGTGAAATCATCTCACAGAGTTACAGCTTTCCCCTCAATAAGCCTTTCGCTAAGACAGTTCTTGTGAAATTGGCAAAGTGATATTTGGATGCCCATAGAGGGCTATGGTGAAAAAGGAAATATCCTCAGATGAAATCTGGAAAGAAGCTTTCTGAGAAAGTGCTTAGTGTTCTGTTAATTCATCTCACAGACCACATCTGTATATCGTGGATCTCTTTGCTAGCCTTATTTCTGTGGAATCTGAGAACAGATATTTCGGATCCCTTTGAAGACTATATGGCCAAAGGAAATATCCTCCGATAACAAAGAGAAAGAAGCTTTCTAAGAAACTTCTTTGTTTTCTGTGAAATCATCTCACAGAGGTACAGCTTTTCCTAGAAGAAGCCATTCGCTAAGACAGTTCTTGTGGAATTGGCAAAGTGATATTTGGATGCCCATAGAGGGCTATGGTGAAAAAGGAAATATCCTCAGATGAAATCTGGAAAGAAGCTTTCTGAGAAACTGCTTAGTGTTCTGTTAATTCATCTCACAGAGTTACATCTGTATTTCGTGGATCTCTTTGCTAGCCTTATTTCTGTGGAATCTGAGAACAGATATTTCGGATCCCTTTGAAGACTACACGGCCAAAGGAAATATCCTCCGATAACAAAGAGAAAGAAGCTTTCTGAGAAACTTCTTTGTGTTCTGTGAAATCATCTCACAGAGTTACAGCTTTCCCCTCAAGAAGCCTTTCGCTAAGACAGTTCTTGTGGAATTGGCAAAGTGATATTTGGAAGCCCATAGAGGACTTTGGTGAAAAAGGAAATATCTTCAGATGAAATCTGGAAAGAAGCTTTTTGAGAAACTGTTTAGTGTTCTCTTAATTCATCTCACAGAGTTACATCTGTATGTCGTGGATCTCTTTGCTAGCCTTATTTCTGTGGAATCTGAGAACAGATATTTCGGATCCCTTTGAAGACTATAGGGCCAAAGGAAATATCCACCGTTAACAAAGAGAAAGAACCTTTCTGAGAAACTTCTTTGTTTTCTGTGAAATCATCTCACAGAGGTACAGCTTTTCCTAGAAGAAGCCATTCGCTAAGACAGTTCTTGTGGAATTGGCAAAGTGATATTTGGATGCCCATAGAGGGCTATGGTGAAAAAGGAAATATCCTCAGATGAAATCTGGAAAGAAGCTTTCTGAGAAACTGCTTAGTGTTCTGTTAATTCATCTCAGAGAGTTACATCTGTATTTCGTGGATGTCTTTGCTAGCCTTATTTCTGTGGAATCTGAGAACAGATATTTCGGATCCCTTTGAAGACTACACGGCCAAAGGAAATATCCTCCGATAACAAAGAGAAAGAAGCTTTCTGAGAAACTTCTTTGTGTTCTGTGAAATCATCTCACACAGTTACAGCTTTCCCCTCAAGAAGCCTTTCGCTAAGACACTTCTTGTGGAATTGGCAAAGTGATATTTGGAAGCCCATAGAGGACTTTGGTGAAAAAGGAAATATCTTCATATGAAATCTGGAAAGAAGCTTTCTGAGAAACTGCTTAGTGTTCTCTTAATTCATCTCACAGAGTTACATCTGTATGTCGTGGATCTCTTTGCTAGCCTTATTTCTGTGGAATCTGAGAACAGATATTTCGGATCCCTTTGAAGACTATAGGGCCAAAGGAAATATCCTCCGATAACAAAGAGAAAGAAGATTTCTGAGAAACTTCTTTGTGTTCTGTGAAATCATCTCACAGAGTTACAGCTTTCCCCTGAAGAAGCCTTTCGCTAAGACAGTTCTTGTGGAATTCGCAAAGTGATATTTGGAAGCCCATAGAGGACTACGGTGAAAAAGGAAATATCCTCAGATGAAATCTGGAAAGAAGCTTTCTGAGAAACTGCTTAGTGTTCTGTTAATTCATCTCACAGACCACATCTGTATATCGTGGATCTCTTTGCTAGCCTTATTTCTGTGGAATCTGAGAACAGATATTTCGGATCCCTTTGAAGACTGTATGGCCAAGGGAAACATCCTCCGATAACAAAGAGAAAGAAGATTTCTGAGAAACTTCTTTGTGTTCTGTGAAATCATCTCACAGAGTTACAGCTTTCCCCTCCAGAAGCCTTTCGCTAAGACAGTTCTTGTGGAATTGGCAAAGTGATATTTGGAATCCCTTAGTCGGCTATGGTGAAAAAGGAAATATCCTCAGATGAAATCTGGAAAGAAGCTTTCTGAAGAACTGCTTAGTGTTCTGTTAATTCATCTCACAGACTTACATCTGTATTTCGTAGATCTCTTTGCTAGACTTATTTCTGAGGGATCTGAGAACAGATATTCGGATCCCTTTGAAGACAATAGGGCCAAAGGAAATATCCTCCGATAACAAAGAGAAAGAAGCTTTCTGAGAAACTTCTTTGTGTTCTGTGAAATCATCTCACAGAGTTACAGCTTTCCCCTCAAGAAGCCTTTCCCTAAGACAGTTCTTGTGGAATTGGCAAAGTGATATTTGGAAGCCCATAGAGGGCTACGGTGAAAAAGGAAATATCCTCAGATGAAATCTGGAAAGAAGCTTTCTGAGAAACTGCTTAGTGTTCTGTTAATTCATCTCACAGACCACATCTGTATATCGTGGATCTCTTTGCTAGCCTTATTTCTGTGGAATCTGAGAACAGATATTTCGGATCCCTTTGAAGACTATATGGTCAAAGGAAATATCCTCCGATAACAAAGAAAAAGAAGTTTTCTGAGAAACTTCTTTGTTTTCTGTGAAATCATCTCACAGAGGTACAGCTTTCCCTAGAAGAAGCCATTCGCTAAGACAGTTCTTGTGGAATTGGCAAAGTGATATTTGGAATCCCTTAGTCGGCTATGGTGAAAAAGGAAATATCCTCAGATGAAATCTGGAAAGAAGCTTTCTGAGAAATTGCTTAGTGTTCTGTTAATTCATCTCACAGAGTTACATCTGTATTTCGTGGATCTCTTTGCTAGCCTTATTTCTGTGGAATCTGAGAACAGATACTTCGGATCCCTTTGAAGACTACACGGCCAAAGGAAATATCCTCCGATAACAAAGAGAAAGAAGCTTTCTGAGAAACTTCTTTGTGTTCTGTGAAATCATCTCACACAGTTACAGCTTTCCCCTCAAGAAGCCTTTCACTAAGACAGTTCTTGTGCAATTGGCAAAGTGATATTGGAAGCCCATAGAGGGCTATGGTGAAAAAGGAAATATCCTCAGATGAAATCTGGAAAGAAGCTTTCTGAGAAACTGCTTAGTGTTCTGTTAATTCATCTCACAGTGTTACATCTGTATTTCGTGGATGTCTTTGCTAGCCTTATTTCTGCTTAATCTGAGAACAGATATTTCGGATACCTTTGAAGACTATAGGGCCAAAGGAAATATCCTCCGATAACAAACAGAAAGAAGCTTTCTGAGAAACTTCTTTGTGTTCTGTGAAATCATCTCACAGAGTTACAAATTTCCCCTCAAGAAGCCTTTCTCTAAGACAGTTCTTGTGGAATTGGCAAAGTGATATTTGGAAGCCCTTAGAGGACTATGGTGAAAAAGGAAATATCTTCAGATGAAATCTGGAAAGAAGCTTTCTGAGAAACTGCTTAGTGTTCTGTTAATTCATCTCACAGAGTTACATCTGTATGTCGTGGATCTCTTTGCTAGCCTTATTTCTGTGGAATCTGAGAACAGATATTTCGGATCCCTTTGAAGACTATAGGGCCAAAGGAAATATCCACCGATAACAAAGAGAAAGAACCTTTCTGAGAAACTTCTTTTTGTTCTGTGAAATCATCTCACAGAGTTACAGCTTTCCCCTCAAGAAGCCTTTCGCTAAGACAGTTCTTGTGGAATTGGCAAAGTGATATTTGGATGCCCATAGAGGGCTATGGTGAAAAAGTAAATATCCTCCGATGAAATCTGGAAAGAAGCTTTCTGAGAAACTGGTTAGTGTTCTTTTAATTCATCTCACAGAGTTACATCTGTATTTCGTGGATGTCTTTGCTAGCCTTATTTCTGTGGAATCTGAGAGCAGATAATTCGGATCCCTTTGAAGACTATAGGGCCAGAGGAAATATCCTCCGATAAGAAAGAGAAAGAAGCTTTCTGAGAAACTTCTTTGTGTTCTGTGAAATCATCTCACAGAGTTACAGCTTTCCCCTCAAGAAGCCTTTCTCTAAGACAGTTCTTGTGGAATTGGCAAAGTGATATTTGGAAGCCCATAGAGGGCTATGGTGAAAAAGGAAATATCCTCAGATGAAATCTGGAAAGAAGCTTTCTGAGAAACTGCTTAGTGTGCTGTTAATTCAACTCACAGACCACATCTGTATATCGTGGATCTCTTTGCTAGCCATATTTCTGTGGAATCTGAGAAGAGATATTTCACATCCCTTTGAAGACGATAGGGCCAAAGGAAATATCCTCCGATAACAAAGAGAAAGAAGCTTTCTGAGAAACTTCTTTGTGTTCTTTGAAATCATCTCACAGAGTTACAGCTTTCCCCTCAAGAAGCCTTTCTCTAAGACAGTTCTTGTGGAATTGGCAAAGTGATATTTGGAAGCCCATAGAGGGCTATGGTGAAAAAGGAAATATCCTCCGATGAAATCTGGAAAGAAGCTTTCTGAGAAACTGCTTAGTGTGCTGTTAATTCATCTCACAGACCACATCTGTATATCGTGGATCTCTTTGCTAGCCTTATTTCTGTGGAATCTGAGAACAGATATTTCGGATCCCTTTGGAGACAATAGGGCCAAAGGAAATATCCTCCGATAACAAAGAGAAAGAAGCTTTCTGAGAAACTTCTTTGTGTTCTGTGAAATCATCTCACAGAGTTACAGCTTTCCCCTCAAGAAGCCTTTCGCTAAGACAGTTCTTGTGGAATTGGCAAAGTGATATTTGGAAGGCCATGGAGGGCTACGGTGAAAAAGGAAATATCCTCAGATGAAATCTGGAAAGAAGCTTTCTGAAGAACTGCTTAGTGTTGTGTTAATTCATCTCAGAGAGTTACATCTGTATTTCGTGGATGTCTTTGCTAGCCTTATTTCTGTGGAATCTGAGAACAGATATTTCGGATCCCTTTGAAGACTATAGGGCCAAAGGAAATATCCACCGATAAAAAAGAGAAAGAAGCTCTCTGAGAAACTTCTTTTTGTTCTGTGAAATCATCTCACAGAGTTACACCTTTCCCCTCCAGAAGCCTTTCGCTAAGACAGTTCTTGTGGAATTGGCAAAGTGATATTTGGAAGCCCTTAGTCGGCTATGGTGAAAAAGGAAATATCCTCCGATGAAATCTGGAAAGAAGCTTTCTGAGAAACTGCTTAGTGTTCTGTTAATTCATCTCAGAGAGTTACATCTATATTTCGTGGATGTCTTTGCTAACCTTATTTCTGTGGAATCTGAGAACAGATATTTCGGATCCCTTTGAAGACGATAGGGCCAAAGGAAATATCCTCCGATAACAAAGAGAAAGAAGCTTTCTGAGAAACTTCTTTGTGTTCTGTGAAATCATCTCACAGAGTTACAGCTTTCCCCTCAAGAAGCCTTTCTCTAAGACAGTTCTTGTGGAATTGGCACACTGATATTTGGAAGCCCATAGAGGGCTATGGTGAAAAAGGAAATATCCTCAGATGAAATCTGGAAAGAAGCTTTCTGAGAAACTGCTTAGTGTTCTCTTAATTTATCTCACAGAGTTACATCTGTATTTCGTGGATCTCTTTGCTAGCCTTATTTCTGTGGAATCTGAGAACAGATATTTCTGATCCCTTTGAAGATTACACGGCCAAAGGAAATATCCTCCGATAACAAAGAGAAAGAAGCTTTCTGAGAAACTTCTTTGTGTTCATTTAATTTATCTCACAGAATTACATCTGTATTTCGTGGATCTCTTTGATAGCCTTATTTCTGTGGAATCTGAGAACAGATATTTCGGATCCCTTTGAAGACTATAGGGCCAAAGCAAATATCCTCCGATACCAAAGAGAAAGAAGCTTTCTGAGAAACTTCTTTGTGTTCTGTGAAATCATTTCAGGGAGTTACAGCTTTCCCCTCAAGAAGGCTTTCGCCAAGACAGTTCTTGTGGAATTGGCAAAGTGATATTTGGAAGCCCTTAGAGGGCTAATGTGAAAAAGGAAATATCCTCAGATGAAATCTGGAAAGAAGCTTTCTGAAGAACTGCTTAGTGTTCTGTTAATTCATCTCACAGAGTTACATCTTTATTTCGTGGATCTCTTTGCTAGCCTTATTTCTGTGGAATCTGAGAACAGATATTTCGGATCCCTTTGAAGACTATAGGGCCAAAGGAAATATCCACCGATAACAAAGAGAAAGAACCTTTCTGAGAAGCTTCTTTTTGTTCTGTGAAATCATCTCACAGAGTTACAGCTTTCCCCTCAAGAAGCCTTTCGCTAAGCCAGCTCTTGTGGAATTGGCAAAGTGATATTTGGATGCCCATAGAGGGCTACGGTGAAAAAGGAAATATCCTCAGATGAAATCTGGAAAGAAGCTTTCTGAGAAACTGCTTAGTGTTCTGTTAATTCATCTCACAGACCACATCTGTATATCGTGGATCTCTTTGCTAGCCTTATTTCTGTGGAATCTGAGAACAGATATTTCGGATCCCTTTGAAGACTGTATGGCCAAGGGAAACATCCTCCGATAACAAAGAGAAAGAAGATTTCTGAGAAACTTCTTTGTGTTCTGTGAAATCATCTCACAGAGTTACAGCTTTCCCCTCCAGAAGCCTTTCGCTAAGACAGTTCTTGTGGAATTGGCAAAGTGATATTTGGAATCCCTTAGTCGGCTATGGTGAAAAAGGAAATATCCTCAGATGAAATCTGGAAAGAAGCTTTCTGAAGAACTGCTTAGTGTTCTGTTAATTCATCTCATAGAGTTACATCTGTATTTCGTAGATCTCTTTGCTAGACTTATTTCTGAGGGATCTGAGAACAGATATTCGGATCCCTTTGAAGACAATAGGGCCAAAGGAAATATCCTCCGATAACAAAGAGAAAGAAGCTTTCTGAGAAACTTCTTTGTGTTCTGTGAAATCATCTCACAGAGTTACAGCTTTCCCCTCAAGAAGCCTTTCCCTAAGACAGTTCTTGTGGAATTGGCAAAGTGATATTTGGAAGCCCATAGAGGGCTACGGTGAAAAAGGAAATATCCTCAGATGAAATCTGGAAAGAAGCTTTCTGAGAAACTGCTTAGTGTTCTGTTAATTCATCTCACAGACCACATCTGTATATCGTGGATCTCTTTGCTAGCCTTATTTCTGTGGAATCTGAGAACAGATATTTCGGATCCCTTTGAAGACTATATGGTCAAAGGAAATATCCTCCGATAACAAAGAGAAAGAAGTTTTCTGAGAAACTTCTTTGTTTTCTTTGAAATCATCTCACAGAGGTACAGCTTTCCCTAGAAGAAGCCATTCGCTAAGACAGTTCTTGTGGAATTGGCAAAGTGATATTTGGAATCCCTTAGTCGGCTATGGTGAAAAAGGAAATATCCTCAGATGAAATCTGGAAAGAAGCTTTCTGAGAAACTGCTTAGTGTTCTGTTAATTCATCTCACAGAGTTACATCTGTATTTCGTGGATCTCTTTGCTAGCCTTATTTCTGTGGAATCTGAGAACAGATACTTCGGATCCCTTTGAAGACTACACGGCCAAAGGAAATATCCTCCGATAACAAAGAGAAAGAAGCTTTCTGAGAAACTTCTTTGTGTTCTGTGAAATCATCTCACAGAAGTACAGCTTTCCCCTCAAGAAGCCTTTCACTAAGACAGTTCTTGTGGAATTGGCAAAGTGATATTGGAAGCCCATAGAGGGCTATGGTGAAAAAGGAAATATCCTCAGATGAAATCTGGAAAGAAGCTTTCTGAGAAACTGCTTAGTGTTCTGTTAATTCATCTCACAGTGTTACATCTGTATTTCGTGGATGTCTTTGCTAGCCTTATTTCTGCTTAATCTGAGAACAGATATTTCGGATACCTTTGAAGACTATAGGGCCAAAGGAAATATCCTCCGATAACAAAGAGAAAGAAGCTTTCTGAGAAACTTCTTTGTGTTCTGTGAAATCATCTCACAGAGTTACAAATTTCCCCTCAAGAAGCCTTTCTCTAAGACAGTTCTTGTGGAATTGGCAAAGTGATATTTGGAAGCCCTTAGAGGACTATGGTGAAAAAGGAAATATCTTCAGATGAAATCTGGAAAGAAGCTTTCTGAGAAACTGCTTAGTGTTCTGTTAATTCATCTCACAGAGTTACATCTGTATGTCGTGGATCTCTTTGCTAGCCTTATTTCTGTGGAATCTGAGAACAGATATTTCGGATCCCTTTGAAGACTATAGGGCCAAAGGAAATATCCACCGATAACAAAGAGAAAGAACCTTTCTGAGAAACTTCTTTTTGTTCTGTGAAATCATCTCACAGAGTTACAGCTTTCCCCTCAAGAAGCCTTTCGCTAAGACAGTTCTTGTGGAATTGGCAAAGTGATATTTGGATGCCCATAGAGGGCTATGGTGAAAAAGTAAATATCCTCAGATGAAATCTGGAAAGAAGCTTTCTGAGAAACTGGTTAGTGTTCTTTTAATTCATCTCACAGAGTTACATCTGTATTTCGTGGATGTCTTTGCTAGCCTTATTTCTGTGGAATCTGAGAGCAGATAATTCGGATCCCTTTGAAGACTATAGGGCCAGAGGAAATATCCTCCGATAAGAAAGAGAAAGAAGCTTTCTGAGAAACTTCTTTGTGTTCTGTGAAATCATCTCACAGAGTTACAGCTTTCCCCTCAAGAAGCCTTTCTCTAAGACAGTTCTTGTGGAATTGGCAAAGTGATATTTGGAAGCCCATAGAGGGCTATGGTGAAAAAGGAAATATCCTCAGATGAAATCTGGAAAGAAGCTTTCTGAGAAACTGCTTAGTGTGCTGTTAATTCAACTCACAGACCACATCTGTATATCGTGGATCTCTTTGCTAGCCATATTTCTGTGGAATCTGAGAAGAGATATTTCACATCCCTTTGAAGACGATAGGGCCAAAGGAAATATCCTCCGATAACAAAGAGAAAGAAGCTTTCTGAGAAACTTCTTTGTGTTCTTTGAAATCATCTCACAGAGTTACAGCTTTCCCCTCAAGAAGCCTTTCTCTAAGACAGTTCTTGTGGAATTGGCAAAGTGATATTTGGAAGCCCATAGAGGGCTATGGTGAAAAAGGAAATATCCTCCGATGAAATCTGGAAGGAAGCTTTCTGAGAAACTGCTTAGTGTGCTGTTAATTCATCTCACAGACCACATCTGTATATCGTGGATCTCTTTGCTAGCCTTATTTCTGTGGAATCTGAGAACAGATATTTCGGATCCCTTTGGAGACAATAGGGCCAAAGGAAATATCCTCCGATAACAAAGAGAAAGAAGCTTTCTGAGAAACTTCTTTGTGTTCTGTGAAATCATCTCACAGAGTTACAGCTTTCCCCTCAAGAAGCCTTTCGCTAAGACAGTTCTTGTGGAATTGGCAAAGTGATATTTGGAAGGCCATGGAGGGCTACGGTGAAAAACGAAATATCCTCAGATGAAATCTGGAAAGAAGCTTTCTGAAGAACTGCTTAGTGTTGTGTTAATTCATCTCAGAGAGTTACATCTGTATTTCGTGGATGTCTTTGCTAGCCTTATTTCTGTGGAATCTGAGAACAGATCTTTCGGATCCCTTTGAAGACTATAGGGCCAAAGGAAATATCCACCGATAAAAAAGAGAAAGAAGCTCTCTGAGAAACTTCTTTTTGTTCTGTGAAATCATTTCACAGAGTTACACCTTTCCCCTCCAGAAGCCTTTCGCTAAGACAGTTCTTGTGGAATTGGCAAAGTGATATTTGGAAGCCCTTAGTCGGCTATGGTGAAAAAGGAAATATCCTCCGATGAAATCTGGAAAGAAGCTTTCTGAGAAACTGCTTAGTGTTCTGTTAATTCATCTCAGAGAGTTACATCTATATTTCGTGGATGTCTTTGCTAACCTTATTTCTGTGGAATCTGAGAACAGATATTTCGGATCCCTTTGAAGACGATAGGGCCAAAGGAAATATCCTCCGATAACAAAGAGAAAGAAGCTTTCTGAGAAACTTCTTTGTGTTCTGTGAAATCATCTCACAGAGTTACAGCTTTCCCCTCAAGAAGCCTTTCTCTAAGACAGTTCTTGTGGAATTGGCACACTGATATTTGGAAGCCCATAGAGGGCTATGGTGAAAAAGGAAATATCCTCAGATGAAATCTGGAAAGAAGGTTTCTGAGAAACTGCTTAGTGTTCTCTTAATTTATCTCACAGAGTTACATCTGTATTTCGTGGATCTCTTTGCTAGCCTTATTTCTGTGGAATCTGAGAACAGATATTTCTGATCCCTTTGAAGATTACACGGCCAAAGGAAATATCCTCCGATAACAAAGAGAAAGAAGCTTTCTGAGAAACTTCTTTGTGTTCATTTAATTTATCTCACAGAATTACATCTGTATTTCGTGGATCTCTTTGCTAGCCTTATTTCTGTGGAATCTGAGAACAGATATTTCGGATCCCTTTGAAGACTATAGGGCCAAAGGAAATATCCTCCGATACCAAAGAGAAAGAAGCTTTCTGAGAAACTTCTTTGTGTTCTGTGAAATCATTTCAGGGAGTTACAGCTTTCCCCTCAAGAAGGCTTTCGCCAAGACAGTTCTTGTGGAATTGGCAAAGTGATATTTGGAAGCCCTTAGAGGGCTAATGTGAAAAAGGAAATATCCTCAGATGAAATCTGGAAAGAAGCTTTCTGAAGAACTGCTTAGTGTTCTGTTAATTCATCTCACAGAGTTACATCTTTATTTCGTGGATCTCTTTGCTAGCCTTATTTCTGTGGAATCTGAGAACAGATATTTCGGATCCCTTTGAAGACTATAGGGCCAAAGGAAATATCCACCGATAACAAAGAGAAAGAACCTTTCTGAGAAACTTCTTTTTGTTCTGTGAAATCATCTCACAGAGTTACAGCTTTCCCCTCAAGAAGCCTTTCGCTAAGCCAGCTCTTGTGGAATTGGCAAAGTGATATTTGGATGCCCATAGAGGGCTATGGTGAAAAAGGAAATATCCTCAGATGAAATCTGGAAAGAAGCTTTCTGAGAAACTGCTTAGTGTTCTGTTAATTCATCTCACAGAGTTACATCTGTATTTCGTGGATGTCTTTGCTAGCCTTATTTCTGTGGAATCTGAGAACAGATATTTCGGATCCCTTTGAAGACTACACGGCCAAAGGAAATATCCTCCGATAACAAAGAGAAGGAAGCTTTCTGAGAAACTTCTTTGTGTTCTGTGAAATCATCTCACAGAGTTACAGCTTTCCCCTCAAGAAGCCTTTCGCTAAGCCAGTTCTTGTGGAATTGGCAAAGTGATATTTGGAAGCCCATAGAGGGCTATGGTGAAAAAGGAAATATCCTCAGACGAAACATGGAAAGAAGATTTCTGAGAAACTGCTTAGTGTTCTGTTAATTCATCTCACAGAGTTACATCTGTATATCGTGGATCTCTTTGCCAGCCTTATTTCTGTGGAATCTGAGAACAGATATTTCGGATCCCTTTGGAGACTATAGGGCCAAAGGAAATATGCTCCGATAACAAAGAGAAAGAAGCTTTCTGAGAAACTTCTTTGTGTTCTGTGAAATCATCTCACAGAGTTACAGCTTTCCCCCCAAGAAGCCTTTCGCTAAGACAGTTCTTGTGGAATTGGCAAAGTGATATTTGGAAGCCCATAGAGGGCTATGGTGAAAAAGGAAATATCCTCAGATGAAATCTGGAAAAAACCTTTCTGAAGAACTGCTTAGTGTTCTGTTAATTCATCTCACAGAGTTACATCTGTATTTCCTGGAACTCTATGCTAGCCTTATTTCTGTGGAATCTGAGAACAGATATTTCGGATCCCTTTGAAGACTATAGGGCCAAAGGAAATATCCTCCGATAACAAAGAGAAAGAAGCTTTCTGAGAAACTTCTTCGTGTTCTGTGAAATGATCTCACAGAGTTACAGCTTTCCCCTCAAGAACCCTTTCGCTAAGACAGTTCTTGTGGAATTGTCAAAGTGATATTTGGAAGCCCTTAGAGGGCTATGGTGAAAAAGGAAATATCCTCAGATGAAATCTGGAAAGAAGCTTTCTGAGAAACTTCTTAGTGTTCAGTTAATTCATCTCACAGACTTACATCTGTATTTCGTGGATCTCTTTGCTAGCCTTATTTCTGTGGAATCTGAGAACAGATATTTCGGATCCCTTTGAAGACAATAGGGCCAAAGGAAATATCCTCAGATATCAAAGAGAAAGAAGCTTTCTGAGAAACTTCTTTGTTTTCTGTGAAATCATCTCACAGAGTTACAGCTTTCCCCTCAAGAAGCCCTTCGCCAAGACAGTTCTTGTGGAATTGGCAAGGTGATATTTGGAAGCCCTTAGAGGGCTATGGTGAAAAAGGAAATATCCTCAGATGAAATCTGGAAAGAAGCTTTCTGAAGAACTGCTTAGTGTTCTGTTAATTCATCTCACAGAGTTACATCTGTATTTCGTGGATCTCTTTGCTAGCCTTATTTCTGTGGAATCTGAGAACAGATATTTCGGATACCTTTGAAGACTATAGGGCCAAAGGAAATATCCACCGATAACAAAGAGAAAGAACCTTTCTGAGAAACTTCTTTTTGTTCTGTGAAATCATCTCACAGAGTTACAGCTTTCCCCTCAAGAAGCCTTTCACTAAGACAGTTCTTGTGAATTGGCAAAGTGATATTTTGATGCCCATAGAGGGCTATGGTGAAAAAGGAAATATCCTCAGATGAAATCTGTAAAGAAGCTTTCTGAGAAACTGCTTAGTGTTCTGTTAATTCATCTCACAGAGGTACATCTGTATTTCGTGGATCTCTTTGCTAGCCATATTTCTGTGGAATCTGAGAAGAGATATTTCACATCCCTTTGAAGACGATAGGGCCAAAGGAAATATCCTCCGATAACAAAGAGAAAGAAGCTTTCTGAGAAACTTCTTTGGGTTCTGTGAAATCATCTCACAGAGTTACAGCTTTCCCCTCAAGAAGCCTTTCTCTAAGACAGTTCTTGTGGAATTGGCAAAGTGATATTTGGAAGCCCATAGAGGGCTATGGTGAAATAGGAAATATCCTCCGATGAAATCTGGAAAGAAGCTTTCTGAGAAACTGCTTAGTGTGCTGTTAATTCATCTCACAGACCACATCTGTATATCGTGGAACTCTTTGCTAGCCTTATTTCTGTGGAATCTGAGAACAGATATTTCGGATCCCTTTGGAGACAATAGGGCCAAAGGAAATATCCTCCGATAACAAAGAGAAAGAAGCTTTCTGAGAAACTTCTTTGTGTTCTGTGAAATCATCTCACAGAGTTACAGCTTTCCCCTCAAGAAGCCTTTCGCTAAGACAGTTCTTGTGGAATTGGCAAAGTGATATTTGGAAGGCCATGGAGGGCTACGGTGAAAAAGGAAATATCCTCAGATGAAATCTGGAAAGAAGCTTTCTGAAGAACTGCTTAGTGTTCTGTTAATTCATCTCAGAGAGTTACATCTGTATTTCGTGGATGTCTTTGCTAGCCTTATTTCTGTGGAATCTGAGAACAGATATTTCGGATCCCTTTGAAGACTATAGGGCCAAAGGAAATATCTACCGATAAAAAAGAGAAAGAAGATCTCTGAGAAACTTCTTTTTGTTCTGTGAAATCATCTCACACAGTTACAGCTTTCCCCTCCAGAAGTCTTTCGCTAAGTCAGTTATTGTGGAATTGGCAAAGTGATATTTGGAAGCCCTTAGTCGGCTATGGTGAAAAAGGAAATATCCTCCGATGAAATCTGGAAAGAAGCTTTCTGAGAAACTGCTTAGTGTTCTGTTAATTCAACTCAGAGAGTTACATCTGTATTTCGTGGATGTCTTTGCTAGCCTTATTTCTGTAGAATCTGAGAACAGATATTTCGGATCCCTTTGAAGACGATAGGGCCAAAGGAAATATCCTCCGATAACAAAGAGAAAGAAGCTTTCTGAGAAACTTCTTTATGTTCTGTGAAATCATCTCACAGAGTTACAGCTTTCCCCTCAAGAAGCCTTTCTCTAAGACAGTTCTTGTGGAATTGGCACACTGATATTTGGAAGCCCATAGAGGGCTATGGTGAAAAAGGAAATATCCTCAGATGAAATCTGGAAAGAAGCTTTCTGAGAAACTGCTTAGTGTTCTGTTAATTCATCTCACAGACCACATCTGTATATCGTGGATCTCTTTGCTAGCCTTATTTCTGTGGAATCTGAGAACAGATATTTCGGATCCCTTTGAAGACTATAGGGCCAAAGGAAATATCCTCCGATAACAAAGAGAAAGAAGCTTTCTGAGAAACTTCTTTGTGTTCTGTGAAATCATCTCACAGAGTTACAGCTTTCCCCTCAAGAAGCCTTTCTCTAAGACAGTTCTTGTGGAATTGGCACACTGATATTTGGAAGCCCATAGAGGGCTATGGTGAGAAAGGAAATATCCTCAGATGAAATCTGGAAAGAAGCTTTCTGAGAAACTGCTTAGTGTTCTCTTAATTTATCTCACAGAGTTACATCTGTATTTCGTGGATCTCTTTGCTAGCCTTATTTCTGTGGAATATGACAACAGATATTTCTGATCCCTTTGAAGACTACACGGCCAAAGGAAATATCCTCCGATAACAAAGAGAAAGAAGCTTTCTGAGAAACTTCTTTGTGTTCATTTAATTTATCACACAGAATTACATCTGTATTTCGTGGATCTCTTTGCTAGCCTTATTTCTGTGGAATCTGAGAACAGATATTTCGGATCCCTTTGAAGACAATAGGGCCAAAGGAAATATCCTCCGATAACAAAGAGAAAGAAGCTTTCTGGGAAACTTCTTTGTGTTCTGTGAAATCATTTCAGGGAGTTACAGCTTTCCCCTCAAGAAGCCTTTCGCCAAGACAGTTCTTGTGGAATTGGCAAAGTGATATTTGGAAGCCCTTAGAGGGCTAATGTGAAAAAGGAAATATCCTCAGATGAAATCTGGAAAGAAGCTTTCTGAAGAACTGCTTAGTGTTCTGTTAATTCATCTAACAGAGTTACATCTTTATTTCGTGGATCTCTTTGCTAGCCTTATTTCTGTGGAATCTGAGAAAAGATATTTCGGATCCCTTTGAAGACTATAGGGCCAAAGGAAATATCCACCGATAACAAAGAGAAAGAACGTTTCTGAGAAACTTCTTTTTGTTCTGTGAAATCATCTCACAGAGTTACAGCTTTCCCCTCAAGAAGCCTTTCGCTAAGCCAGCTCTTGTGGAATTGGCAAAGTGATATTTGGATGCCCATAGAGGGCTATGGTGAAAAAGGAAATATCCTCAGATGAAATCTGGAAAGAAGCTTTCTGAGAAACTGCTTAGTGTTCTGTTAATTCATCTCACAGAGTTACATCTGTATTTCGTGGATGTCTTTTCTAG
The DNA here is from genome assembly GCF_037993035.2 of Macaca fascicularis. Lineage (NCBI taxonomy): Eukaryota > Metazoa > Chordata > Mammalia > Primates > Cercopithecidae > Macaca > Macaca fascicularis. Next base: position 31,848,719 of record NC_088389.1, read on the forward strand.
CCTTATTTCTGTGGAATCTGAGAACAGATATTTCGGATCCCTTTGAAGACGATAGGGCCAAAGGAAATATCCTCCGATAACAAAGAGAAAGAAGCTTTCTGAGAAACTTCTTTGTGTACTGTGAAATCATCTCACAGAGTTACAAATTTCCCCTCAAGAAGCCTTTCGCTAAGACAGTTCTTGTGGAATTGGCAAAGTGATATTTGGATGCCCATAGAGGGCTATGGTGAAAAAGGAAATATCCTCAGATGAAATCTGGAAAGAAGCTTTCTGAGAAACTGCTTCGTGTTCTGTTAATTCATCTCACAGACTTACATCTGTATTTCGTGGATCTCTGCTAGCCTTATTTCTGTGGAATCTGAAAACAGATATTTCGGATCCCTTTGAAGACTACACGGCCAAAGGAAATATCCTCCGATAACAAAGAGAAAGAAGCTTTCTGAGAAACTTCTTTGTGTTCTGTGAAGTCATCTCACACAGTTACAGCTTTCCCCTCAAGAAGCCTTTCGCTAAGCCAGTTCTTGTGGAATTGGCAAAGTGATATTTGGAAGCCCATAGAGGGCTATGGTGAAAAAGGAAATATCCTCAGATGAAACATGGAAAGAAGATTTCTGAGAAACTGCTTAGTGTTCTGTTAATTCATCTCACAGAGTTACATCTGTATATCGTGGATCTCTTTGCCAGCCTTATTTCTGTGGAATCTGAGAACAGATATTTCGGATCCCTTTGGAGACTATAGGGCCAAAGGAAATATCCTCCGATAACAAAGAGAAAGAAGCTTTCTGAGAAACTTCTTTGTGTTCTGTGAAATCATCTCACAGAGTTACAGCTTTCCCCCCAAGAAGCCTTTCGCTAAGACAGTTCTTGTGGAATTGGCAAAGTGATATTTGGAAGCCCATAGAGGGCTACGGTGAAAAAGGAAATATCCTCAGATGAAATCTAGAAAAAACCTTTCTGAAGAACTGCCTAGTGTTCTGTTAATTCATCTCACAGAGTTACATCTGTATTTCCTGGATCTCTTTGCTAGCCTTATTTCTGTGGAATCTGAGAACAGATATTTCGGATCCCTTTGAAGACTATAGGGCCAAAGGAAATATCCTCCGATAACAAAGAGAAAGAAGCTTTCTGAGAAACTTCTTTGTGTTCTGTGAAATCATCTCACAGAGTTACAGCTTTCCCCTCAAGAACCCTTCCGCTAAGACAGTTCTTGTGGAATTGTCAAAGTGATATTTGGAAGCCCACAAAGGGCTATGGTGAAAAAGGAAATATCCTCCGATGAAACCTGGAAAGAAGCTTTCTGAAGAACTGCTTAGTGTTCTGTTAATTCATCTCACAGAGTTACATCTGTATTTCGTGGATCTCTTTGCTAGCCTTATTTCTGTGGAATCTGAGAACAGATATTTTGGATCCCTTTGAAAACTATAGGGCCAAAGGAAATATCCACCGATAACAAAGAGAAAGAACCTTTCTGAGAAACTTCTTTTTGTTCTGTGAAATCATCTCACAGAGTTACAGCTTTCCCCTCAACAAGCCTTTCGCTAAGCCAGCTCTTGTGGAATTGGCAAAGTGATATTTGGATGCCCATAGAGGGCTATGGTGAAAAAGGAAATATACTCAGATGAAATCTGGAAAGAAGCTTTCTGAGAAACTGCTTAGTGTTCTGTTAATTCATCTCACAGAGTTACATCTGTATTTCGTGGATCTCTTTGCTAGCCTTATTTCTGTGGAATCTGAGAACAGATATTTCGGATCCCTTTGAAGACGATAGGGCCAAAGGAAATATCCTCCGATAACAAAGAGAAAGAAGCTTTCTGAGAAACTTCTTTGTGTTCTGTGAAATCATCTCACAGAGTTACAAATTTCCCCTCAAGAAGCCTTTCGCTAAGACAGTTCTTGTGGAATTGGCAAAGTGATATTTGGATGCCCATAGAGGGCTATGGTGAAAAAGGAAATATCCTCAGATGAAATCTGGAAAGAAGCTTTCTGAGAAACTGCTTCGTGTTCTGTTAATTCATCTCACAGACTTACATCTGTATATCGTGGATCTCTGCTAGCCTTATTTCTGTGGAATCTGAAAACAGATATTTCGGATCCCTTTGAAGACTACACGGCCAAAGGAAATATCCTCCGATAACAAAGAGAAAGAAGCTTTCTGAGAAACTTCTTTGTGTTCTGTGAAGTCATCTCACACAGTTACAGCTTTCCCCTCAAGAAGCCTTTCGCTAAGCCAGTTCTTGTGGAATTGGCAAAGTGATATTTGGAAGCCCATAGAGGGCTATGGTGAAAAAGGAAATATCCTCAGATGAAACATGGAAAGAAGATTTCTGAGAAACTGCTTAGTGTTCTGTTAATTCATCTCACAGAGTTACATCTGTATTTCCTGGATCTCTTTGCCAGCCTTATTTCTGTGGAATCTGAGAACAGATATTTCGGATCCCTTTGGAGACTATAGGGCCAAAGGAAATATCCTCCGATAACAAAGAGAAAGAAGCTTTCTGAGAAACTTCTTTGTGTTCTGTGAAATCATCTCACAGAGTTACAGCTTTCCCCCCAAGAAGCCTTTCGCTAAGACAGTTCTTGTGGAATTGGCAAAGTGATATTTGGAAGCCCATAGAGGGCTACGGTGAAAAAGGAAATATCCTCAGATGAAATCTGGAAAAAAACTTTCTGAAGAACTGCTTAGTGTTCTGTTAATTCATCTCACAGAGTTACATCTGTATTTCCTGGATCTCTTTGGTAGCCTTATTTCTGTGGAATCTGAGAACAGATATTTCCGATCCCTTTGAAGACTATAGGGCCAAAGGAAATATCCACCGATAACAAAGAGAAAGAAGCTTTCTGAGAAACTTCTTTGTGTTCTGTGAAATGATCTCACAGAGTTACAGCTTTCCCCTCAAGAACCCTTTCGCTAAGACAGTTCTTGTGGAATTGTCAAAGTGATATTTGGACGCCCTTAGAGGGCTAAGGTAAGAAAGGAAATATCCTCAGATGAAATCTGGAAAGAAGCTTTCTGAGAAACTGCTTAGTGTTCTGTTAATTCATCTCACAGAGTTACATCTGTATTTCGTGGATCTCTTTGCTAGCCTTATTTCTGTGGAATCTGAGAACAGATATTTCGGATCCCTTTGAAGACGATAGGGCCAAAGGAAATATCCTCCGATAACAAAGAGAAAGAAGCTTTCTGAGAAACTTCTTTGTGTTCTGTGAAATCAACTCACAGAGTTACAGCTTTCCCTTCATGAAGACTTTCGCTAAGACGGTTCTTGTGGAATTGACAAAGTGATATTTGGAAGCCCCTAGAGGGCTATGGTGAAAAAGGAAATATCTTCAGATGAAATCTGGAACGAAGCATTCTGAGAAACTGCTTAGTGTTCTGTTAATTCATCTCACAGAGTTACATCTGTATGTCGTGGATCTCTTTGCTAGCGTTATTTCTGTGGAATCTGAGAACAGATATTTCCCATCGCTTTGAAGACTATAGGGCCAAAGGAAATATCCTCCGATAACAAAGAGAAAGAAGTTTTCTGAGAAACTTCTTTGTTTTCTGTGAAATCATCTCACAGAGGTACAGCTATCCCTAGAAGAAGCCATTCGCTAAGACAGTTCTTGTGGAATTGGCAAAGTGATATTCGAATGCCCATAGAGGGCTATGGTGAAAAAGGAAATATCCTCAGATTAAATCTGGAAAGAAGCTTTCTGAGAAACTGCTTGGTGTTCTGTTAATTCATCTCACAGACTTACATCTGTATTTCGTGGATCTCTTTGCTAGCCTTATTTCTGTGGAATCTGAAAACAGATATTTCTGATCCCTTTGAAGACTACACGGCCAAAGGAAATATCCTCCGATAACAAAGAGAAAGAAGCTTTCTGAGAAGCTTCTTTGTGTTCTGTGAAATCATCTCACAGAGTTACAGATTTCCCCTCAAGAAGCCTTTCGCTAAGCCAGTTCTTGTGGAATTGGCAAAGTGATATTTGGAAGCCCATAGAGGGCTATGGTGAAAAAGGAAATATCTTCAGATGAAACATGGAAAGAAGATTTCTGAGAAACTGCTTAGTGTTCTGTTAATTCATCTCACAGAGATACATCTGTATATCATGGATCTCTTTGCCAGCCTTATTTCTGTGGAATCTGAGAACAGATATTTCGGATCCCTTTGGAGACTATAGGGCCAAAGGAAATATCCTCCGATAACAAAGATAAAGAAGCTTTCTGAGTAACTTCTTTGGGTTCTGTGAAATCAACTCACAGAGTTACAGCTTTCCCCCCAAGAAGCCTTTCGCTAAGACAGTTCTTGTGGAATTGGCAAAGTGATATTTGGAAGGCCATAGAGGGCTAAGGTAAGAAAGGAAATATCCTCAGATGAAATCTGGAAAAAAGCTTTCTGAAGAACTGCTTAGTGTTCTGTTAATTCATCTCACGGAGTTACATCTGTATTTCGTGGATCTCTTTGCTAGCCTTATTTCTGTGGAATCTGAGAACAGATATTTCGGATCCCTTTGAAGACGATAGGGCCAAAGGAAATATCCTCCGATTACAAAGAGAAAGAAGCTTTCTGAGAAACTTCTTTGTGTTCTGTGAAATCATCTCACAGAGGTACAGCTTTCCATAGAAGAAGCCATTCGCTAAGACAGTTCTTGTGGAATTGGCAAAGTGATATTTGGATGCCCATAGAGGGCTATGGTGAAAAAGGAAATATCCTCAGATGAAATCTGGAAAGAAGCTTTCTGAGAAACTGCTTAGTGTTCTGTTAATTCATCTCACAGAGTTACATCTGTACTTGGTGGAGCTCTTTGCTAGCCTTATTTCTGTGGAATCTGAGAACAGATATTTCGGATCCTTTTGAAGACTATAGGGCCAAAGGAAATATCCTCCGATAACAAAGACAAAGAAGCTTTCTGAGAAACTTCTTTGTGTTCTGTGAAATCATCTCACAGAGTTACAGCTTTCCCCTCAAGAAGACTTTCGCTAAGACGGTTCTTGTGGAATTGGCAAAGTGATATTTGGAAGCCCCTAGAGGGCTATGGTGAAAAAGGAAATATCCTCAGATGAAATCTGGAAAGAAGCTTTCTGAGAAACTGCTTAGTGTTCTGTTAATTTATCTCTCGGAGTTACATCTGTATTTCGTGGATCTCTTTACTAGCCTTATTTCTGTGGAATCTGAGAACAGATATTTTGGATCCCTTTGAAGACTATAGGGCCAAAGGAAATATCCTCCGATAACAAAGAGAAAGATGCTTTCTGAGAAACTTCTTTGTGTTCTGTGAAATCATTTCACAGAGTTACAGCTTTCCCCTCCAGAAGCCTTTCGCTAAGACAGTTCTTGTGGAATTGGCAAAGTGATATTTGGAAGCCCTTAGTCGGCTATGGTGAAAAAGGAAATATCCTCAGATGAAATCTGGAAAGAGGCTTTCTGAGAAACGGCTTAGTGTTCTGTTAATTCATCTCACAAAGTTACATCTGTATTTCCTGGATCTTTTTGCTAGCCTTATTTCTGTGGAATCTGAGAACAGATATTTCGGATCCCTTTGAAGACTATAGGGCCAAAGGAAATATCCTCCGATAACAAAGAGAAAGAAGCTTTCTGAGAAACTTCTTTGTGTTCTGTGAAATCATCTCACAGAGGTACAGCTATCCCTAGAAGAAGCCATTCGCTAAGACAGTTCTTGTGGAATTGGAAAAGTGATATTTGGATGCCCATAGAGGGCTATGGTGAAATAGGAAATATCCTCAGATGAAATCTGGAAAGAAGCTTTCTGAGAAACTGCTTAGTGTTCTGTTAATTCATCTCACAGACTTACATCTGTATGTCGTGGATCTCTTTGCTAGCCTTATTTCTGTGAAATCTGAGAACAGATATTTCGGATCCCTTTGAAGACTACACGGCCAAAGGAAATATCCTCCGATAACAAAGAGAAAGAAGCTTTCTGAGAAACTTCTTTGTGTTCTGTGAAATCATCTCACAGAGTTACAGCTTTCCCCTCAAGAAGCCTTTCGCTAAGCCAGTTCTTGTGGAATTGGCAAAGTGATATTTGGAAGCCCATAGAGGGCTATGGTGAAAAAGGAAATATCCTCAGATGAAACATGGAAAGAAGATTTCTGAGAAACTGCTTAGTGTTCTGTTAATTCATCTCACAGAGTTACATCTGTATATCGTGGATCTTTTTGCTAGCCTTATTTCTGTGGAATCTGAGAACAGATATTTCGGATCCCTTTGGAGACTATAGGGCCAAAGGAAATATCCTCCGATAACAAAGAGAAAGAAGCTTTCTGAGAAACTTCTTTGTGTTCTGTGAAATGATTTCACAGAGTTACAGCTTTCCCCTCCAGAAGCCTTTCGCTAAGACAGTTCTTGTGGAATTGGCAAAGTGATATTTGGAATCCCTTAGTCGGCTATGGTGAAAAAGGAAATATCCTCAGATGAAATCTGGAAAGAGGTTTTCTGAGAAACGGCTTAGTGTTCTGTTAATTCATCTCACAAAGTTACATCTGTATTTCCTGGATCTTTTTGCTAGCCTTATTTCTGTGGAATCTGAGAACAGATATTTCGGATCCCTTTGAAGAGTATAGGGCCAAAGGAAATATCCTCCGATAACAAAGAGAAAGAAGCTTTCTCCGAAACTTCTTTGTGTTCTGTGAAATCATCTCACAGAGGTACAGCTATCCCTAGAAGAAGCCATTCGCTAAGACAGTTCTTGTGGAATTGGCAAAGTGATATTTGGATGCCCATAGAGGGCTATGGTGAAAAAGGAAATATCCTCAGATGAAATCTGGAAAGAAGCTTTCTGAGAAACTGCTTAGTGTTCTGTTAATTCACCTCACAGACTTACATCTGTATGTCGTGGATCTCTTTGCTAGCCTTATTTCTGTGAAATCTGAGAACAGATATTTCGGATCCCTTTGAAGACTACACGGCCAAAGGAAATATCCTCCGATAACAAAGAGAAAGAAGCTTTCTGAGAAACTTCTTTGTGTTCTGTGAAATCATCTCACTGAGTTACAGCTTTCAACTCTAGAAGCCTTTCGCTAAGCCAGTTCTTGTGGAATTGGCAAAGTGATATTTGGAAGCCCATAGAGGGCTATGGTGAAAAAGGAAATATCCTCAGATGAAACATGGAAAGAAGATTTCTGAGAAACTGCTTAGTGTTCTGTTAATTCATCTCACAGAGTTACATCTGTATATCGTGGATCTTTTTGCTAGCCTTATTTCTGTGGAATCTGAGAACAGATATTTCGGATCCCTTTGGAGACTGTAGGGCCAAAGGAACTATCCTCCGATAACAAAGAGAAAGAAGCTTTCTGAGAAACTTCTTTGGTTCTGTGAAATCATTTCACAGAGTTACAGCTTTCCCCTCCAGAAGCCTTTCGCTAAGACAGTTCTTGTGGAATTGGCAAAGTGATATTTGGAAGCCCTTAGTCGGCTATGGTGAAAAAGGAAATATCCTCAGATGAAATCTGGAAAGAGGCTTTCTGAGAAACTGCTTAGTGTTCTGTTAATTCATCTCACAGAGTTACATCTGTATTTCCTGGATCTCTTTGCTAGCCTTATTTCTGTGGAATCTGAGAACAGATATTTCGGATCCCTTTGAAGACTATAGGGCCAAAGGAAATATGCCACGATAACAAAGACAAAGAAGCTTTCTGAGACACTTCTCTGTGTTCTGTGAAATCATCTCACGGAGTTACAGCTTTCCCCTCAAGAAGCCTTTCTCTAAGACAGTTGTTGTGGAATTGGCAAAGTGATATTTGGAAGCCCTTAGTCGGCTATGGTGAAAAAGGAAATATCCTCAGATGAAATCTGGAAAGAGGCTTTCTGAAGAACTGCTTAGTGCTCTGTTAATTCATCTCACAGAGTTACATCAGTATTTCGTGGATCTCTTTGCTAGCCTTATTTCTGTGGAATCTGAGAACAGATATTTCGGATCCCATTGAAGACCGTAGGGCCAAAGGAAATATCCACCGATAACAAAGAGAAAGAAGCTTTCTGAGAAACTTCTTTGTGTTCTGTGAAATCATCTCACAGAGGTACAGCTTTCCCTAGAAGAAGCCATTCGCTAAGACAGTTCTTGTGGAATTGGCAAAGTGATATTTGGATGCCCATAGAGGGCTATGGTGAAAAAGGAAATATCCTCAGATGAAATCTGGAAAGAAGCTTTCTGAGAAACTGCTTAGTGTTCTGTTAATTCATCTCACAGAGTTACATCTCTATTTCGTGGATCTCTTTTCTAGCCTTATTTGTGGAATCTGAGAACAGATATTTCGGATCCCTTTGAAGACTACACGGCCAAAGGAAATATCCTCCGATAACAAAGAGAAAGAAGCTTTCTGAGAAACTTCTTTGTGTTCTGTGAAATCATCTCACAGAGTTACAGCTTTCCCCTCAAGAAGCCTTTCGCCAAGACAGTTCTTGTGGAATTGGCAATGTGATATTTGGAAGCCCTTAGAGGGCTATGGTGAAAAAGGAAATATCCTCAGATGAAATCTGGATAGACGTTTTGTGAAGAACTGCTGAGTGTTCTGTTAATTCATCTCACAGAGTTACATCTCTATTTCGTGGACTGTTTGCTAGCCTTATTTCTGTGGAATCTGAGAACAGATATTTCAGATCCCTTTGAAGACTATAGGGCCAAAGGAAATATCCTCCGATAACAAAGAGAAAGAAGCTTTCTGAGAAACTTCTTTGTGTTCTGTGAAATCATCTCACAGATTTACAGCTTTCCCCTCAAGAAGCCTTTCGCCAAGACAGTTCTTGTGGAATTGGCAAAGTGATATTTGGAAGCCCTTAGAGGGCTATGGTGAAAAAGGAAATATCCTCTGATGAAATCTGGAAAGAAGTTTTCTGAAGAACTGCTTAGTGTTCTGTTAATTCATCTCACAGAGTTACATCTGTATTTCGTGGATCTCTTTGCTAGCCTTATTTCTGTGGAATCTGAGAACAGATATTTCGGATCCCTTTGAAGACTATATGGCCAAAGGAAATATCCTCCGATAACAAAGAGAAAGAAGCTTTCTGAGAAACTTCTTTGTGTTCTGTGAAATCATCTCACAGAATTACAGCTTTCCCCTCAAGAAGCCTTTCGCTAAGACAGTTCTTGTGGAATTGGCAAAGTGATATTTGGAAGCCCATAGAGGGCTATGGTGAAAAAGGAAATATCCTCAGATGAAATCTGGAAAGAAGCTTTCTGAGAAACTGCTTAGTGTTCTGTTAATTCATCTCACAGAGTTGCATCTGTATTTCGTGGATCTCTTTGCTAGCCTTATTTCAGTGGAAGCTGAGAACAGATATTTCGGATCCTTTTGAAGACTATAGGGCCAAAGGAAATATCCTCCGATAACAAAGAGAAAGAAGCTTTCTGAGAAACTTCTTTGTGTTCTGTGAAATCATCTCACAGAGTTACAGCTTTCCCCTCAAGAAGCCTTTCGCCAAGACAGTTCTTGTGGAATTGGCAAAGTGATATTTGGAAGCCCTTAGAGGGCTATGGTGAAAAAGGAAATATCCTCTGATGAAATCTGGAAAGAAGATTTCTGAAGAACTGCTTAGTGTTCTGTTAATTCATCTCACAGAGTTACATCTGTATTTCGTGGATCTCTTTGCTAGCCTTATTTCTGTGGAATCTGAGAACAGATATTTCGGATCTCATTGAAGACTATAGGGCCAAAGGAAATATCCACCGATAACAAAGAGAAAGAAGCTTTCTGAGAAACTTCTTAGTGTTCTGTGAAATCATCTAACAGAGTTATAGCTTTCCCCTCAAGAAGCCTTTCGCTAAGACAGTTCTTGTGGAATTGGCAAAGTGATATTTGGATGCCCATAGAGGTCTATGGTGAAAAAGGAAATATCCTCAGATGAAATCTGGAACGAGGCTTTCTGAGAAACTGCTTAGTGTTCTGTTAATTCATCTCACAGAGTTACATCTGTATTTCGTGGAACTCTTTGCTAGCCTTATTTCTGTGGAATCTGAGAACAGATATTGCGGATCCCTTTGAAGACGATAGGTCCAAAGGAAATATCTCCCGATAACAAAGACAAAGAAGCTTTCTGAGAAACTTCTTTGTGTTCTGTGAAATCATCTCATGGAGTTACAGCTTTCCCCTCAACAAGCCTTTCGCTAAGCCAGTTCTTGTGGAATTGGCAAAGTGATATTGGAAGCCCATAGACGGCTATGGTAAAAAAGGAAATATCCTCAGATGAAACATGGAAGGAAGATTTCTGAGAAACTGCTTAGTGTTCTGTTAATTCATCTCACAGAGTTACATCTGTATATCGTGGATCTCTTTGCTAGCCTTATTTCTGTGGAATCTGAGAACAGATATTTCGGATCCCTCTGGAGACTATAGGGCCAAAGGAAATATCCTCCGATAACAAAGAGAAAGAAGCTTTCTGAGAAACTTCTTTGTGTTCTGTGAAATCATTTCACAGAGTTACAGCTTTCCCCTCCAGAAGCCTTTCGCTAAGACAGTTCTTGTGGAATTGGCAAAGTGATATTTGGAAGCCCTTAGAGGGCTATGGTGAAAAAGGAAATATCCTCTGATGAAATCTGGAAAGAAGTTTTCTGAAGAACTGCTTAGTGTTCTGTTAATTCATCTCACAGAGTTACATCTGTATTTCGTGGATCTCTTTGCTAGCCTTATTTCTGTGGAATCTGAGAACAGATATTTCCGATCCCTTTGAAGACTATAGGGCCAAAGGAAATATCCACCGATAACAAAGAGAAAGAATCTTTCCTAGAAACTTCTTTGTGTTCTGTGAAATGATCTCACAGAGTTACAGCTTTCCCCTCAAGAACCCTTTCGCTAAGACAGTTCTTGTGGAATTGTCAAAGTGATATTTGGACGCCCTTAGAGGGCTAAGGTAAAAAAAGGAAATATCCTCAGATGAAATCTGGAAAGAAGCTTTCTGAGAAACTGCTTATTGTTTTGTTAATTCATCTCACAGAGTTACATCTGTATTTCGTGGATCTCTTTGCTAGCCTTATTTCTGTGGAATCTGAGAACAGATATTTCGGATCCCTTTGAAGACTATAGGGCCAAAGGAAATATCCTCCGATAACAAAGAGAAAGAAGCTTTCTGAGAAACTTCTTTGTGTTCTGTGAAATCATTTCACAGAGTTACAGCTTTCCCGTCCAGAAGCCTTTCGCTAAGACAGTTCTTGTGGAATTGGCAAAGTGATATTTGGAAGCCCTTAGTCGGCTATGGTGAAAAAGGAAATATCCTCAGATGAAATCTGGAAAAAGGCTTTCTGAGAAACTGCTTAGTGTTCTGTTAATTCATCTCACAGAGTTACATCTGTATTTCGTGGATCTCTTTGCTAGCCTTATTTCTGTGGAATCTGAGAACAGATAATTCGGATCCCTTTGAAGACTATAGGGCCAAAGGAAATATCCTCCGATAACAAAGACAAAGAAGCTTTCTGAGAAACTTCTTTGAGTTCTGTGAAATCATCTCACGGAGTTACAGCTTTCCCCTCAAAAAGCCTTTCGCTAAGCCAGTTCTTGTGGAATTGGCAAAGTGATATTGGGAAGCCCATAGACGGCTATGGTGAAAAAGGAAATATCCTCAGTTGAAATCTGGAAAGAAGCTTTCTGAGAAACTGCTTAGTGTTCTTTAATTCATCTCACAGAGTTACATCTGTATTTCGTGGATCTCTTTGCTAGCCTTATTTCTGTGGAATCTGAGAACAGATATTTCGGATCCTTTTGAAGACTATAGGGCCAAAGGAAATATCCTCCGATAACAAAGAGAAAGAAGCTTTCTGAGAAACTTCTTTGTGTTCTGTGAAATCATCTCACAGAGTTACAGCTTTCCCCTCAAGACGCCTTTCGCCAAGACAGTTCTTGTGGAATTGGCAAAGTGATATTTGGAAGCCCTTAGAGGGCTATCGTGAAAAAGGAAATATCCTCAGATGAAATCTGGAAAGAAGCTTTCTGAGAAACTGCTTAGTGTTCTGTTAATTCTACTCATTGAGTTACATCTGTACTTGGTGGATCTCTTTGCTATCCTTATTTCTGTGGAATCTGAGAACAGATATTTCGGATCCCATTGAAGACGATAGGGCCAAAGGAAATATCCACCGATAACAAAGAGAAAGAAGGTTTCTGAGAAACTTCTTTGTGTTCTGTGAAATCATCTCACAGAGTTACAGCTTTCCCCTCGAGAAGCCTTTCTGTAAACAGTTGTTGTGGAATTGGCAAAGTGATATTGGAAGCCCATAGAGGGCTATGGTGAAAAAGGAAATATCCTCAGATGAAATCTGGAAAGAAGCTTTCTGAGAAACTGCTTAGTGTTCTGTTAATTCATCTCACAGACCACATCTGTATATCGTGGATCTCTTTGCTAGTCTTATTTCTGTGGAATCTGAGAACCCATATTTCGGATCCCTTTGAAGACTATATCGCCAAAGGAAATATCGTCTGATAACAAAGAGAAAGAAGCTTTCTGAGAAACTTCTTTGTGTTCTGTGAAATCATCTCAAAGAGGTACAACTTTCCCTAGAAGAAGCCATTCGCTAAGACAGTTCTTGTGGAATTGGCAAAGTGATATTTGGATGCCCATAGAGGGCTATGGTGAAAAAGGAAATATCCTCAGATGAAATCTGGAAAGAAGCTTTCTGAGAAACTGCTAAGTGTTCTGTTAATTCTACTCATTGAGTTACATCTGTACTTGGTGGATCTCTTTGCTATCCTTATTTCTGTGGATTCTGAGAACAGATATTTCGGATCCCATTGAAGACGATAGGGCCAAAGGAAATATCCACCGATAACAAAGAGAAAGAAGGTTTCTGAGAAACTTCTTTGTGTTCTGTGAAATCATCTCACAGAGTTACAGCTTTCCCCTCAAGAAGCCTTTCTGTAAGACAGTTGTTGTGGAATTGGCAAAGTGATATTGGAAGCCCATAGAGGGCTATGGTGAAAAAGGAAATATCCTCAGATGAAATCTGGAAAGAAGCTTTCTGAGAAACTGCTTAGTGTTCTGTTAATTCATCTCACAGACCACATCTGTATATCGTGGATCTCTTTGCTAGTCTTATTTCTGTGGAATCTGAGAACCCATATTTCGGATCCCTTTGAAGACTATATCGCCAAAGGAAATATCGTCCGATAACAAAGAGAAAGAAGCTTTCTGAGAAACTTCTTTGTGTTCTGTGAAATCATCTCAAAGAGGTACAGCTTTCCCTAGAAAAAGCCATTCGCTAAGACAGTTCTTGTGGAATTGGCAAAGTGATATTTGGATTCCCATAGAGGGCTATGGTGAAAAAGGAAATATCCTCAGATGAAATTTGGAAAGAAGGTTTCTGAGAAACTGCTTAGTGTTCTGTTAATTCAACTCACAGAGTTACATCTCTATTTCGTGGATCTCTTCGCTAGCCTTATTTCTGTGGAATCTGAGAAGAGATGTTTCGGATCCCTTTGAAGCATACACGGCCAAAGGAAATATCCTCCGATAACAAAGAGAAAGAAGCTTTCTGAGAAACTTCTTTGTGTTCTGTGAAATCATCTCACAGAGTTACAGCTTTCCCCTAAAGAAGCCTTTCGCCAGGACAGTTCTTGTGGAATTGGCAAAGTGATATTTGGAAGCCCATAGAGGGCTATGGTGAAAAAGGAAATATCCTCCAATGATATCTGGAAAGAAGCTTTCTGAAGAACTGCTTAGTGCTCTGTTAATTCATCTCACAGAGTTACATCTGTATTTCGTGGATCTCTTTGCTAGCCTTATTTCTGTGGAATCTGAGAACAGATATTTCAGATCCCTTTGAAGACTATAGGGCCAAAGGAAATATCCTCCGATAACAAAGAGAAAGAAGCTTTCTGAGAAACTTCGTTGTGTTCTGTGAAATCATCTCACAGAGTTACAGCTTTCCCCTCAAGAAGCTTTTCTCTAAGACAGTTCTTGTGGAATTGGCAAGGTGATATTTGGAAGACCATAGAGGGCTATGGTGAAAAAGGAAATATCCTCAGATGAAATCTGGAAAGAAGCTTTCTGAGAAACTGCTTAGTGTTCTGTTAATTCATCTCACAGACCACATCTGTATATCGTGGATCTCTTTGCTAGCCTTATTTCTGTGGAATCTGAGAACAGATATTTCGGATCCCTTTGAAGACTATATGGCCAAAGGAAATATCCTCCGATAACAAAGAGAAAGAAGCTTTCTGAGAAACTTGTTTGTGTTCTGTGAAATCATCTCACAGAGTTACAGCTTTCCCTCAAGAAGCCTTTCGCTAAGACTGTTCTTGTGGAATTGGCAAAGTGATATTTGGAAGCCCTTAGAGGGCTATGGTGAAAAAGGAAATATCCTCAGATGAAATCTGGAAAGAAGCTTTCTGAGAAACTGCTTAGTGTTCTGTTAATTCATCTCACAGACTTACATCTGTATTTCGTGGATCTCTTTGCTAGCCTTATTTCTGTGGAATCTGAGAACAGATATTTCGGATCCCTTTGAAGACTATACGGCCAAAGGAAATATCCTCCGATAACAAAGAGAAAGAAGCTTTCTGAGACACTTCTTTGTGTTCTGTGAAATCATCTCACAGAGTTACACCTTTTCCCCCAGGAAGCCTTTCGCTAAGACAGTTCTTGTGGAATTGGCAAAGAGATAATTGGAAGCCCATAGAGGGCTACGGTGAAAAAGGAAATATCCTGAGATGAAATCTGGAAGAAAGCTTTCTGAAAAATTGCTTAATGTTCTGTTAATTCATCTCACAGAGTTACATCTGTATTTCGTGGATCTCTTTGCTAGCCTTATTCTGTGGAATCTGAGAACAGATATTTCGGATCCCATTGAAGACTATATGGCCAAAGGAAATATCCTCCGATATCAAAGAGAAAGAAGCTTTCGAGAAACTTCTTTGTGTTCTGTGAAATGATCTCACAGATTTACAGCTTTCCCCTCAAGAACCCTTTCGCTAAGACAGTTCTTGTGGAATTGTCAAAGTGATATTTGGACGCCCTTAGAGGGCTAAGGTAAAAAAAGGAAATATCCTCCGATGAAATGTGGAAAGAAGCTTTCTGAGAAACTGCTTAGTGTTCTGTTAATTCATCTCACAGAGTTACATCTGTATTTCGTGGATCTCTTTGCTAGCCTTATTTCTGTGGAATCTGTGAACAGATATTTCGGATCCCTTTGAAGACTATAGGGCCAAAGGAAATATCCTCCGATAACAAAGAGAAAGAAGCTTTCTGAGAAACTTCTTTGTGTTCTGCGAAATCATTTCACAGAGTTACAGCTTTCCCCTCCAGAAGCCTTTCGCTAAGACAGTTCTTGTGGAATTGGCAAAGTGATATTTGGAAGCCCTTAGTCGGCTATGGTGAAAAAGGAAATATCCTCAGATGAAATCTGGAAAGAGGCTTTCTGAGAAACTGCTTAGTGTTCTGTTAATTCATCTCACAGAGTTACATCTGTATTTCCTGGATCTCTTTGCTAGCCTTGTTTCTGTGGAATCTGAGAACAGATATTTCGGATCCCTTTGAAGACTATAGGGCCAAAGGAAATATCCTCCGATAACAAAGACAAAGAAGCTTTCTGAGAAACTTCTTTGTGTTCTGTGAAATCATCTCACAGAGTTACAGCTTTCCCCTCAAGAAGCCTTTCGCTAAGCCAGTTCTTGTGGAATTGGCAAAGTGATATTGGGAAGCCCATAGAGGGCTATGGTGAAAAAGGAAATATCCTGAGATGAAATCTGGAAAGAAGCTTTCTGAGAAACTGCTTAGTGTTCTGTTAATTCATCTCACAGAGTTACATCTGTATTTCGTGGATGTCTTTGCTAGCCTTATTTCTGTGGAATCTGAGAAGAGATATTTCGGATTCCTTGGAAGACGATAGGGCCAAAGGAAATATCCTCCGATAAAAAAGAGAAAGAAGCTTTCTGAGAAACTTCTTTGTGTTCTGTGAAATCATCTCACAGAATTACAGCTTTCCCCTCAAGAAGCCTTTCGCTAAGACAGTTCTTGTGGAATTGGCAAAGTGATATTTGGAAGCCCATAGAGGGCTATGGTGAAAAAGGAAATATCCTCAGATGAAATATGGAAAGAAGCTTTCTGGGAAACTGCTTAGTGTTCTGTTAATTCATCAAACAGACTTACATCTGTATTTCGTGGATCTCTTTGCTAGCCTTATTTCAGTGGAATCTGAGAACAGATATTTCGGATCCTTTTGAAGACTATAGGGCCAAAGGAAATATCCTCCGATAACAAAGAGAAAGAAGCTTTCTGAGAAACTTCTTTGTGTTCTGTGAAATCACCTCACAGAGTTACAGCTTTCCCCTCAAGAAGCCTTTCGCCAAGACAGTTCTTGTGGAATTGGCAAAGTGATATTTGGAAGCCCTTAGAGGGCTATGGTGAAAAAGGAAATATCCTCTGATGAAATCTGGAAAGAAGTTTTTTGAAGAACTGCTTAGTGTTCTGTTAATTCATCTCACAGAGTTACATCTGTATTTCGTGGATCTCTTTGCTAGCCTTATTTCTGTGGAATCTGAGAACAGATATTTCGGATCCCATTGAAGACTATAGGGCCAAAGGAAATATCCACCGATAACAAAGAGACAGAAGCTTTCTGAGAAACTTCTTTGTGTTCTGTGAAATCATCTAACAGAGTTATAGCTTTCCCCTCAAGAAGCCTTTCGCTAAGACAGTTCTTGTGGAATTGGCAAAGTGATATTTGGATGCCCATGGAGGTCTATGGTGAAAAAGGAAATATCCTCAGATGAAATCTGGAACGAGGCTCTCTGAGAAACTGCTTAGTGTTCTGTTAATTCATCTCACAGAGTTACATCTGTATTTCGTGGATCTCTTTGCTAGTCTTATTTCTGTGGAATCTGAGAACAGATATTGCGGATCCCTTTGAAGACGATAGGTCCAAAGGAAATATCCCCTGATAACAAAGACAAAGAAGCTTTCTGAGAAACTTCTTTGTGTTCTGTGAAATCATCTCATGGAGTTACAGCTTTCCCCTCAACAAGCCTTTCGCTAAGCCAGTTCTTGTGGAATTGGCAAAGTGATATTGGAAGCCCTTAGACGGCTATGGTGAAAAAGGAAATATCCTCAGATGAAACATGGAAGGAAGATTTCTGAGAAACTGCTTAGTGTTCTGTTAATTCATCTCACAGAGTTACATCTGTATATCGTGGATCTCTTTGCTAGCCTTATTTCTGTGGAATCTGAGAACAGATATTTCGGATCCCTTTGGAGACTATAGGGCCAAAGGAAATATCCTCCGATAACAAAGAGAAAGAAGCTTTCTGAGAAACTTCTTTGTGTTCTGTGAAATCATCTCACAGAGTTACAGCTTTCCCCCCAAGAAGCCTTTCGCTAAGATAGTTCTTGTGGAATTGGCAAAGTGATATTTGGAAGCCCATAGAGGGCTACGGTGAAAAAGGAAATATCCTCAGATGAAATCTGGAAAAAAGCTTTCTGAAGAACTGCTTAGTGTTCTGTTAATTCATCTCACAGAGTTACATGTGTATTTCGTGGATCTCTTTGCTAGCCTTATTTCTGTGGAATCTGAGAACAGATTTTTCCGATCCCTTTGAAGACTATAGGGCCAAAGGAAATATCCACCGATAACAAAGAGAAAGAATCTTTCTGAGAAACTTCTTTGTGTTCTGTGAAATGATCTCACAGAGTTACAGCTTTCCCCTCAAGAACCCTTTCGCTAAGACAGTTCTTGTGGAATTGTCAAAGTGATATTTGGACGCCCTTAGAGGGCTAAGGTAAAAAAAGGATATATCCTCAGATGAAATCTGGAAAGAAGATTTCTGAGAAACTGCTTAGTGTTCTGTTAATTCATCTCACAGAGTTACATCTGTATTTCGTGGATCTCTTTGCTAGCCTTATTTCTGTGGAATCTGAGAACAGATATTTCGGATCCCTTTGAAGACTATAGGGCCAAAGGAAATATCCTCCGATAACAAAGAGAAAGAAGCTTTCTGAGAAACTTCTTTGTGTTCTGTGAAATCATCTAAGAGAGTTATAGCTTTCCCCTCAAGAAGCCTTTCGCTAAGACAGTTCTTGTGGAATTGGCAAAGTGATATTTGGAAGCCCATAGAGGGCTACGGCGAAAAAGGAAATATCCTCAGATGAAATCTGGAAGGAAGCTTTCTGAGAAACTGCTTAGTGTTCTGTTAATTCATCTCACAGACCACATCTGTATATCGTGGATCTCTTTGCTAGCCTTATTTCTGTGGATCTGAGAACCCATATTTCGGATCCCTTTGAAGACTATATGGCCAAAGGAAATATCGTCCGATAACAAAGAGAAAGAAACTTTCTGAGAAACTTCTTTGTGTTCTGTGAAATCATCTCACAGAGGTACAGCTTTCCCTAGAAGAAGCCATTCGCTTAGACAGTTCTTGTGGAATTGGCAAAGTGATATTTGGATGCCCATAGAGGGCTATGGTGAAAAAGGAAATATCCTCAGATGAAATCTGGAAAGAAGCTTTCTGAGAAACTGCTTAGTGTTCTGTTAATTCATCTCACAGAGTTACATCTCTATTTCGTGGATCTCTTTTCTAGCCTTATTTCTGTGGAATCTGAGAACAGATATTTCGGATCCCTTTGAAGACTACACGGCCAAAGGAAATATCCTCCGATAACAAAGAGAAAGAAGCTTTCTGAGAAACTTCTTTGTGTTATGTGAAATCATCTCACAGAGTTACAGCTTTCCCCTCAAGAAGCCTTTCGCCAAGACAGTTCTTGTGGAATTGGTAATGTGATATTTGGAAGCCCTTAGAGGGCTATGGTGAAAAAGGAAATATCCTCAGATGAAATCTGGATAGAAGTTTTGTGAAGAACTGCTGAGTGTTCTGTTAATTCATCTCACAGAGTTACATCTGTATTTCGTGGACTGTTTGCTAGCCTTATTTCTGTGGAATCTGAGAACAGATATTTCAGATCCCTTTGAAGACTATAGGGCCAAAGGAAATATCCTCCGATAACAAAGAGAAAGAAGCTTTCTGAGAAACTTCTTTGTGTTCTGTGAAATCATCTCACAGAGTTACAGCTTTCCCCTCAAGAAGCGTTTCGCTAAGACAGTTCTTGTGGAATTGGCAAAGTGATATTTGGAAGCCCATAGAGGGCTATGGTGAAAAAGGAAATATCCTCAGATGAAATCTGGAAAGAAGCTTTCTGAGAAACTGCTTAGTGTTCTGTTAATTCATCTCACAGACTTACATCTGTATTTCGTGGATCTCTTTGCTAGCCTTATTTCTGTGGAATCTGAGAACAGATATTTCGGATCCTTTTGAAGACTATAGGGGCAAAGGAAATATCCTCCGATAACAAAGAGAAAGAAGCTTTCTGAGAAACTTCTTTGTGTTCTGTGAAATCATCTCACAGAGTTATAGCTTTCCCCTCAAGAAGCCTTTCGCTAAGACAGTTCTTGTGGAATTGGCAAAGTGATATTTGGAAGCCCTTAGTCGGCTATGGTGAAAAAGGAAATATTCTCAGATGAAATCTGGAAAGAGGCTTTCTGAAGAACTGCTTAGTGCTCTGTTAATTCATCTCACAGAGTTACATCAGTATTTCGTCGATCTCTTTGCTAGCCTTATTTCTGTGGAATCTGAGAACAGATATTTCGGATCCCATTGAAGACGATAGGGCCAAAGGAAATATCCACCGATAACAAAGAGAAAGAAGGTTTCTGAGAAACTTCTTTGTGTTCTGTGAAATCATCTCACAGAGTTACAGCTTTCCCCTCAAGAAGCCTTTGTGTAAGACAGTTGTTGTGGAATTGGCAAAGTGATATTGGAAGCCCATAGAGGGCTATGGTGAAAAAGGAAATACCCTCAGATGAAATCTGGAAAGAAGCTTTCTGAGAAACTGCTTAGTGTTCTGTTAATTCATCTCACAGACCACATCTGTATATCGTGGATCTCTTTGCTAGTCTTATTTCTGTGGAATCTGAGAACCCATATTTCGGATCCCTTTGAAGACTATATCGCCAAAGGAAATATCGTCCGATAACAAAGAGAAAGAAGCTTTCTGAGAAACTTCTTTGTGTTCTGTGAAATCATCTCAAAGAGGTACAGCTTTCCCTAGAAGAAGCCTTTCGCTAAGACAGTTCTTGTGGAATTGGCAAAGTGATATTTGGAATCCCTTAGTCGGCTATGGTGAAAAAGGAAATATCCTCAGATGAAATCTGGAAAGAAGCTTTCTGAGAAACTGCTTAGTGTTCTGTTAATTCAACTCACAGAGTTACATCTCTATTTCGTGGATCTCTTCGCTAGCCTTATTTCTGTGGAATCTGAGAAGAGATATTTCGGATCCCTTTAAAGCATACACGGCCAAAGGAAATATCCTCCGATAACAAAGAGAAAGAAGCTTTCTGAGAAACTTCTTTGTGTTCTGTGAAATCATCTCACAGAGTTACAGCTTTCCCCTCAAGAAGCCTTTCGCCAGGACAGTTCTTGTGGAATTGGCAAAGTGATATTTGGAAGCCCATAGAGGGCTATGGTGAAAAAGGAAATATCCTCCAATGATATCTGGAAAGAAGCTTTCTGAAGAACTGCTTAGTGCTCTGTTAATTCATCTCACAGAGTTACATCTGTATTTCGTGGACTGTTTGCTAGCCTTATTTCTGTGGAATCTGAGAACAGATATTTCAGATCCCTTTGAAGACTATAGGGCCAAAGGAAATATCCTCCGATAACAAAGAGAAAGAAGCTTTCTGAGAAACTTCGTTGTTCTGTGAAATCATCTCACAGAGTTACAGCTTTCCCCTCAAGAAGCTTTTCTCTAAGACAGTTCTTGTGGAATTGGCAAAGTGATATTTGGAAGCCCATAGAGGGCTATGGTGAAAAAGGAAATATCCTCAGATGAAATCTAGAAAGAAGCTTTCTGAGAAACTGCTTAGTGTTCTGTTAATTCATCTCACAGACCACATCTGTATATCGTGGATCTCTTTGCTAGCATTATTTCTGTGGAATCTGAGAACAGATATTTCGGATCCCTTTGAAAACTATATGGCCAAAGGAAATATCCTCCGATAACAAAGAGAAAGAAGCTTTATGAGAAACTTCTTTGTGTTCTGTGAAATCATCTCACAGAGTTACAGCTTTCCCTCAAGAAGCCTTTCGCTAAGACAGTTCTTGTGGAATTGGCAAAGTGATATTTGGAAGCCCTTAGAGGGCTATGGTGAAAAAGGAAATATCCTCAGATGAAATTTGGAAAGAAGCTTTCTGAGAAACTGCTTAGTGTTCTGTAAATTCATCTCACAGAGTTACATCTGTATTTCGTGGATCTCTTTGCTAGCCTTATTTCTGTGGAATCTGAGAAGAGATATTTCGGATCCCTTTGAAGACTATAGGGCCAAAGGAAATATCCCCCGATAACAAAGACAAAGAAGCTTTCTGAGAAACTTCTTTGTGTTCTGTGAAATCATCTCACGGAGTTACAGCTTTCCCCTCAACAAGCCTTTCGCTAAGCCAGTTCTTGTGGAATTGGCAAAGTGATATTGGGAAGCCCATAGACGGCTATGGTGAAAAAGGAAATAACCTCAGTTGAAACCTGGAAAGAAGCTTTCTGAGAAACTGCTGAGTGTTCTGTTAATTCATCTCACAGAGTTACATCTGTATTTCGTGGTTCTCTTTGCTAGCCTTATTTCTGTGGAATCTGAGAACAGATATTTCGGATCCCTTTGAAGACAATAGGGCCAAAGGAAATATCCTCCGATAACAAAGAGAAAGAAGCTTTCTGAGAAACTTCTTTGTGTTCTGTGAAATCATCTCACAGAATTACAGCTTTCCCCTCAAGAAGCTTTTCTCTAAGACAGTTCTTGTGGAATTTGCAAAGTGATATTTGGAAGCCCATAGAGGGCTATGGTGAAAAAGGAAGTATCCTCAGATGAAATCTGGAAAGAAGCTTTCTGAGAAACTGCTTAGTGTTCTGTTAATTCATCTCACAGACCACATCTGTATATCGTGGATCTCTTTGCTAGCCTTATTTCTGTGGAATCTGAGAACAGATATTTCGTCTCCCTTTGAAGACTATATGGCCAAAGGAAATATCCTCCGATAACAAAGAGAAAGAAGCTTTCTGAGAAACTTCTTTGTGTTCTGTGAAATCATCTCACAGAGTTACAGCTTTCCCCTCAAGAAGCCTTTCGCCAAGACAGTTCTTGTGGAATTGGCAAAGTGATATTTGGAAGCCCATAGAGGGCTATGGTGAAAAAGGAAATATCCTCAGATGAAATCTGGAAAGAAGCTTTCTGAGAAACTGCTTAGTGTTCTGTTAATTCATCTCACAGACTTACATCTGTATTTCGTGGATCTCTTTGCTAGCCTTATTTCTGTGGAATCTGAGAACAGATATTTCGGATCCTTTTCAAGACTATAGGGCCAAAGGAAATATCCTCCGATAACAAAGAGAAAGAAGCTTTCTGAGAAACTTGTTTGTGTTCTGTGAAATCATCTTACAGAGTTACAGCTTTCCCCTCAAGAAGCCTTTCGCCAAGACAGTTCTTGTGGAATTGGCAAAGTGATATTTGGAAGCCCTTAGAGGGCTATGGTGAAAAAGGAGATATCCTCTGATGAAATCTGGAAAGAAGTTTTCTGAAGAACTGCTTAGTGTTCTGTTAATTCATCTCACAGAGTTACATCTGTATATCGTGGATCTCTTTGCTAGCCTTATTTCTGTGGAATCTGAGAACAGATATTTCGGATCCCTTTGGAGACTATAGGACCAAAGGAAATATCCTCCGATAACAAAGAGAAAGAAGCTTTCTGATGAACTTCTTTGTGTTCTGTGAAATCATCTCGCACAGTTACAGCTTTCCCCTCAAGAAGCCTTTCGTTAAGCCAGTTCTTGTGGAATTGGCAAAGTGATATTTGGATGCCCATAGAGGTCTATGGTGAAAAAGGAAATATCCTCAGATGAAATCTGGAACGAGGCTTTCTGAGAAACTGCTTAGTGTTCTGTTAATTCATCTCACAGAGTTACATCTGTATTTCGTGGAACTCTTTGCTAGCCTTATTTCTGTGGAATCTGAGAACAGATATTGCGGATCCCTTTGAAGACGATAGGTCCAAAGGAAATATCTCCCGATAACAAAGACAAAGAAGCTTTCTGAGAAACTTCTTTGTGTTCTGTGAAATCATCTCATGGAGTTACAGCTTTCCCCTCAACAAGCCTTTCGCTAAGCCAGTTCTTGTGGAATTGGCAAAGTGATATTGGAAGCCCATAGACGGCTATGGTAAAAAAGGAAATATCCTCAGATGAAACATGGAAGGAAGATTTCTGAGAAACTGCTTAGTGTTCTGTTAATTCATCTCACAGAGTTACATCTGTATATCGTGGATCTCTTTGCTAGCCTTATTTCTGTGGAATCTGAGAACAGATATTTCGGATCCCTCTGGAGACTATAGGGCCAAAGGAAATATCCTCCGATAACAAAGAGAAAGAAGCTTTCTGAGAAACTTCTTTGTGTTCTGTGAAATCATCTCACAGAGTTACAGCTTTCCCCCCAAGAAGCCTTTCGCTAAGATAGTTCTTGTGGAATTGGCAAAGTGATATTTGGAAGCCCATAGAGGGCTACGGTGAAAAAGGAAATATCCTCAGATGAAATCTGGAAAAAAGCTTTCTGAAGAACTGCTTAGTGTTCTGTTAATTCATCTCACAGAGTTACATCTGTATTTCGGGGATCTCTTTGCTAGCCTTATTTCTGTGGAATCTGAGAACAGATATTTCGGATCCCTTTGAAGACTATAGGGCCAAAGAAAATATCCTCCGATAACAAAGAGAAAGAAGCTTTCTGAGAAACTTCTTTGTGTTCTGTGAAATCATTTCACAGAGTTACAGCTTTCCCCTCCAGAAGCCTTTCGCTAAGACAGTTCTTGTGGAATTGGCAAAGTGATATTTGGAAGCCCTTAGTCGGCTATGGTGAAAAAGGAAATATCCTCAGATGAAATCTGGAAAGAGGCTTTCTGAGAAACTGCTTAGTGTTCTGTTAATTCATCTCACAGAGTTACATCTGTATTTCGTGGATCTCTTTCCTAGCCTTATTTCTGTGGAATCTGAGAACAGATATTTCGGATCCCTTTGAAGACTATAGGGCCAAAGGAAATATCCCCCGATAACAAAGACAAAGAAGCTTTCTGAGAAACTTCTTTGTGTTCTGTGAAATCATCTCACGGAGTTACAGCTTTCCCCT
This sequence comes from Macaca fascicularis, assembly GCF_037993035.2. Taxonomy (NCBI): domain Eukaryota; kingdom Metazoa; phylum Chordata; class Mammalia; order Primates; family Cercopithecidae; genus Macaca; species Macaca fascicularis. Next base: position 31,872,854 of record NC_088389.1, read on the forward strand.
CAACAAGCCTTTCGCTAAGCCAGTTCTTGTGGAATTGGCAAAGGGATATTGGGAAGCCCATAGACGGCTATGGTGAAAAAGGAAATATCCTCAGTTGAAATCTGGAAAGAAGCTTTCTGAAAAACTGCTGAGTGTTCTGTTAATTCATCTCACAGAGTTACATCTGTATTTCGTGGATCTCTTTGCTAGCCTTATTTCTGTGGAATATGAGAACAGATATTTCGGATCCCTTTGAAGACTATAGGGCCAAAGGAAATATCCTCCGATAACAAAGATAAAGAAGCTTTCTGAGAAACTTCTTTGTGTTCTGTGAAATCATCTCACAGAGTTACAGCTTATCCCTCAAGAAGCCTTTCGCCAAGACAGTTCTTGTGGAATTGGCAAAGTGATATTTGGAAGCCCATAGAGGGCTACGGTGAAAAAGGAAATATCCTCCGATGAAATCTGGAAAGAAGCTTTCTGAAGAACTGCTTAGTGCTCTGTTAATTCATCTCCCAGAGTTACATCTGTATTTCGTGGATCTCTTTGCTAGCCTTATTTCTGTGGAATATGAGAACAGATATTTCGGATCCCTTTGAAGACTATAGGGCCAAAGGAAATATCCACCGATAACAAAGAGAAAGAAGCTTTCTGAGAAACTTCTTTGTGTTCTGTGAAATGATCTCACAGAGTTACAGCTTTCCCCTCAAGAACCCTTTGGTAAGACAGTTCTTGTGGAATTGTCAAAGTGATATTTGGATGCCCTTAGAGGGCTAAGGTAAAAAAAGGAAATATCCTCAGATGAAATGTGGAAAGAAGCTTTCTGAGAAACTGCTTAGTGTTCTGTTAATTCATCTCACAGAGTTACATCTGTATTTCGTGGATCTCTTTGCTAGCCTTATTTCTGTGGAATCGGTGAACAGATATTTCGGATCCTTTTGAAGACTATAGGGCCAAAGGAAATATCCTCCGATAACAAAGAGAAAGAAGCTTTCTGAGAAACTTCTTTGTGTTCTGTGAAATCATTTCACAGAGTTACAGCTTTCCCCTCCAGAAGCCTTTCGCTAAGACAGTTCTTGTGGAATTGGCAAAGTGATATTTGGAAGCCCTTAGAGGACTATGGTGAAAAAGGAAATATCCTCAGATGAAATCTGGAAAGAGGATTTCTGAAGAACTGCTTAGTGCTCTGTTAATTCATCTCACAGAGTTACATCAGTATTTCTTGGATCTCTTTGCTAGCCTTATTTCTGTGGAATCTGAGAACAGATATTTCGGATCCCATTGAAGACGATAGGGCCAAAGGAAATATCCACCGATAACAAAGAGAAAGAAGGTTTCTGAGAAACTTCTTTGTGTTCTGTGAAATCATCTCACAGAGTTACAGCTTTCCCCTCAAGAAGCCTTTCTGTAAGACAGTTGTTGTGGAATTGGCAAGGTGATATTTTGAAGCCCATAGAGGGCTATGGTGAAAAAGGAAATATCCTCAGATGAAATCTGGAAAGAAGCTTTCTGAGAAACTTCTTAGTGTTCTGTTAATTCATCTCACAGACCACATCTGTATATCGTGGATCTCTTTGCTAGCCTTATTTCTGTGGAATCTGAGAACAGATATTTCGGATCCCTTTGAAGACTATATGGCCAAAGGAAATATCCTCCGATAACAAAGAGAAAGAAGCTTTCTGAGAAACTTCTTTGTGTTCTGTGAAATCATCTCACAGAGTTACAGCTTTCCCTCAAGAAGCCTTTCGCTAAGACAGCTCCTGTGGAATTGGCAAAGTGATATTTGGAAGCCCTTAGAGGGCTATGGTGAAAAAGGAAATATCCTCAGATGAAATCTGGAAAGAAGCTTTCTGAGAAACTGCTTAGTGTTCTGTTAATTCATCTCACAGACTTACATCTGTATTTCGTGGATCTCTTTGCTAGCCTTATTTCTGTGGAATCTGAGAACAGATATTTTGGATCCCTTTGAAGACTATAGGGCCAAAGGAAATATCCTCCGATAACAAAGAGAAAGAAGCTTTCTGAGAAACTTCTTTGTGTTCTGTTAAATCATCTCACAGAGTTACAGCTTTCCCCTCAAGAAGCCTTTCTCTAAGACAGTTCTTGTGGAATTGGCAAAGTGATATTTGGAAGCCCTTAGAGGGCTATGGTGAAAAAGGAAATATCCTCTGATGAAATCTGGAAAGAAGTTTTCTGAAGAACTGCTTAGTGTTCTGTTAATTCATCTCACAGAGTTACATCTGTATTTCGTGGATCTCTTTGATAGCCTTATTTCTGTGGAATCTGAGAACAGATATTTCCGATCCCATTGAAGACTATAGGGCCAAAGGAAATATCCACCGATAACAAAGAGAAAGAAGCTTTCTGAGAAACTTCTTTGTGTTCTGTGAAATGATCTCACAGAGTTACAGAATTCCCCTCAAGAACCCTTTCGCTAAGACAGTTCTTGTGGAATTGTCAAAGTGATATTTGGACGCCCTTAGAGGGCTAAGGTAAAAAAAGGAAATATCCTCAGATGAAATCTGGAAAGAAGCTCTCTGAGAAACTGCTTAGTGTTCTGTTAATTCATCTCACAGAGTTACATCTGTATTTCGTGGATCTCTTTGCTAGCCTTATTTCTGTGGAATCTGAGAACAGATATTTCGGATCCCTTTGAAGACTATAGGGCCAAAGGAAATATCCTCCGATAACAAAGAGAAAGAAGCTTTCTGAGAAACTTCTTTGTGTTCTGTGAAATCATCTCACAGAGTTACAGCTTTCCCCTCCAGAAGCCTTTCGCTAAGACAGTTCTTGTGGAATTGGCAAAGTGATATTTGGAAGCCCTTAGTCGGCTATGGGGAAAAAGGAAATATCCTCAGATGAAATCTGGAAAGAGGCTTTCTGAGAAACTGCTTAGTGTTCTGTTAATTCATCTCACAGAGTTACATCTGTATTTCGTGGATCTCTTTGCTAGCCTTATTTCTGTGGAATCTGAGAACAGATATTTCGGATCCCTTTGAAGACTATAGGGCCAAAGGAAATATCCCCCGATAACAAAGACAAAGAAGCTTTCTGAGAAACTTCTTTGTGTTCTGTGAAATCATCTCACGGAGTTACAGCTTTCCCCTCAAGAAGCGTTTCGCTAAGCCAGTTCTTGTGGAATTGGCAAAGTGATATTGGGAAGCCCATAGACGGCTATGGTGAAAAAGGAAATAACCTCAGTTGAAATCTGGAAAGAAGCTTTCTGAGAAACTGCTGAGTGTTCTGTTAATTCATCTCACAGAGTTACATCTGTATTTCGTGGATCTCTTTGCTAGCCTTATTTCTGTGGAATCTGAGAACAGATATTTCGGATCCCTTTGAAGACAATAGGGCCAAAGGAAATATCCTCCGATAACAAAGAGAAAGAAGCTTTCTGAGAAACTTCTTAGTGTTCTGTGAAATCATCTCACAGAGTTACAGATTTCCCCTCAAGAAGCTTTTCTCTAAGACAGTTCTTGTGGAATTTGCAAAGTGATATTTGGAAGCCCATAGAGGGCTATGGTGAAAAAGGAAGTATCCTCAGATGAAATCTGGAAAGAAGCTTTCCGAGAAACTGCTTAGTGTTCTGTTAATTCATCTCACAGACCACATTTGTATATCGTGGATCTCTTTGCTAGCCTTATTTCTGTGGAATCTGAGAACAGATATTTCGTATCCCTTTGAAGACTATATGGCCAAAGGAAATATCCTCCGATAACAAAGAGAAAGAAGCTTTCTGAGAAACTTCTTTGTGTTCTGAGAAATCATCTCACAGAGTTACAGCTTTCCCCTCAAGAAGCCTTTCGCTAAGCCAGTTCTTGTGGAATTGGCAAAGTGATATTGGGAAGCCCATAGAGGGCTATGGTGAAAAAGGAAATATCCTGAGATGAAATCTGGAAAGAAGCTTTCTGAGAAACTGCTTAGTGTTCTGTTAATTCATCTCACAGAGTTACATCTGTATTTCGTGGATGTCTTTGCTAGCCTTATTTCTGTGGAATCTGAGAAGAGATATTTCGGATTCCTTGGAAGACGATAGGGCCAAAGGAAATATCCTCCGATAACAAAGAGAAAGAAGCTTTCTGAGAAACTTCTTTGTGTTCTGTGAAATCATCTCACAGAGTTACAGCTTTCCCCTCAAGAAGCCTTTCTCTAAGACAGTTCTTGTGGAATTGGCAAAGTGATATTAGGAAGCCCATAGAGGGCTATGGTGAAAAAGGAAATATCCTCAGATGAAATCTGGAACGAAGCTTTCTGAGAAACTGCTTAGTGTTCTGTTAATTCATCTCACAGACTTACATCTGTATTTCTTGGATCTCTTTGCTAGCCTTATTTCTGTGTAATCTGAGAACAGATATTTCGATCCCTTTGAAGACTATGTGGCCAAAGGAAATATCCTCCGATAACAAAGAGAAAGAAGCTTTCTGAGAAACTTCTTTGTGTTCTGTGAAATCATCTCACAGAGTTACAGCTTTCCCCTCAAGAAGTCTTTCGCTAAGACAGATCTTGTGGAATTGGCAAAGTGATATTTGGAAGCCCATAGAGGGCTACGGTGAAAAAGGAAATATCCTCAGATGAAATCTGGAAAGAAGCTTTCTGAGAAACTGCTTAGTGTTCTGTTAATTCATGTCACAGACCACATCTGTATATCGTCGATCTCTTTGCCAGCCTTACTTCTGTGGAATCTGAGAACAGATATTTCGGATCCCTTTGAAGACTATATGGCCAAAGGAAATATCCTCCGATAACAAAGAGAAAGAATCTTTCTGAGAAACTTCTTTGTGTTCTGTGAAATCACCTCACAGAGTTAGAGCTTTCCCCTCAAGAAGCCTTTTGCTAAGACAGTTCTTGTGGAATTGGCAAAGTGATATTTGGAAGCCCTTAGAGGACTATGGTGAAAAAGGAAACATCTTCAGATGAAATCTGGAAAGAAGCTTTCTGAGAAACTGCTTAGTGTTCTGTTAATTCATCTCACAGAGTTACATCTGTATGTCGTGGATCTCTTTGCTAGCCTTATTTCTGTGGAATCTGAGAACAGATATTTCGGATCCCTTTGAAGACTATAGGGCCAAAGGAAATATCCTCCGATAACAAAGAGAAAGAAGCTTTCTGAGAAACTTCTTTGTGTTCTGTGAAATCATGTCACAGAATTACAGCTTTCCCCTCAAGAAGCCTTTCGCTAAGACGGTTCTTGTGGAATTGGCAAAGTGATATTTGGAAGCCCATAGAGGGCTATGGTGAAAAAGGAAGTATCCTCAGATGAAATCTGGAAAGAAGCTTTCTGAGAAACTGCTTAGTGTTCCGTTAATTTATCTCTCGGAGTTACATCTGTATTTCGTGAATCTCTTTGCTAGCCTTATTTCTGTGGAATCTGAGAACAGATATTTTGGATCCCTTTGAAGACTATAGGGCCAAAGGAAATATCCTTCGATTACAAAGAGAAAGAAGCTTTCTGAGAAACTTCTTTGTGTTCTGTGAAATCATTTCACAGAGTTACAGCTTTCCCCTCCAGAAGCCTTTCGCTAAGACAGTTCTTGTGGAATTGGCAAAGTGATATTTGGAAGCCCTTAGTCGGCTATGGTGAAAAAGGAAATATCCTCAGATGAAATCTGGAAAGAGGCTTTCTGAGAAACTGCTTAGTGTTCTGTTAATTCATCTCACAGAGTTACATCTGTATTTCCTGGATCTCTTTGCTAGCCTTATTTCTGTGGAATCTGAGAACAGATATTTCGGATCCCTTTGAAGACTATAGGGCCAAAGGAAATATCCTCCGATAACAAAGATAAAGAAGCTTTCTGAGAAACTTCTTTGTGTTCTGTGAAATCATCTCACAGAGTTACAGCTTTCCCCTGAAGAAGCCTTTCTCTAAGACACTTCTTGTGGAATTGGCAAAGTGATATTAGGAAGCCGTTAGTGGGCTATGGTGAAAAAGGAATTATCCTCAGATCAAATCTGGAAAGAAGCTTTCTGAGAAACTGCTTAGTGTTCTGTTAATTCATCTCACAGAGTTACATCTGTACTTCGTGGATCTCTTTGCCAGCCTTATTTCTGTGGAATCTGAGAACAGATATTTCGGATCCCTTTGAAGACTACACGGCCAAAGGAAATATCCTCCGATAACAAAGAGAAAGAAGCTTTCTGATGAACTTCTTTGTGTTCTGTGAAATCATCTCGCACAGTTACAGCTTTCCCCTCAAGAAGCCTTTCGTTAAGCCAGTTCTTGTGGAATTGGCAAAGTGATATTTGGAAGCCCTTAGAGGGCTATGGTGAAAAAGGAAATATCCTGAGATGAAATCTGGAAAGAAGCTTTCTGAGAAACTGCTTAGTGTTCTGTTAATTCATCTCACAGAGTTACATCTGTATTTCGTGGATCTCTTTGCTAGCCTTATTTCTGTGAAATCTGAGAACCGATATTTCGGATCCCTTTGGAGACTATAGGGCCAAAGGAAATATCCTCCGATAACAAAGAGAAAGAATCTTTCTGAGAAACTTCTTTGTGTTCTGTGAAATCATCTCACACAGTTACAGCTTTCCCCTCAAGAAGCCTTTCGCTAAGACAGTTCTTGTGGAATTGGCAAAGTTATATTTGGAAGCCCGTAGTGGACTATGGTGAAAAAGGAAATATGTTCAGATGAAATATGGAAAGAAGCTTTCTGAGAAACTGCTTAGTGTTCTGTTAATTCATCTCACAGAGTTACATCTGTATGTCGTGGATCTCTTTGCTAGCCTTATTTCTGTGGAATCTGAGAACAGATATTTCGGATCCCTTTGAAGACTACAAGGCCAAAGGAAATATCCTCCGATAACAAAGAGAAAGAAGCTTTCTGAGAAACTTCTTTGTGTTCTGTGAAATCATCTCACAGAGGTACAGCTATCCCTAGAAGAAGCCATTCGCTAAGACAGTTCTTGTGGAATTGGCAAAGTGATATTTGGATGCCCATAGAGGGCTATGGTGAAAAAGGAAATATCCTCAGATGAAATCTGGAAAGAAGCTTTCTGAGAAACTGCTTAGTGTTCTGTTAATTCATCTTACAGAGTTACATCTGTGTTTCGTGGATCTCTTTTCTAGCCTTATTTCTGTGGAATCTGAGAACAGATATTTCGGATCCCTTTGAAGACTACACGGCCAAAGGAAATATCCTCCGATAACAAAGAGAAAGAAGCTTTCTGATGAACTTCTTTGTGTTCTGTGAAATCATCTCGCACAGTTCCAGCTTTCACCTCAAGAAGCCTGTCGCTAAGCCAGTTCTTGTGGAATTGGCAAAGTGATATTTGGAAGCCCATAGAGGGCTATGGTGAAAAAGGAAATATCCTCAGATGAAATCTGGAAAGAAGCTTTCTGAGAAACTGCTTAGTGTTCTGTTAATTCATCTCACAGAGTTACATCTGTATTTTCTGGATGTCTTTGCTAGCCTTATTTCTGTGAAATCTGAGAACAGATATTTCGGATCCCTTTGGAGACTATAGGGCCAAAGGAAATATCCTCCGATAACAAAGAGAAAGAATCTTTCTGAGAAACTTCTTTGTGTTCTGTGAAATCATCTCACACAGTTACAGCTTTTCCCTCAAAAAGCCTTTCGCTAAGACAGTTCTTGTGGAATTGGCAAAGTGATATTTGGAAGCCCATAGAGGGCTATGGTGAAAAAGGAAATATCCTCCGATGAAATCTGGAAAGAAGCTTTCTGAGAAACTGCTTAGTGTTCTGTTGATTCATCTCACAGAGTTACATCTGTATATCGTGGATCTCTTTGATAGCCTTATTTCTGTTGAATCTGAGAACAGATATTTCGGATCCCTTTGGAGACTACTGAGCCAAAGGAAATATCCTCCGATAACAAAGAGAAAGAAGATTTCTGAGAAACTTCTTTGTGTTCTGTGAAATCGTCTCACAGAGTTACAGCTTTCCCCTCAAGAAGCCTTTCGCTAAGACGGTTCTTGTGGAATAGGCAAAGTGATATTTGGAGGCCCATAGAGGGCTATGGAGAAAAAGGAAATATCCTCAGATGAAATCTGGAAAGAAGCTTTCTGAGAAACTGCTTAGTGTTCCGTTAATTTATCTCTCGGAGTTACATCTGTATTTCGTGGATCTCTTTGCTAGCCTTATTTCTGTGGAATCTGAGAACAGATATATTGGATCCCTTTGAAGACTATAGGGCCAAAGGAAATATCCTTCGATAACAAAGAGAAAGAAGCTTTCTGAGAAACATCTTTGTGTTCTGTGAAATCATTTCACAGAGTTACAACTTTCCCCCCCAGAAGCCTTTCGCTAAGACACTTCTTGTGGAATTGGCAAAGTGATATTTGGAAGCCCTTAGTCGGCTATGGTGAAAAAGGAAATATCCTCAGATGAAATCTGGAAAGAGGCTTTCTGAGAAACTGCTTAGTGTTCTGTTAATTCATCTCACAGAGTTACAACTGTATTTCCTGGATCTCTTTGCTAGCCTTATTTCTGTGGAATCTGAGAACAGATATTTCGGATCCCTTTGAAGACTATAGGGCCAAAGGAAATATCCTCCGATAACAAAGATAAAGAAGCTTTCTGAGAAACTTCTTTGTGTTCTGTGAAATCATCTCACAGAGTTACAGCTTTCCCCTCAAGAAGCCTTTCGCCAAGACAGTTCTTGTTGAATTGGCAAAGTGATATTTGGAAGCCCTTAGTGGGCTATGGTGAAAAAGGAAATATCCTCAGATCAAATCTGGAAAGAAGCTTTCTGAGAAACTGCTTAGTGTTCTGTTAATTCATCTCACAGAGTTACATCTGTACTTCGTGGATCTCTTTGCTAGCCTTATTTCTGTGGAATCTGAGAACAGATATTTCGGATCCCTTTGAAGACTACACGGCCAAAGGAAATATCCTCCGATAACAAAGAGAAAGAAGCTTTCTGATGAACTTCTTTGTGTTCTGTGAAATCATCTCGCACAGTTACAGCTTTCCCCTCAAGAAGCCTTTCGCTAAGCCAGTTCTTGTGGAATTGGCAAAGTGATATTTGGAAGCCCATAGAGGGCTATGGTGAAAAAGGAAATATCCTCAGATGAAATCTGGAAAGAAGCTTTCTGAGAAACTGCTTAGTGTTCTGTTAATTCATCTCACAGAGTTACATCTGTATTTCGTGGATCTCTTTGCTAGCCTTATTTCTGTGAAATCTGAGAACAGATATTTCGGATCCCTTTGGAGACTATATGGCCAAAGGAAATATCCTCCGATAACAAAGAGAAGGAATCTTTCTGAGAAACTTATTTGTGTTCTGTGAAATCATCTCACACAGTTACAGCTTTCCCCTCAAGAAGCCTTTCGCTAAGACAGTTCTTGTGGAATTGGCAAAGTTATATTTGGAAGCCCTTAGAGGACTATGGTGAAAAAGAAAATATCTTCAGATGAAATCTGGAAAGAAGCTTTCTGAGAAACTGCTTAGTGTTCTGTTAATTCATCTCACAGAGTTACATCTGTATGTCGTGGATCTCTTTGCTAGCCTTATTTCTGTGGAATCTGAGAACAGATATTTCGGATCCCTTTGAAGACTATAAGGCCAAAGGAAATATCCTCCGATAACAAAGAGAAAGAAGCTTTCTGAGAAACTTCTTTGTGTTCTGTGAAATCATCTCACAGAGGTACAGCTATCCCTAGAAGAAGCCATTTGCTAAGACAGTTCTTGTGGAATTGGCAAAGTGATATTTGGATGCCCATAGAGGGCTATGGTGAAAAAGGAAATATCCTCAGATGAAATCTGGAAAGAAGCTTTCTGAGAAACTGCTTAGTGTTCTGTTAATTCATCTCACAGAGTTACATCTGTATTTCGTGGATCTCTTTGCTAGCCTTATTTCTGTGGAATCTGAGAACAGATATTTCGGATCCCTTTGAAGACTTCACGGCCAAAGGAAATATCCTCCGATAACAAAGAGAAAGAAGCTTTCTGATGAACTTCTTTGTGTTCTGTGAAATCATCTCGCACAGTTACAGCTTTCCCCTCAAGAAGCCTGTCGCTAAGCCAGTTCTTGTGGAATTGGCAAAGTGATATTTGGAAGCCCATAGAGGGCTATGGTGAAAAAGGAAATATCCTCAGATGAAATCTGGAAAGAAGCTTTCTGAGAAACTGCTTAGTGTTCTGTTAATTCATCTCACAGAGTTACATCTGTATTTCCTGGATGTCTTTGCTAGCCTTATTTCTGTGAAATCTGAGAACAGATATTTCGGATCCCTTTGGAGACTATAGGGCCAAAGGAAATATCCTCCGATAACAAAGTGAAAGAATCTTTCTGAGAAACTTCTTTGTGTTCTGTGAAATCATCTCACAGAGGTACAGCTATCCCTAGAAGAAGCCATTCGCTGAGACAGTTCTTGTGGAATGGGCAAAGTGATATTTGGATGCCCATAGAGGGCTATGGTGAAAAAGGAAATATCCTGAGATGAAATCTGGAAAGAAGCTTTCTGAGAAACTGCTTAGTGTTCTGTTAATTCATCTCACAGAGTTACATCTGTATTTCGTGGATCTCTTTGCTAGCCTTATTTCTGTGGAATCTGAGAACAGATATTTCGGATCCCTTTGGAGACTACTAGGCCAAAGGAAATATCCTCCGATAACAAAGAGAAAGAAGATTTCTGAGAAACTTCTTTGTGTTCTGTGAAATCATCTCACAGAGTTACAGCTTTCCCCTCAAGAAGCCTTTCTCTAAGACAGTTCTTGTGGAATTCGCAAAGTGATATTTGGAAGCCCATAGAGGACTATGGTGAAAAAGGAAATATCTTCAGATGAAATCTGGAAAGAAGCTTTGTGAGAAACTGCTTAGTGTTCTGTTAATTCATCACACAGAGTTACATCTGTATGTCATGGATCTCTTTGCTAGCCTTATTTCTGTGGAATCTGAGAACAGATATTTCGGATCCCTTTGAAGACTATAGGGCCAAAGGAAATATCCTCCGATAACAAAGAGAAAGAAGGTTTCTGAGAAACTTCTTTGTGTTCTGTGAAATCATCTCACAGTGTTACAGCTTTCCCCTCAAGAAGCCTTTCGCTAAGACACTTCTTGTGGAATTGGCAAAGTGATATTTGGAAGCCCATAGAGGTCTACGGTGAAAAAGGAAACATCCTCAGATGAAATCTGGAAAGAAGCTTTCTGAGAAACTGCTTAGTGTTCTGTTAATTCATCTCACAGACTTACATCTGTATTTCGTGGATCTCTTTGCTAGCCTTATTTCTGTGGAATCTGAGAACAGATATTTCGGATCCTTTTGAAAACTATAGGGCCAAAGGAAATATCCTCCGATAACAAAGAGAAAGAAGCTTTCTGAGAAACTTGTTTGTGTTCTGTGAAATGATCTCACAGAGTTACAGCTTTCCCCTGAAGAAGCCTTTCGCCAAGACAGTTCTTGTGGAATTGGCAAAGTGATATTTGGAAGCCCTTAGAGGGCTATGGTGAAAAAGGAAATATCCTCTGATGAAATCTGGAAAGAAGTTTTCTGAAGAACTGCTTAGTGTTCTGTTAACTCATCTCACAGAGTTACATTTGTATTTCGTGGATCTCTTTGCTAGCCTTATTTCTGTGGAATCTGAGAACAGATATTTCGGATCCCATTGAAGACTATAGGGCCAAAGGAAATATCCACCGATAACAAAGAGAAAGAAGCTTTCTGAGAAACATCTTTGTGTTCTGTGAAATCATCTAACAGAGTTATAGCTTTCCCCTCAAGAAGCCTTTCGCTAAGACAGTTCTTGTGGAATTGGCAAAGTGATATTTGGATGCCCATAGAGGGCTACGGTGAAAAAGGAAATATCCTCAGATGAAATCTGGAAAGAAGCTTTCTGAGAAACTGCTTAGTGTTCTGTTAACTCATCTCACAGAGTTACATCTGTATTTCGTGGATGTCTTTGCTAGCCTTATTTCTGTGGAATCTGAGAAGAGATATTTCAGATCCCTTTGAAGACGATAGGGCCAAAGGAAATATCCTCCGATAAAAAAGAGAAAGAAGCTTTCTGAGAAACTTCTTTGTGTTCTGTGAAATCATCTCACAGAGTTACAGCTTTCCCCTCAAGAAGCCTTTCTCTAAGACAGTTCTTGTGGAATTGGCAAAGTGATATTAGGAAGCCCACAGAGGGCTATGGTGAAAAAGGAAATATCCTCAGATGAAATCTGGAAAGAAGCTTTCTGAGAATCTGCTTAGTGTTCTGTTAATTCATCTCACAGACTTACATCTGTATTTCTTGGATCTCTTTGCTAGCCTTATTTCTGTGGAATCTGAGAACAGATATTTCGCATCCCTTTGAAGACTATATGGCCAAAGGAAATATCCTCCGATAACAAAGAGAAAGAAGCTTTCTGAGAAACTTCTTTGTGTTCTGTGAAATCATCTCACAGAGTTACAGCTTTCCCCTCAAGAAGTCTTTCGCTAAGACAGTTCTTGTGGAATTGGCAAAGTGATATTTGGAAGCCCATAGAGGGCTACGTTGAAAAAGGAAATATCCTCGGATGAAATCTGGAAAGAAGCTTTATGAGAAACTTCTTAGTGTTCTGTTAATTCATCTCACAGACTTACATGTGTATTTCGTGGATCTCTTTTCTAGCCTTATTTCTGTGGAATCTGAGAACAGATATTTCGGATCCCATTGAAGACTATAGGGCCAAAGGAAATATCCACCGATAACAAAGAGAAAGAAGCTTTCTGAGAAACTTCTTTGTGTTCTGTGAAATCATCTCACAGAGGTACAGCTATCCCTAGAAGAAGCCATTCGCTAAGACAGTTCTTGTGGAATTGGCAAAGTGATATTTGGATGCCCATAGAGGGCTATGGTGAAAAAGGAAATATCCTCAGATGAAATCTGGAAAGAAGCTTTCTGAGAAACTGCTTAGTGTTCTGTTAATTCATCTTACAGAGTTACATCTGTATTTCGTGGATCTCTTTTCTAGCCTTATTTCTGTGGAATCTGAGAACAGATATTTCGGATCCCTTTCAAGACTACACGGCCAAAGGAAATATCCTCCGATAACAAAGAGAAAGAAGCTTTCTGATGAACTTCTTTGTGTTCTGTGAAATCATCTCGCACAGTTACAGCTTTCCCCTCAAGAAGTCTTTCTCTAAGACAGTTCTTGTGGAATTGGCAAAGTGATATTTGGAAGCCCATAGAGGACTATGGTGAAAAAGGAAATATCTTCAGATCAAATCTGGAAAGAAGCTTTGTGAGAAACTGCTTAGTGTTCTGTTAATTCATCACACAGAGTTACATCTGTATGTCATGGATCTCTTTGCTAGCCTTATTTCTGTGGAATCTGAGAACAGATATTTCGGATCCCTTTGAAGACTATAGGGCCAAAGGAAATATCCTCCGATAACAAAGAGAAAGAAGGTTTCTGAGAAACTTCTTTGTGTTCTGTGAAATCATCTCACAGTGTTACAGCTTTCCCCTCAAGAAGCCTTTCGCTAAGACACTTCTTGTGGAATTGGCAAAGGGATATTTGGAAGCCCATAGAGGGCTATGGTGAAAAAGGAAATATCCTCAGATGAAATCTGGAAAGAAGCTTTCTGAGAAACTGCTTAGTGTTCTGTTAATTCATCTCACAGAGTTACATCTGTATTTCGTGGATGTCTTTGGTAGCCTTATTTCTGTGGAATCTGAGAACAGATATTTCGGATCCCTTTGAAGACTATATGGCCAAAGGAAATATCCTCCGATAACAAAGAAAAAGAAGCTTTCTGAGAAACTTCTTTGTGTTCTGTGAAATCATCTCACAGAGTTACAGCGTTCCCCTCAAGAAGTCTTTCGCTAAGACAGTTCTTGTGGAATTGGCAAAGTGATATTTGGAAGCCCATTGAGGGCTACGGTGAAAAAGGAAATATCCTCAGATGAAATCTGGAAAGAAGCTTTCTGAGAAACTTCTTAGTGTTCTGTTAATTCATCTCACAGACTTACATCTGTATTTCGTGGATCTCTTTGCTAGCCTTATTTCTGTGGAATCAGAGAACAGATATTTCGGATCTCTTTGAAGACAATAGGGCCAAAGGAAATATCCTCCGATAACAAAGAGAAAGAAGCTTTCTGAGAAACTTCTTTGTGTTCTGTGAAATCATCTCACAGAGTTACAGCTTTCCCCTCAAGAAGCCTATCTCTAAGACAGTTCTTGTGGAATTGGCCAAGTGATATTTGGAAGCCCATAGAGGGCTATGGTGAAAAAGGAAATATCCTCAGATGAAATCTGGAAAGAAGCTTTCTGAGAAACTGCTTAGTGTTCTGTTAATTCATCTCACAGACCACATCTGTATATCGTGGATCTCTTTGCTAGCCTTATTTCTGTGGAATCTGAGAACAGATATTTCGGATCACTTTGAAGACTATATGGCCAAAGGAAATATCCTCCGATAACAAAGAGAAAGAAGCTTTCTGAGAAACTTGTTTGTGTTCTGTGAAATCATCTCACTGAGGTACAGCTTTCCCTACAAGAAGCCATTCGCTAAGACAGTTCTTGTGGAATTGGCAAAGTGATATTTGGATGCCCATAGAGGGCTATGGTGAAAAAGGAATTATCCTCAGATGAAATCTGGAAAGAAGCTTTCTGAGAAACTGCTTAGTGTTCTGTTAATTCATCTCACAGAGTTCCATCTGTATTTCGTGGATCTCTTTGCTAGCCTTCTTTCTGTGGAAACTGAGAACAGATATTTCGGATCCCTTTGAAGACTACACGGCCAAAGGAAATATCCTCCGATAACAAAGAGAAAGAAGCTTTCTGAGAAACTTCTTTGTGTTCTGTGAAATCATCTCACACAGTTACAGCTTTCCCCTCAAGAAGCCTTTCGCTAAGCCAGTTCTTGTGGAATTGGCAAAGTGATATTTGGAAGCCCATAGAGGGCTATGGTGAAAAAGGAAATATCCTCAGATGAAATCTGGAAAGAAGCTTTCTGAGAAACTGCTTAGTGTTCTGTTAATTCATCTCACAGACTTACATCTGTATTTCGTGGATCTCTTTGCTAGCCTTATTTCTGTGGAATCTGAGAACAGATATTTCGGATCCCTTTGGAGAATATATGGCCAAAGGAAATATCCTCCGATAACAAAGAGAAAGAATCTTTCTGAGAAACTTCTTTGTGTTCTGTGAAATCATCTCACAGAGTTACAGCTTTCCCCTCAAGAAGCCTTTCGCTAAGACAGTTCTTGTGGAATTGGCAAAGTGATATTTGGAAGCCCTTAGAGGACTATGGTGAAAAAGGAAACATCTTCAGATGAAATCTGGAAAGAAGCTTTCTGAGAAACTGCTTAGTGTTCTGTTAATTCATCTCACAGAGTTACATCTGTATGTCGTGGATCTCTTTGCTAGCCTTATTTCTGTGGAATCTGAGAACAGATATTTCGGATCCCTTTGAAGACTATAGGGCCAAAGGAAGTATCCTCCGATAATAAAGAGAAAGAAGCTTTCTGAGAAACTTCTTTGTGTTCTGTGAAATCATCTCACAGAGGTACAGCTATCCGTAGAAGAAGCCATTCGCTCAGACTGTTCTTGTGGAATTGGCAAAGAGATATTTGGATGCCCATAGAGGGCTATGGTGAAAAAGGAAATATCCTCAGATGAAATCTGGAAAGAAACTTTCTGAGAAACTGCTTAGTGTTCTGTTAATTCATCTCACAGACTTACATCTGTATTTCGTGGATCTCTTTGGTAGCCTTATTTCTGTGGAATCTGAGAACAGATATTTCGTATCCCTTTGAAGACTACAAGGCCAAAGGAAATATCCTCCGATAACAAAGAGAAAGAAGCTTTCTGAGAAACTTCTTTGTGTTCTGTGAAATCATCTCACAGAGTTACAGCTTTCCCCTCAAGAAGCCTTTCGCTAAGACCGTTCTTGTGGAATTGGCAAAGTGATATTTGGAAGCCCATAGAGGGCTATGGTGAAAAAGGAAATATCCTCAGATGAAATCTGGAAAGAAGCTTTCTGAGAAACTGCTTAGTGTTCCGTTAATTTATCTCTCAGAGTTACATCTGTATTTCGTGGATCTCTTTGATAGCCTTATTTCTGTGGAATCTGAGAACAGATATTTCGGATCCCTTTGAAGACTATAGGGCCAAAGGAAATATCCTCCGATAAGAAAGAGAAAGAAGCTTTGTGAGAAACTTCTTTGTGTTCTGTGAAATCATTTCACAGAGTTACAGCTTTCCCCTCAAGAAGCCTTTCGCCAAGACAGTTCTTGTGGAATTGGCAATGTGATATTTGGAAGCCCTTAGAGGGCTATGGTGAAAAAGGAAATATCCTCAGATCAAATCTGGAAAGAAGCTTTCTGAGAAACTGCTTAGTGTTCTGTTAATTCATCTCAGACCACATCTGTATATCGTGGATCTCTTTGCTAGCTTTATTTCTGTGGAATCTGAGAACAGATATTTCGGATCCCTTTGAAGACTATATGGCCAAAGGAAATATCCTCCGATAACAAAGATAAAGAAGCTTTCTGAGAAACTTCTTTGTGTTCTGTGAAAACATCTCGCACAGTTACAGCTTTCCCCTCAAGAAGCCTTTCGCTAAGACAGTTCTTGTGGAATTGGCAAAGTGATATTTGGAAGCCCATAGAGGGCTACGTTGAAAAAGGAAATATCCTCGGATGAAATCTGGAAAGAAGCTTTCTGAGAAACTTCTTAGTGTTCTGTTAATTCATCTCACAGACTTACATGTGTATTTCGTGGATCTCTTTTCTAGCCTTATTTCTGTGGAATCTGAGAACAGATATTTCGGATCCCATTGAAGACTATAGGGCCAAAGGAAATATCCACCGATAACAAAGAGAAAGAAGCTTTCTGAGAAACTTCTTTGTGTTCTGTGAAATCATCTCACAGAGGTACAGCTATCCCTAGAAGAAGCCATTCGCTAAGACAGTTCTTGTGGAATTGGCAAAGTGATATTTGGATGCCCATAGAGGGCTATGGTGAAAAAGGAAATATCCTCAGATGAAATCTGGAAAGAAGCTTTCTGAGAAACTGCTTAGTGTTCTGTTAATTCATCTTACAGAGTTACATCTGTATTTCGTGGATCTCTTTTCTAGCCTTATTTCTGTGGAATCTGAGAACAGATATTTCGGATCCCTTTCAAGACTACACGGCCAAAGGAAATATCCTCCGATAACAAAGAGAAAGAAGCTTTCTGATGAACTTCTTTGTGTTCTGTGAAATCATCTCGCACAGTTACAGCTTTCCCCTCAAGAAGTCTTTCTCTAAGACAGTTCTTGTGGAATTGGCAAAGTGATATTTGGAAGCCCATAGAGGACTATGGTGAAAAAGGAAATATCTTCAGATCAAATCTGGAAAGAAGCTTTGTGAGAAACTGCTTAGTGTTCTGTTAATTCATCACACAGAGTTACATCTGTATGTCATGGATCTCTTTGCTAGCCTTATTTCTGTGGAATCTGAGAACAGATATTTCGGATCCCTTTGAAGACTATAGGGCCAAAGGAAATATCCTCCGATAACAAAGAGAAAGAAGGTTTCTGAGAAACTTCTTTGTGTTCTGTGAAATCATCTCACAGTGTTACAGCTTTCCCCTCAAGAAGCCTTTCGCTAAGACACTTCTTGTGGAATTGGCAAAGGGATATTTGGAAGCCCATAGAGGGCTATGGTGAAAAAGGAAATATCCTCAGATGAAATCTGGAAAGAAGCTTTCTGAGAAACTGCTTAGTGTTCTGTTAATTCATCTCACAGAGTTACATCTGTATTTCGTGGATGTCTTTGGTAGCCTTATTTCTGTGGAATCTGAGAACAGATATTTCGGATCCCTTTGAAGACTATAGGGCCAAAGGAAATATCCTCCTCCGATAACAAAGATAAAGAAGCTTTCTGAGAAACTTCTTTGTGTTCTGTGAAATCATCTCACAGAGTTACAGCTTTCCCCTCAAGAAGCCTTTCGCCAAGAGAGTTCTTGTGGAATTGGCAAAGTGATATTTGGAAGCCCTTAGAGGGCTATGGTGAAAAAGGAAATATCCTCAGATCAAATCTGGAAAGAAGCTTTCTCAGAAACTGCTTAGTGTTCTGTTAATTCATCTCAGACCACATCTGTATATCGTGGATCTCTTTGCTAGCCTTATTTCTGTGGAATCTGAGAACAGATATTTCGGATCCCTTTGAAGACTATATGGCCAAAGGAAATATCCTCCGATAACAAAGAGAAAGAAGCTTTCTGAGAAACTTCTTTGTGTTCTGTGAAAACATCTCACAGAGGTACAGCTTTCCCTAGAAGAAGCCATTCGCTAAGGCAGTTCTTGTGGAACTGGCAAAGTGATATTTGGATGCCCATAGAGGGCTATGGTGAAAAAGGAAATATCCTCAGATGAAATCTGGAAGGAAGCTGTCTGAGAAACTGCTTAGTGTTATGTTAATTCATCTCACAGAGTTCCATCTGTATTTCGTGGATCTCTTTGCTAGCCTTATTTCTGTGGAATCTGAGAACAGATATTTCGGATCCCTTTGGAGACTACAGGCCCAAAGGAAATATCCTCCTATAAGAAAGAGAAAGAAGCTTTCTGAGAAACTTCTTTGTGTTCTGTGAATTCATCTCACAGAGGTTCAGCTTTCCCTAGAAGAAGCCATTTGCTAAGACAGTTCTTGTGGAATTGGCAAAGTGATATTTGGATGTCCATAGAGGGCTATGGTGAAAAAGGAAATATCCTCAGATGAAATCTGGAAAGAAGCTTTCTGAGAAACTGCTTAGTGTTCTGTTAATTCATCTCACAGAGTTACATCTGTATTTCGTGGATCTCTTTGCTAACCTTATTTCTGTGGAATCTGAGAACAGATATTTCGGATCCCTTTGAAGTCTACACGGCCAAAGGAAATATCCTCCGATTACAAAGAGACAGTAGCTTTCTGAGAAACTTCTTTGTGTTCTGTGAAATCATCTCACAGAGTTACAACTTTGCCCTCAAGAAGCCTTTCGCTAAGACAGTTCTTGTGTAATTGGCAAAGTGATATTTGGAAGCCCACAGAGGGCTATGGTGAAAAAGGAAATATCCTGAGATGAAATCCGGAAAGAAGCTTTCTGAGAAACTGCTTAGTGTTCTGTTAATTCATCTCACAGAGTTACATCTGTATTTCGTGGATCTCTTTGCTAGCCTTATTTCTGTGGAATCTGAGAACAGATACTTTGGATCCCTTTGAAGACTACAGGGCCAAAGGAAATATCCTCCGATAACAAAGAAAAAGAAGCTTTCTGAGAAACTTCTTTGTGTTCTGTGAAATCAACTCACAGAGTTACAGCTTTCCCCTCCAGAAGCCTTTCGCCAAGACAGTTCTTGTGGAATTCGCAAAGTGATATTTGGATGCCCTTAGTCGGCTATGGTGAAAAAGGAAATATCCTCAGATGAAATCTGGAAAGAAGCTTTCTGAGAAACTGCTTAGTGTTCTGTTAATTAATCTCATAGAGTTACATCTGTATTTCCTGGATGTCTTTGCTAGCCTTATTTCTGTGGAATCTGAGAACAGATATTTCGGATCCCTTTGAAGACTATAGGGCCAAAGGAAATATCCTCCGATAACAAAGAGAAAGAAGCTTTCTGAGAAACTTCTTTGTGTTCTGTGAAATCATCTCACAGAGTTACAGCTTTCCCCTCAAGAAGCCTTTCCCTAAGACAGTTCTTGTGGAATTGGCAAAGTGATACTTGGAAGCCCATAGAGGGCTATGGTGAAAAAGGAAATATCCTCAGATGATATCTGGAAAGAAGCTTTCTGAGAAACTGCTTAGTGTTCTGTTAATTTATCTCTCGGAGTTACATCTGTATTTCGTGGATCTCTTTGCTAGCCTTATTTCTGTGGAATCTGAGAACAGATATTTCGGATCCCTTTGAAGAGTATAGAGCCAAAGGAAATATACCCCGATAACAAAAACAAAGAAGCTTTCTGAGAAACTTCTTTGTGTTCTGTGAAATCATCTCACGGAGTTACAACTTTCCCCTCAACAAGCCTTTCGCTAACCCAGTTCTTGTGGAATTGGCAAAGTGATATTGGGAAGCCCATAGACGGCTATGGTGAAAAAGGAAATATCCTCAGTTGAAACCTGGAAAGAAGCTTTCTGAGAAACCACTGAGTGTTCTGTTAATTCATCTCACAGAGTTACATCTGTATATCGTGGATCTCTTTGCTAGCCTTATTTCTGTGGAATCTGAGAACAGATATTTCGGATCCCTTTGAAGACACTAGGGCCAAAGGAAATATCCTCCGATAACAAAGAGAAAGAAGCTTTCTGAGAAACTTCTTTGTGTTCTGTGAAATCAACACACAGAGTTACAGCTTTCCCCTCAAGAAGCCTTTCGCCAAGACAGTTCTTGTGGAATTAGCAAAGTGATATTTGGAAGCCCTTAGTCGGCTATGGTGAAAAAGGAAATATCCTCAGATGAAATCTGGAAAGAAGCTTTCAGAGAAACTGCTTCGTGTTCTGTTAATTCATCTCTCAGACTTACATCTGTATTTCGTGGATCTCTTTGCTAGCCTCATTTCTGTGGAATCTGAGAACAGATATTTCGGATCCCTTTGAAGACTATATGGCCATAGGAAATATCCTCCGATAACAAAGAGAAAGAAGCTTTCTGAGAAACTTCTTTGTGTTCTGTGAAATCATCTCACAGAGTTACAGCTTTCCCCTCAAGAAGCCTTTCGCTAACACAGTTCTTATAGAATTGGCAAAGTGATATTTGGAAGCCCATAGAGGGCTATGGTGAAAAAGGAAATATCCTCAGATGAAATCTGGAAAGAAGCTTTCTGAGAAACTGCTTAGTGTTCTGTTAATTCATCTCACAGAGTTACATCTGTATTTCGTGGATGTCTTTGCTAGCCTTATTTCTGTGGAATTTGAGAACAGATATTTCGGATCCCTTTGAAGACGATAGGGCCAAAGGAAATATCCTCCGATAACAGAGACAAAGAAGCTTCCTGAGAAACTTCTTTGTGTTCTGTGAAATCATCTCACAGAGTTACAGCTTTCCCCTCCAGAAGCCTTTCGCTAAGACAGTTCTTGTGGAATCGACAAAGTGATATTTGGAAGCCCCAAGAGGGCTATGGTGAAAAACGAAATATCCTGAGATGAAATCTGGAAAGAAGCTTTCTGAGAAATTGCTTAGTGTTCTGGTAATTCATCTCACAGAGTTACATCTGTATTTCGTGGATCTCTTTGTTAGCCTTATTTCTGTGGAATCTGAGAACAGATATTTCGGATCTCTTTGAAGACTATAGGCCCAAAGGAAATATCCTCCGATAACAAAGACAGAGAAGCTTTCTGAGAAACTTCTTTGTGTACTGAGAAATCATCTCACAGAGTTACAGCTTTCTCCTCAAGAAGCCTTTCGCTAAGACAGCTCCTGTGGAACTGGCAAAGTGATATTTGGAAGCCCATAGAGGGCTATGGTGAAAAAGGAAATATCCTCAGATGAAATCTGGAAAGAAGCTTTCTGAGAAACTGCTTAGTGTTCCGTTAATTTATCTCTCAGAGTTACATCTCTATTTCGTGGATCTCTTTGATAGCCTTATTTCTGTGGAATCTGAGAACAGATATTTTGGATCCCTTTGAAGACTATAGGGCCAAAGGAAATATCCTCCGATAAGAAAGAGAAAGAAGCTTTGTGAGAAACTTCTTTGTGTTCTGTGAAATCATTTCACAGAGTTACAGCTTTCTCCTCCAGAAGCCTTTCGCTAAGACAGTTCCTGTGGAATTGGCAAAGTGATATTTGGAAGCCCTTAGTCGGCTATGGTGAAATAGGAAATATCCTCAGATGAAATCTGGAAAGAGGCTTTCTGAGAAACTGCTTAGTGTTCTGTTAATTCATCTCACAGAGTTACATATGTATTTCCTAGATCTCTTTGCTAGCCTTATTTCTGTGGAATCTGAGAACAGATATTTCGGATCCCTTTGAAGACTATAGGGCCAAAGGAAATATCCTCCGATAACAAAGATAAAGAAGCTTTCTGAGAAACTTCTTTGTGTTCTGTGAAATCATCTCACAGAGTTACAGCTTTCCCCTCAAGAAGCCTTTCGCCAAGACAGTTCTTGTGGAATTGGCAATGTGATATTTGGAAGCCCTTAGAGGGCTATGGTGAAAAAGGAAATATCCTCAGATGAAATCTGGAAAGAAGCTTTCTGAGAAACTGCTTAGTGTTCTGTTAATTCATCTCAGACCACATCTGTATATCGTGGATCTCTTTGCTAGCCTTATTTCTGTGGAATCTGAGAACAGATGTTTCGGATCCCTTTGAAGACTACACGGCCAAAGGAAATATCCTCCGATAACAAAGAGAAAGAAGCTTTCTGATGAACTTCTTTGTGTTCTGTGAAATCATCTCGCACAGTTACAGCTTTCCCCTCAAGAAGCCTTTCGCTAAGCCAGTTCTTGTGGAATTGGCAAAGTGATATTTGGAAGCCCATAGAGGGCTATGGAGAAAAAGGAAATATCCTCAGATGAAATCTGGAAAGAAGATTTCTGAGAAACTGCTTAGTGTTCTGTTAACTCATCTCACAGAGTTACATCTGTATTTCGTGGATCTCTTTGCTAGCCTTATTTCTGTGAAATCTGAGAACAGATATTTCGGATCCCTTTGGAGACTACAGGGCCAAAGGAAATATCCTCCTATAACAAAGAGAAAGAAGCTTTCTGAGAAACTTCCTTGTGTTCTGTGAAATCATCTCACAGAGGTTCAGCTTTCCCTAGAAGAAGCCATTCGCTAAGACAGTTCTTGTGGAATTGGCAAAGTGATATTTGGATGCCCATTGAGGGCTATGGTGAAAAAGGAAATATCCTCAGATGAAATCTGGAAAGAAGCTTTCTGAGAAACTGCTTAGTGTTCTGTTAATCATCTCACAGAGTTACATCTGTATTTCGTGGATCTCTTTGCTAACCTTATTTCTGTGGAATCTGAGAACAGATATTTCGGATCCCTTTGAAGTCTACACGGCCAAAGGAAATATCCTCCGATTACAAAGAGAAAGTAGCTTTCTGAGAAACTTCTTTGTGTTCTGTGAAATCATCTCACAGAGTTACAACTTTGCCCTCAAGAAGCCTTTCGCTAAGACAGTTCTTGTGTAATTGGCAAAGTGATATTTGGAAGCCCATAGAGGGCTATGGTGAAAAAGGAAATATCCTGAGATGAAATCCGGAAAGAAGCTTTCTGAGAAACTGCTTAGTGTTCTGTTAATTCATCTCACAGAGTTACATCTGTATTTCGTGGATCTCTTTGCTAGCCTTATTTCTGTGGAATCTGAGAACAGATACTTTGGATCCCTTTGAAGACTACAGGGCCAAAGGAAATATCCTCCGATAACAAAGAAAAAGAAGCTTTCTGAGAAACTTCTTTGTGTTCTGTGAAATCAACTCACAGAGTTACAGCTTTCCCCTCCAGAAGCCTTTCGCCAAGACAGTTCTTGTGGAATTGGCAAAGTGATATTTGGAAGCCCTTAGTGGGCTATGGTGAAAAAGGAAATATCCTCAGATGAAATCTGGAAAGAAGCTTTCTTAGAAACTGCTTAGTGTTCTGTTAATTCATCTCACAGAGTTACATCTGTATTTCCTGGATGTCTTTGCTAGCCTTATTTCTGTGGAATCTGAGAACAGATATTTCGGATCCCTTTGAAGACTATAGGGCCAAAGGAAATATCCTCCGATAACAAAGAGAAAGAAGCTTTCTGAGAAACTTCTTTGTGTTCTGTGAAATCATCTCACAGAGATACAGCTTTCCCCTCAAGAAGCCTTTCCCTAAGACAGTTCTTGTGGAATTGGCAAAGTGATACTTGGAAGCCCATAGAGGGCTATGGTGAAAAAGGAAATATCCTCAGATGAAATCTGGAAAGAAGCTTTCTGAGAAACTTCTTAGTGTTCTGTTAATTTATCTCTCGGAGTTACATCTGTATTTCGTGGATCTCTTTCCTAGCCTTATTTCTGTGGAATCTGAGAGCAGATATTTTGGATCCCTTTGAAGACTATAGGGTCAAAGGAAATATCCTCCGATAACAAAGAGAAAGAAGCTTTCTGAGAAACTTCTTTTTGTTCTCTGAAATCATTTCACAGAGTTACAGCTTTCCCCTCCAGAAGCCTTTTTCTAAGACAGTTCTTGTGGAATTGGCAAAGTGATATTTCGAAGCCCTTAGTCGGCTATGGTGAAAAAGGAAATATCCTCAGATGAAATCTGGAAAGAAGCTTTCAGAGAAACTGCTTCGTGTGCTGTTAATTCATCTCTCAGACTTACATCTGTATTTCGTGGATCTCTTAGCTAGCCTCATTTCTGTGGAATCTGAGAACAGATATTTCAGATCCCTTTGAAGACTATATGGCCAAAGGAAATATCCTCCGATAACAAAGAGAAAGAAGCTTTCTGAGAAACTTCTTTGTGTTCTGTGAAATCATCTCACAGAGTTACAGCTTTCCCCTCAAGAAGCCTTTCGCTAACACAGTTCTTATAGAATTGGCAAAGTGATATTTGGAAGCCCATAGAGGGCTATGGTGAAAAAGGAAATATCCTCAGATGAAATCTGGAAAGAAGCTTTCTGAGAAACTGCTTAGTGTTCTGTTAATTCATCTCACAGAGTTACATCTGTATTTCGTGGATGTGTTTGCTAGCCTTATTTCTGTGGAATTTGAGAACACATATTTCGGATCCCTTTGAAGACGATAGGGCCAAAGGAAATATCCTCCGATAACAAAGAGAAAGAAGCTTTCTGAGAAACTTCTTTGTGTTGTCTGAAATCATCTCACAGAGTTACAGCTTTCCCCTCAAGAAGCCTTTCTCTAAGACAGTTCTTGTGGAATTGGCAAAGTGATATTTGGAAGCCCATAGAGGGCTATGGTGAAAAAGGAAATATCCTCAGATGAAATCTGGAAAGAAGCTTTCTGAGAAACTGCTTAGTGTTCTGTTAATTCATCTCACAGACTTACATCCGTATTTCGTGGATCTCCTTGCTAGCCTTATTTCTGTGGAATCTGAGAACAGATATTTCGGATCCTTTGAAGACAATATGGCCAAAGGAAATATCCTCCGATAACAAAGAGAAAGAAGCTTTCTGAGAAACTTCTTTGTGTTCTGTGAAATCATCTCACAGAGGTTCAGCTTTCCCTAGAAGAAGCCATTCGCTAAGACAGTTCTTGTGGAATTGGCAAAGTGATATTTGAATGCCCATGCAGGGCTGTGGTGAAAAAGGAAATATCCTCAGATGAAATCTGGAAAGAGCTTTCTGAAGAACTGCTTAGTGTTCTGTTAATTCATCTCACAGAGTTACATCTGTATTTCGTGGATCTCTTTGCTAGCCTTATTTCTGTGGAATCTGAGAACAGATATTTCGGATCCCTCTGAAGACTATATGGCCAAAGGAAATATCCACAGATAACAAAGAGAAAGAAGCTTTCTGAGAAACTTCTTTGTGTTCTGAGAAATCATCTCACAGAGTTACAGCTTTCCCCTCAAGAAGACTTTCGCTAAGACAATTCTTGTGGAATTGGCAAAGCGTTATTTGGAAGCCCCTAGAGGACTATGGAAATATCCTACGATAACAAAGAGAAACTTCTTTGTGTTCTGTGAAATCATCTCACAGAGTTACAGCTTTCCCCTCAAGAAGCTAAGACAGTTCGCTATTTCGGATCCCTTTGAAGACTATAGGGCCAAAGGAAATATCCTCCGATAACAGAGACAAAGAAGCTTTCTGAGAAACTTCTTTGTGTTCTGTGAAATCATCTCACAGAGTTACAGATTTCCCCTCCAGAAGCCTTTCGCTAAGACAGTTCTTGTGGAATCGGCAAAGTGATATTTGGAAGCCCCTAGAGGGCTATGGTGAAAAACGAAATATCCTGAGATGAAATCTGGAAAGAATCTTTCTGAGAAACTGCTTAGTGTTCTGTTAATTCATCTCACAGAGTTACATCTGTATTTCCTGGATTTCTTTGCTAGCCTTATTTCTGTGGAATCTGAGAACAGATATTTCGGATCCCTTTGAAGACGATAGGGCCAAAGGAAATATCCACCGATAACAAAGAGAAAGAAGCTTTCTGAGAAACTTCTTTGTGTTCTGTTAAATCATCTCACAGAGTTACAGCTTTCCCCTCAAGAAGCCTTTCTCTAAGACAGTTCTTGTGGAATTGGCAAAGTGATATTTGGAAGCCCATAGAGGGCTATGGTGAAAAAGGAAATATCCTCAGATGAAATCTGGACAGAAGCTTTCTGAGAAACTGCTTAGTGTTCTGTTAATTCATCTCACAGACTTACATCCGTATTTCGTGGATCTCTTTGCTAGCCTTATTTCTGTGGAATCTGAGAACAGATATTTCGGATCCCTTTGAAGACAATATGGCCAAAGGAAATATCCTCCGATAACAAAGAGAAAGAAGCTTTCTGAGAAACTTCTTTGTGTTCTGTGAAATCATCTCACAGAGGTTCAGCTTTCCCTAGAAGAAGGCATTCGCTAAGACAGTTCTTGTGGAATTGGCAAAGTGATATTTGGATGCCCATGCAGGGCTGTGGTGAAAAAGGAAATATCCTCAGATGAAATCTGGAAAGAAGCTTTCTGAGAAACTGCTTAGTTTTCTTTTCATTCATCTCACAGAGTTACATCTGTATTTCGTGGATCTCTTTGCTAGCCTTATTTCTGTGGAATCTGAGAACAGATATTTCGGATCCCTTTGAAGACTATACGGCCAAAGGAAATATCCTCCGATAACAAAGAGAAAGAAGCTTTCTGAGAAACTTCTTTGTGTTCTGTGAAATATTCTCACAGAGTTACAGCTTTCCCCTCAAGAAGCCTTTCGCTAAGACAGTTCTTGTGGAATTGGCAAAGTGATATTTGGAAGCCCATAGAGGGCTATGGTGAAAAAGGAAATATCCTGAGATGAAATCTGGAAAGAAGCTTTCTGAGAAACTGCTTAGTGTTCTGTTAATTCATATCACAGAGTTACATCTGTATTTCCTGGATTTCTTTCCTAGCCTTATTTCTGTGGAATCTGAGAACAGGTATTTCGGATCCCTTTGAAGACTATAGGGCCAAAGGAAATATCCTCCGATAACAAAGATAATGAAGCTTTCTGAGAAACTTCTTTGTGTTCTGTGAAATCATCTCACATAGTTACAGCTTTCCCCTCAAGAAGCCTTTCTCCAAGATTGTTCTTGTGGGAATGGCAAAGTGATATTTGGAACCCCAGAGAGGGCTATGGTGAAAAAGGAAATATCCTCTGATGAAATCTGGAAAGAAGTTTTCTGAAGAACTGCTTAGTGTTCTGTTAATTCATCTCACAGAGTTACATCTGTATTTCGTGGATCTCTTTGCTAGCCTTATTTCTGTGGAATCTGAGAACAGATATTTCGGATCCCATTGAAGACTATAGGGCCAAAGGAAATATCCACCGATAACAAAGAGAAGAAAGCTTTCTGAGAAACTTCTTTGTGTTCTGTGAAATCATCTAACAGAGTTATAGCTTTCCCCTCAAGTAGCCTTTCGCTAAGACAGTTCTTGTGGAATTGGCAAAGTGATATTTGGATGCCCATAGAGGGCTATGGTGAAAAAGGAAATATCCTCAGATGAAATCTGGAAAGAAGCTTTCTGAGAAACTGCTTAGTGTTCTGTTAATTCATCTCACAGAGTTACATCTGTATTTCGTGGATGTCTTTGCTAGCCTTATTTCTGTGGAATCTGAGAACAGATATTTCGGATCCCTTTGAAGACTATATGGCCAAAGGAAATATCCTCCGATAACAAAGAAAAAGAAGCTTTCTGAGAAACTTCTTTGTGTTCTGTGAAATCATCTCACGGAGTTACAGCGTTCCCCTCAAGAAGACTTTCGCTAAGACAGTTCTTGTGGAATTGGCAAAGTGATATTTGGAAGCACATAGAGGGCTACGGTGAAAAAGGAAATATCCTCAGATGAAATCTGGAAAGAAGCTTTCTGAGAAACTTCTTAGTGTTCTGTTAATTCATCTCACAGACTTACATCTGTATTTCGTGGATCTCTTTGCTAGTCTTATTTCTGTGGAATCAGAGAACAGATATTTCGGATCTCTTTGAAGACAATAGGGCCAAAGGAAATATCCTCCGATAACAAAGAGAAAGAAGCTTTCTGAGAAACTTCTTTGTGTTCTGTGAAATCATCTCACAGAGTTACAGCTTTCCCCTCAAGAAGCCTTTCTCTAAGACAGTTCTTGTGGAATTGGCCAAGTGATATTTGGAAGCCCTTAGAGGGCTATGGTGAAAAAGGAAATATCCTCAGATGAAATCTGGAAAGAAGCTTTCTGAGAAACTGCTTAGTGTTCTGTTAATTCATCTCACAGACCACATCTGTATATCGTGGATCTCTTTGCTAGCCTTATTTCTGTGGAATCTGAGAACAGATATTTCGTATCACTTTGAAGACTATATGGCCAAAGGAAATATCTTCCGATAACAAAGAGAAAGAAGCTTTCTGAGAAACTTCTTTGTGTTCTGTGAAATCATCTCACTGAGGTACAGCTTTCCCTAGAAGAAGCCATTCGCTAAGACAGTTCTTGTGGAATTGGCAAAGTGATATTTGGATGCCCATAGAGGGCTATGGTGAAAAAGGAAATATCCTCAGATGAAATCTGGAAAGAAGCTTTCTGAGAAACTGCTTAGTGTTCTGTTAATTCATCTCACAGAGTTCCATCTGTATTTCGTGGATCTCTTTGCTAGCCTTATTACTGTGGAAACTGAGAACAGATATTTCGGATCCCTTTGTAGACTACACTGCCAAAGGAAATATCCTCCGATAACAAAGAGAAAGAAGCTTTCTGAGAAACTTCTTTGTGTTCTGTGAAATCATCTCACACAGTTACAGCTTTCCCCTCAGGAAGCCTTTCGCTAAGCCAGTTCTTGTGGAATTGGCAAAGTGATATTTGGAAGCCCATAGAGGGCTATGGTGAAAAAGGAAATATCCTCAGATGAAATCTGGAAAGAAGCTTTCTGAGAAACTGCTTAGTGTTCTGTTAATTCATTTCACAGACTTACATTTGTATTTCATGGATCTCTTTGCTAGCCTTATTTCTGTGGAATCTGAGAACAGATATTTCGGATCCCTTTGGAGAATATATGGCCAAAGGAAATATCCTCCGATAACAAAGAGAAAGAAGCTTTCTGAGAAACTTCTTTGTGTTCTGTGAAAGCATCTCACAGAGTTACAGCTTTCCCCTCAAGAAGCCTTTCGCTAAGACAGTTCTTGTGGAATTGGCAAAGTGATATTTGGAAGCCCTTAGAGGACTATGGTGAAAAAGGAAACATCTTCAGATGAAATCTGGAAAGAAGCTTTCTGAGAAACTGCTTAGTGTTCTGTTAATTCATCTCACAGAGTTACATCTGTATGTCGTGGATCTCTTTGCTAGCCTTATTTCTGTGGAATCTGAGAACAGATATTTCGGATCCCATTGAAGACTATAGGGCCAAAGGAAGTATCTTCCGATAACAAAGAGAAAGAAGCTTTCTGAGAAACTTCTTTGTGTTCTGTGAAATCATAATCATCTCACAGAGGTACAGCTATCCCTAGAAGAAGCCATTCGCTCAGACAGTTCTTGTGGAATTGGCAAAGAGATATTTGGATGCCCATAGAGGGCTATGGTGAAAAAGGAAATATCCTCAGATGAAATCTGGAAAGAAACTTTCTGAGAAACTGCTTAGTGTTCTGATAATTCATCTCACAGAGTTACATCTGTATTTCGTGGATCTCTTTGCTAGCCTTATTTCTGTGGAATCTGAGAACAGATATTTCGGATCCCTTTGAAGACTACAAGGCCAAAGGAAATATCCTCCGATAACAAAGAGAAAGAAGCTTTCTGAGAAACTTCTTTGTGTTCTGTGAAATCATCTCACAGAGTTACAGCTTTCCCCTCAAGAAGCCTTTCGC